>NC_061508.1:193591119-193622721 GCF_022539505.1 Lolium rigidum
AATCCTAGTAAAGAAATATTCTCGGAATTGGACGAAATAAAAGCCCAGAGGCCTATTTTCTCACGAAGCTTCCGGAAGTCCGAAGGAGAGACGAAGAGGGGCCACGAGGGCGCCAAACCCTAGGGCGGCGCGGCCCCCTTGGCCGCGCCGGCCCGTGGTGTGGGCCCCCTGTGCCGCCTCTTGACCTGCCCTTCCGCCTACAAATAGCCTCCGTGACGAAACCCCCGATGCCGAGAGCCACGATACGGAAAACATTACCGAGACGCCGTCGCCGCCGATCCCATCTCGGGGGATCTCGGAGATCGCCTCCGGCACCCTGCCGGAGAGGGGATTCATCTCCCGGAGGACTCTACACCGCCATGGTCGCCTCCGGAGTGATGAGTGAGTAGTCTACCCCTGGACTATGGGTCCATAGCAGTAGCTAGATGGTTGTCTTCTCCCCATTGTGCTATCATTGTCGGATCTTGTGAGCTGCCTATCATGATCAAGATCATCTATATGTAATTCTATATGTTGCGTTTGTTGGGATCCGATGAATAGAGAATACTTGTTATGTTGATTATCAAAGTTATGCTTATGTGTTGTTTATGATCTTGCATGCTCTCCGTTATTAGTAGATGCTCTGGCCAAGTAGATGCTTTTAACTCCAAGAGGGAGTACTTATGCTCGATAGTGGGTTCATGCCTGCATTGACACCGGGACGAGTGACGAAAAGTTCTAAGGTTGTGTTGTCTTTGTTGCCACTAGGGATAAAACATTGATGCTATGTCTAAGGATGTAGTTGTTGATTACATTACGCACCATACTTAATGCAATTGTCTGTTGTTTGCAACTTAATACTTGGAGGGGTTCGGATGATAACTCCGAAGGTGGACTTTTTAGGCATAGATGCGGTTGGATGGCGGTCTATGTACTTTGTCGTAATGCCCAATTAAATCTCACTATACTCATCATGATATGTATGTGCATTGTCATGCTCTCTTTATTTGTCAATTGCCCAACTGTAATTTGTTCACCCAACATGCTTGTTCGTCTTATGGGAGAGACACCTCTAGTGAACTGTGGACCCCGGTCCAATTCTCTTCTACTGAAATACAATCTACTGCAATACTTGTTTTTACCGTTTTCTCTGCAAACAATCATCTTCCACACAATACGGTTAATCCTTTGTTACAGCAAGCCGGTGAGATTGACAACCTCACTGTTTCGTTGGGGCAAAGTAGCTTGGTTGTGTTGTACAGGGTTCCACGTTGGCGCCGGAATCTCCGGTGTTGCGCCGCACTACATCCCGCCGCCATCAACCTTCAACGTGCTTCTTGGCTCCTCCTGGTTCGATAAACCTTGGTTTCTTTCTGAGGGAAAACTTGCTGCTGTGCGCATCATACCTTCCTCTTGGGGTTGCCCAACGAACGTGTGAAATACACGCCATCATTAACTCATAAAGCAATAAATCAAAGTAAAGGTATTGAAGCAACACAAAGGGAGATTAAGTTTCAGCGGTTGCTTTCAACTTATAACATGTATATCTCATGGATATTGGCAATGTAAAGTAATATAACAAGTGCAATATGCTAGTATGTTGGAATCAATGCACAGTTCACACAAGTGTTTGCTTCTTGAGGTGGAGAGAGATAGGTGAACTGACTTAACATAAAAGTAAAAGAAAGGCCCTTCGCAGAGGGAAGCATTGATTGCTATATTTGTGCTAGAGCTTTGGTTTTGAAAACAAGAAACAATTTTGTCAACGGTAGTAATAAAGCATATGTATCATATAAATTATATCTTACAAGTTGCAAGCCTCATGCATAGTATACTAATAGTGCCCGCACCTTGTCCTAATTAGCTTGGATTACCGGGATTGTCATCGCAATACACATGTTTTAACCAAAGTGTCACAAAGGGGTACCTCTATGCCGCCTGTACAAAGGTCTAAGGAGAAAGCTCGCATTGGATTTCTCGCTTTTGATTATTCTCAACTTAGACATCCATACCGGGACAACATAGACAACAGATAATGGACTCCTTTTTAATGTATAAGCATGTAGCAACAATTAATGTTCTCATATGAGATTGAGGATATATGTCCAAAACTGAAACTTCCACCATGGATCATGGCTTTAGTTAGCGGCCCAATGTTCTTCTCTAACATTATGCATGCTCTAACCATTAAATGAGTGGTAAATCTCCCTTACTTCCGACAAGACGGACATGCATAGCAACTCACATGATATTCAACAAAGAGTAGTTGATGGCGTCCCCAGGAACATGGTTATCGCACAACAAACAACTTAATAAGAGATAAAGTGCATAAGTACATATTCAATACCACAATAGTTTTTAAGCTATTTGTCCCATGAGCTATATATTGCAAAGGTAAAGAATGGAAATTTTAAAGGTAGCACTCAAGCAATTTACTTTGGAATGGCGGAGAAATACTATGTAGTAGGTAGGTATGGTGGACACAAATGGCATAGTGGTTGGCTCAAGGATTTTGGATGCATGAGAAGTATTCCCTCTCGATACAAGGTTTAGGCTAGCAAGGTTATTTGAAACAAACACAAGGATGAACCGGTGCAGCAAAACTCACATAAAAGACATATTGTAAACATTATAAGACTCTACACCGTCTTCCTTGTTGTTCAAACTCAATACTAGAAATTATCTAGACTTTAGAGAGACCAATTATGCAAACCAAATTTTAGCAAGCTCTATGTATTTCTTCATTAATGGGTGCAAAGTATATGATGCAAGAGCTTAAACATGAGCACAACAATCGCCAAGTATCAAATTATTCAAGACATTTTAGAATTACTACATGTAGCATTTCCCAATTCCAACCATATAATAATTTAACGAAGAAGATTCAACCTTCGCCATGAATAGTATGAGTAAAGCCTAAGGACATATTTGTCCATATGCAACATCGGAGCGTGTCTCTCTCCCACACAATGAATGCTAGGATCCATTTTATTCAAACAAAAACAAAAACAAAAACAAACCGACCTCCAAGCAAAGCACATAAGATGTGATGGAATAAAAATATAGTTTCAGGGGAGGAACTCGATAATGTTGTCGATGAAGAAGGGGATGCCTTGGGCATCCCCAAGCTTAGACGCTTGAGTCTTCTTAAAATATGCAGGGGTGAACCACCGGGGCATCCCCAAGCTTAGAGCTTTCACTCTCCTTGATCATATCGTATCATCTCCCTCTCTTGATCCTTGAAAACTTCCTCCACACTAAACTCAAAACAACTCATTAGAGGGTTAGTGAACCATCAAAATTTACATGTTCAGAGGTGACATAATCATTCTTAACACTTCTGGACATTGCACAAAGCTACTGAAAGTCAATCGAATAGAAAAATCCATCAAGCATATCAAAACAGGCAATGCGAAATAAAAGGCAGAATCTGTCAAAACAGAACAGTTCGTAAAGACGAATTTTGTTGAGGCACCAGACTTGCTCAGATGAAAATTCTAAAATTGAATGAAAGTTGCGTACATATCTGAGGATCACTCATGTAAATTGGCATAATTTTCTGAGTTACCTACAGAGAATTAGGCCCAGATTCGTGACAGCAAAGAAATCTGTTTCTGCGCAGTAATCCAAATCTAGTATGAACCTTACTATCAACGACTTTACTTGGCACAACAATGCACAAAACTAAGATAAGGAGAGGTTGCTACAGTAGTGAACAACTTCCAAGACTCAAATATAAAATAAAGTACTGTAATAAAAACATGGGTTGTCTCCCATAAGCGCTTTTCTTTAACGCATTTCAGCTAGGCGCAGAAAGTGTGTATCAAGTATTATCAAGAGATGATGCATCGACAACGGGGTTTGGAGTTTTCTCAACCATACATAGTATTTTGGATACATAGGTTTCAGCGGCTCCCTTTTCATTAGTCTTGGGCTTGCTACTCTCATCAAACAAATTTTCAGGAACAAGCCAAGCATAATTATCATCTAGAACTTCATGCATCGCTAGGAGCTTACATGGTATTGGTGCTTTAATCTCCCCACCATCATTACCACTATTAGTGTACTTAATTCTATCCATATCTATTTTTTCAAGTTTTCTTTTAAAATCGGTGATCGTACCAAGCCTCTCATGCTTACTAAAAACTTTTCTAGCTTCTTTAGCTATATCCGCAAATTCTCGCACTAAGACTTTTAGAACAAAATCTCTCTTCTCTCCCCGCTCCATATCAGAAAGTGTAAGAAACATGTGTTGTATCATGGGGTTGAGACTAATCAATCTAGCTTCCATCATACGTACTAAACAAACAGAGACATCTTCATAAGTAGGGACAGCTTTTGCAAGGGGTATATCTTTAAGGTCTTCATGCATACTAACATGGGTGAAAAATTCTTCTATATTATCTCTTCCAATTATAGACCCTTGTCCCACAGGTATTTCTTTTACAGTAAAATTAAAAGGAAACATGTTGAAATAAGTAAAGCAAATGCAAGTAACTATTTTTTTTGTGTTTTTGATATAGGGTGCAAGACAGTAAATAAAGTAAAGCAAGACAAAAACAAAGTAAAGAGATTGGATTGTGGAGACTCCCCTTGCAGCGTGTCTTGATCTCCCCGGCAACGGCGCCAGAAAAGTAGCTTGATGCGTGCAGTCGACACGTCCGTTGGGAACCCCAAGACGAAGGTGTGATGCATACAGTAGCAAGTTTTCCCTCAGAAAGAAACCAAGGTTTATCGAACCAGGAGGAGCCAAGCAGCACGTCGAAGGTTGATGGTGGCGGGATGTAGTGCGGCGCAACACCAGGGATTCCGGCGCCAACGTGGAACCTGCACAACACAACCAAAGTACTTTGCCCCAACGTAACAGTGAGGTTGTCAATCTCACCGGCTTGCTGTAACAAAGGATTAGATGTATAGTGTGGATGATGATTGTTTGCGAGAAAACGAGTAGAACAAGTATTGCGATAGATTGTATTCGATGTAAAAGAATAGGACCGGGGTCCACAGTTCACTAGAGGTGTCTCTCCCATAAGATAAATAGCATGTTGGGTGAACAAATTACAGTTGGGCAATTGACAAATAGAGAGGGCATGACCATGCACATACATGATATGATGAGTATAGTGAGATTTAATTGGGCATTACGATAAAGTACATAGACCGCTATCCAGACATGCATCTATGCCTAAAAAGTCCACCTTCAGGTTATCATCCGAACCCCTTCCAGTATTAAGTTGCAAACAACGAGACAATTGCATTAAGTATGGTGCGTAATGTAATCAATAACTACATCCTCGGACATAGCATCAATGTTTTATCCCTAGTGGCAACAAGCACATCCACAACCTTAGAACTTTACGTCACTTCGTCCCGCATTTAATGGAGGCATGAATCCACTATCGAGCATAAATACTCCCTCTTGGAGTTAAGAGTAAAAACTTGGCCAGAGCCTCTACTAATAACGGAGAGCATGCAAGATCATAAACAACACATAGGTAATAGATTGATAATCAACACAACATAGTATTCTCTATCCATCGGATCCCAACAAACACAACATATAGCATTACAGATAGATGATCTTGATCATGTTAGGCAGCTCACAAGATCCGACAATGAAGCACATAAGGAGAAGATGACCATCTAGCTACTTCTATGGACCCAAAGTCCAGGGGTGAACTACTCACTCATCACTCCGGAGGCGACCATGGCGGTGAAGAGTCCTCCGGGAGATGATTCCTCTCTCCGGCAGGGTGCCGGAGGCGATCTCCTGAATCCCCCGAGATGGGATTGGCGGCGGTGGCGTCCCTGGATGGTTTTCCGTATCGTGGCTCTCGGTACTGGGGGTTTCGCGACGAACACTATATGTAGGCGGAAGGGCAAGTCAGGGGGCCACACGAGGGCCCCACACAACAGGCCGGCGCGGCCAAGGCCCAGGCCGCGCCGCCCTAGTGTGGCGCCACCTCGTGGCCCCACTTCGTAAGTCCTCCGGTCTTCTGGAAGCTTCGTGGAAAAATAGGTCCCTGGGCGTTGATTTCGTCCAATTACGAGAATATTTCCTTACTAGGATTTCTGAAACCAAAAACAGCAGAAAACAGCAACTGGCTCTTCGGCATCTCGTTAATAGGTTAGTGCCGGAAAATGCATAAATATGACATAAAGTATGCATAAGACATGTAGATATCATCAATAATGTGGCATGGAACATAAAAAATTATCGATACGTTGGAGACGTATCAGCATCCCCAAGCTTAGTTCCTGCTCATCCCGAGCAGGTAAACGATAACAAAGATAATTTCTGGAGTGACATGCCATCATAACCTTGATCATACTACTGTAAGCATATGTAATGAATGCAGCGATCAAAACAATGGTAATGACATGAGTAAACAAATGAATCATAAAGCAAAGACTTTTCATGAATAGTACTTTTAAGACAAGCATCAATAAGTCTTGCATAAGAGTTAACTCATAAAGCAATAAATCAAAGTAAAGGTATTGAAGCAACACAAAGGGAGATTAAGTTTCAGCGGTTGCTTTCAACATATAACATGTATATCTCATGGATATTTTCAATGTAAAGTAATATAACAAGTGCAATATGCTAGTATGTTGGAATCAATGCACAGTTCACACAAGTGTTTGCTTCTTGAGGTGGAGAGAGATAGGTGAACTGACTCAACATAAAAGTAAAAGAAAGGCCCTTCGCAGAGGGAAGCATTGATTGCTATATTTGTGCTAGAGCTTTGGTTTTGAAAACAAGAAACAATTTTGTCAACGGTAGTAATAAAGCATATGTATCATATAAATTATATCTTACAAGTTGCAAGCCTCATGCATAGTATACTAATAGTGCCCGCACCTTGTCCTAATTAGCTTGGATTACCGGGATTGTCATCGCAATACACATGTTTTAACCAAAGTGTCACAAAGGGGTACCTCTATGCCGCCTGTACAAAGGTCTAAGGAGAAAGCTCGCATTGGATTTCTCGCTTTTGATTATTCTCAACTTAGACATCCATACCGGGACAACATAGACAACAGATAATGGACTCCTCTTTAATGCATAAGCATGTAGCAAAAATTAATGTTCTCATATGAGATTGAGGATATATGTCCAAAACTGAAACTTCCACCATGGATCATGGCTTTAGTTAGCGGCCCAATGTTCTTCTCTAACATTATGCATGCTCTAACCATTAAATGAGTGGTAAATCTCCCTTACTTCGGACAAGACGGACATGCATAGCAACTCACATGATATTCAACAAAGAGTAGTTGATGGCGTCCCCAGGAACATGGTTATCGCACAACAAACAACTTAATAAGAGATAAAGTGCATAAGTACATATTCAATACCACAATAGTTTTTAAGCTATTTGTCCCATGAGCTATATATTGCAAAGGTAAAGAATGGAAATTTTAAAGGTAGCACTCAAGCAATTTACTTTGGAATGGCGGAGAAATACCATGTAGTAGGTAGGTATGGTGGACACAAATGGCATAGTGGTTGGCTCAAGGATTTTGGATGCATGAGAAGTATTCCCTCTCGATACAAGGTTTAGGCTAGCAAGGTTATTTGAAACAAACACAAGGATGAACCGGTGCAGCAAAACTCACATAAAATACATATTGTAAACATTATAAGACTCTACACCGTCTTCCTTGTTGTTCAAACTCAATACTAGAAATTATCTAGACTTTAGAGAGACCAATTATGCAAACCAAATTTTAGCAAGCTCTATGTATTTCTTCATTAATGGGTGCAAAGTATATGATGCAAGAGCTTAAACATGAGCACAACAATCGCCAAGTATCAAATTATTCAAGACATTTTAGAATTACTACATGTAGCATTTCCCGATTCCAACCATATAACAATTTAACGAAGAAGATTCAACCTTCGCCATGAATACTATGAGTAAAGCCTAAGGACATATTTGTCCATATGCAACAGCGGAGCGTGTCTCTCTCCCACACAATGAATGCTAGGATCCATTTTATTCAAACAAAAACAAACCGACGCTCCAAGCAAAGCACATAAGATGTGATGGAATAAAAATATAGTTTCGGGGAGGAACCCGATAATGTTGTCGATGAAGAAGGGGATGCCTTGGACATCCCCAAGCTTAGACGCTTGAGTCTTCTTAAAATATGCAGGGGTGAACCACCGGGGCATCCCCAAGCTTAGAGCTTTCACTCTCCTTGATCATATCGTATCATCTCCCTCTCTTGATCCTTGAAAACTTCCTCCACACCAAACTCAAAACAACTCATTAGAGGGTTAGTGAACCATCAAAATTTACATGTTCAGAGGTGACATAATCATTCTTAACACTTCTGGACATTGCACAAAGCTACTGAAAGTCAATCGAATAGAAAAATCCATCAAGCATATCAAAACAGGCAATGCAAAATAAAAGACAGAATCTGTCAAAACAGAACAGTTCGTAAAGACGAATTTTATTGAGGAACCAGACTTGCTCAGATGAAAATTCTCAAATTTAATGAAAGTTGCGTACATATCTGAGTATCACTCATGTAAATTGGCAAAATTTTCTGAGTTACCTACAGAGAATTAGGCCCAGATTCGTGACAGCAAAGAAATCTGTTTCTGCGCAGTAATCCAAATCTAGTATGAACCTTACTATCAACGATTTTACTTGGCACAACAATGCACAAAACTAAGATAAGGAGAGGTTACTACAGTAGTAAACAACTTCCAAGACTCAAATATAAAATAAAAGTACTGTAATAAAAACATGGGTTGTCTCCCATAAGCGCTTTTCTTTAACGCCTTTCAGCTAGGCGCAGAAAGTGTGTATCAAGTATTATCAAGAGATGATGCATCGACAGCGGGGTTTGGAGTTTTCTCAACCATGCATAGTATTTTGGATACATAGGTTTCAGCGGCTCCCTTTTCATTAGTCTTGGCTTGCTACTCTCATCAAACAAATTTTCAGGAACAAGCCAAGCATAATTATCATCTAGAGCTTCATGCATCGCTAGGAGCTTACATGGTATTGGTGCTTTAATCTCCCCACCATCATTACCACTATTAGTGTACTTAATTCTATACATATCCATTTTTTCAAGTTTTCTTTTAAAATCGGTGATCGTACCAAGCCTCTCATGCTTACTAAAAACTTTTCTAGCTTCTTTAGCTATATCCGCAAATTCTCGCACTAAGACTTTAGAACAAAATCTCTCTTCTCTCCCCGCTCCATATCAGAAAGTGTAAGAAACATGTGTTGTATCATGGGGTTGAGACTAATCAATCTAGCTTCCATCATACGTACCAAACAAACAGATACATCTTCATAAGTAGGGACAGCTTTTGCAAGGGGTATATCTTTAAGGTCTTCATGCATACTAACATGGGTGAAAAATTCTTCTATATTATCTCTTCCAATTATAGACCCTTGTCCCACAGGTATTTCTTTTACAGTAAAATTAAAAGGAAACATGTTGAAATAAGTAAAGCAAATGCAAGTAACTATTTTTTTGTGTTTTTGATATAGGGTGCAAGACAGTAAATAAAGTAAAGCAAGACAAAAACAAAGTAAAGAGATTGGATTGTGGAGACTCCCCTTGCAGCGTGTCTTGATCTCCCCGGCAACGGCGCCAGAAAAGTAACTTGATGCGTGCAGTCGACACGTCCGTTGGGAACCCCAAGAGGAAGGTGTGATGCGTACGATAGCAAGTTTTCCCTCGAAAAGAAACCAAGGTTTATCGAACCAGGAGGAGCCAAGAAGCACGTCGAAGGTTGATGGCGGCGGGATGTAGTGCGGCGCAACACCAGGGATTCCGGCGCCAACGTGGAACTCGCACAACACAATCAAAGTACTTTGCCCCAACGTAACGATGAGGTTGTCAATCTCACCGGCTTGTCTGTAACAAAGGATTAGATGTATAGTGTGGATGATGATTGTTTGCAGAAAACAAGTAGAATAAGTATTGCGAGTAGATTGTATTCGATGTAAAAGAATAGGACCGGGTCCACAGTTCACTAGAGGTGTCTCTCCCATAAGATAAATAGCATGTTGGGTGAACAAATTACAGCTTGGGCAATTGACAAATAGAGAGGGCATGACCATGCACATACATGATATGATGAGTATAGTGAGATTTAATTGGGCATTACGACAAAGTACATAGACCGCTATCCGAGCATGCATCTATGCCTAAAAAGTCCACCTTCAGGTTATCATCCGAACCCCTTCCAGTATTAAGTTGCAAACAACGGACAATTGCATTAAGTATGGTGCGTAATGTAATCAATAACTACATCCTCGGACATAGCATCAATGTTTTATCCCTAGTGGCAACAAGACATCCACAACCTTAGAACTTTCTCGTCATCGTCCCGCATTTAATGGAGGCATGAATCCACTATCGAGCATAAATACTCCCTCTTGGAGTTAAGAGTAAAAACTTGGCCATAGCCTCTACTAATAACGGAGAGCATGCAAGATCATAAACAACACATAGGTAATAGATTGATAATCAACATAACATAGTATTCTCTATCCATCGGATCCCAACAAACACAACATATAGCATTACAGATAGATGATCTTGATCATGTTAGGCAGCTCACAAGATCCGACAATGAAGCACATAAGGAGAAGACGACCATCTAGCTACTGCTATGGACCCATAGTCCAGGGGTGAACTACTCACTCATCACTCCGGAGGCGACCATGGCGGTGAAGAGTCCTCCGGGAGATGATTCCCCTCTCCGGCAGAGTGCCGGAGGCGATCTCCTGAATCCCCCGAGATGGGATTGGCGGCGGCGTCTCTGGAAGGTTTTCCGTATCGTGGCTCTCGGTACTGGGGGTTTCGCGACGAAGACTATATGTAGGTGGAAGGGCAAGTCAGGGGGCCACACGAGGGCCCCACACAACAGGCCGGCGCGGCCAAGGCCCAGGCCGCACCGCCCTAGTGTGGCGCCACCTCGTGGCCCCACTTCGTAAGTCCTCCGGTCTTCTGGAAGCTTCGTGGAAAAATAGGCCCCTGGGCGTTGATTTCGTCCAATTCCGAGAATATTTCCTTACTAGGATTTCGAAACCAAAAACAGCGAGAAAACAACGAATCGGCTCTTCGGCATCTCGTTAATAGGTTAGTGCCGGAAAATGCATAAATATGACATAAAGTATGCATAAGACATGTAGATATCATCAATAATGTGGCATGAAACATAAGAAATTATCGATACGTTGGAGACGTATCAACGCATAAAAGAGTTGTTTGCTTGGCCTAAGCTGAAAGCTTCGATACAAAAAAATGTGGCAGTCTGTGGAGTCAGTCAACAAGCAAAAGTGGAGCACGTCAAAATGCCAGGACTATTGTAACTGTTGCCGGTTCCTACTCAACCCTGGGAGATGGTGAGTCGGGACTTTATTGAAGCTTTGCCACGCTCACGCAATTGTGATGTCATCTTGGTGGTGATTGACAGATTCTCTAAGTTTGGTCACTTTTTGCCCCTTGCTCACCACTTCAGAGTTCACAACGCTTCAGGTAGCTGTTGCGGTCAGAAACCCACCGGCGGGCAGCGACGGGCAACACCGTAGAGCCGGGAATCTCCCAGGACTGCGGCTGGCCCTGGTCCCTCCGAGCGACGGCCCGCAAAGCCTTATGCACACACGTCCAATGCTGATGCAAGGGCGTGCCACCTGACCTATACCTGGTCAGGAAGGTGTTGGATGATGCCTCGCTTAGTTTCCTGCATGGCATACACGTAAACGTTAAATACGAGCCTCGATCGGCTCTCAGGTTGTCCCGTGAATCGGCTCAAAGAGCCGATCCACCCATGATACGTACGAGGTGTACGATCGTATGGTGGTCCCGCTTGATCAAGATAAAGCTGAAGCGACCTACTACGATTTGGGGTTTTCACCGCACAATCGGAACATCCTACTCGTGATTGGGCCTCGCGACCGCGCACGGTGATCATAAGCCGATCCTAGACAGGGCCTAAAAACCAACACGAGGTTGATCCTCGGAACGTCCTGTCTAGGGCTGGCAAACGACACCCTACACGCCGCTGGATCCTCCAACCCTTTGTAAGGCCTAACAATGCAGATATTAAACTAATCCTTGAGGAACAAGGAGCAATCATAACGGATCGGATCTACTAAACAATGATCAAGCGGGGTGCCGCCCTTACACCCGTGACAGGCGTAAGGGCGGCTAGATGCCTAAGGGTTGCACGACGATAGCATATGATACGAAGAACAATGCTAACCCTAAAACACCTATGATAACTACGTTGCTCGCCATCAAAAAGGCTTCAGCACGAGCAACGCATGGAGGACGAATAAACGTGTGCTGCCTAGATCGCAAGATGCGATCTAGGCAGCATGGTGCTTACTCGGAAGAAACCCTCGAGACGGGGAGTTGGCGATGCGCCGAGATTGGTTTGTGGTGAACGTTGGTTGTTGTTTATTTCATAAACCCTAGATACATATTTATAGTCCGGGGGACTTTCTAATTCAGGCGTGCACCTAACCGTGCACGGGTAAAACTCTAACTTCTAACCGACACGTATCCTACTATGGTACAGATACACGGGCAATTAGCCCAAACTTGGTACACAAGGCCGATTCATGTATTTCTTCTATATATATATTCTTCAAGCCTATCTCCAATCACGGCCCACCTCTGATCCGGTCAAATTCTGGTGATAACACATGCCCCCCTGGTTTTGGAAATGTCATTTCCAAAATCATTACGCTTTTCCTTCGTCGGGTCATGTCGTGGCAGAACAGCACTGCCGCAGAATCTTCCATCATTTTGCCTCGCCTCCTTGGCTTCTCTGCACGAATTGATAATTTCAGCATCACGTCCTCGAGAACCGTTATGGCATTAAATCTCCACTACACCCCCTTTATTTATCTGTGCCGAATGGTTTGCCACTTCACCCCCCTGCTCCAAACTAGCCGTCAGCCAAAAAAACCCTCTCCTTCCATAGCCATGTCGTCCTCTTCCTCCTCTTCCGTTTCTCTCCAATCCTCTTCCTCAAGCAAGTCGATTCCAGAGCACGACCAAATAAAAGCGTACAATAGGCGCGCTCCCAAACATTGGGACGAGCAGGAGTGGGACTTCGATTTCGTGCCGGAGGGCCGACCCGAGGACCTTGTCTGGTCAGACGGCGCCATGCCCCTGACTGACGGGGAGGATGACCTCCGATTCCTGATTGACGGAGACCTGGCGGCGGAGAGTAATGACGACGACCATCCCTTCCGGGGTAAATTCACCTCCATCACCAAAGAAGAAGAAGAGGATGACGAAGACGAAGACGTTTCCTCCAACACGAAGAAGAAACAGGAGGACGACACCTCCTCCGACGAACCGCCGCCAAAGCGCATCCGTGGCTGGGCTTGGTCAGATGAGGACGATGATGATGACGAGGAAGAAGCCTCCGCTGAAGGTTACAGTAGCAGCAACGAGGAGCCCCCCAACAGCAGCGCCGGCGGCGGCTACGGCGGTGATGACGAGGACAACGACGGCTTTTAGAGTAGAGACCACTTAGCATAGGGCTAGTGGTAGCAATCTGTTTCCTTTTTGTTGAGTAATCGGCTCCTCTTTGTAAGAAATCTTAGTATCAATGAGAAATTCCTTTTGCCATGAAGAACTTCCTTCGATTTTGCCGATTTCCTCTCAAACTGATTTTGCCGATTGTTAATTTGATCAACGCTCAATGAGCCGATGGCAACACCTAGGTCCATCATATTCTGCGGGACAAGCCAATTCAGTCATCCCTTCAAACGGTAGCTGCGAACCTAACTTGAATTCAGATCCCCAAACTTCCAACTGAACAGATCCAAACCGCAGTCACTGAGCGTAGTGCTAGATTTAACGGCAACTCCTGAAAAAAAATGCCTGATCTCATCATTAACTTTAGGTGTCAGACACTTTTCTGCCGAATCTCCCTCTTCCAGATCCTCTTTGCCTTCAGGAAAACTTTAGGACGGTTGCTGAATCAACTCGAATGTCGAAGCTGCCACTTCTGCAGAACATGCATCACTTGTCCACAAATTCCCTTGTGATAGTCTGCAGCGATGTTTATAATCCTACTCTGTTTTCTTGCAGCAACCATCTCGTAAAATAAAATTGAGGTGCAGAGCCAGCCGATTTCAGCAAAAATCGGTTCCCTATAGCAAAGGGTCCTTCAGGGCAAGCTGCCCCCCGAGCCTTAGTCAAGGCGAGGCAAGTAATGACCCAGCCAAATGTGCCACCATCGGCTTCCAAATTATAACGCAGAGCCAGCCGGTTTTAACAAAATCGGCTCCCCAGAGCAGAGAACCTTCAGGGTGAGCTGCCTCCCGAGCTTCTGAGAGTGACATCGACCAAGTCACCACCTTGGTTCACCCCCTCCACGGAGCAGAAGGCCATCCGTGTCTTGGAACCGTAGTGGGTGGATCCTGTGTAATTTTGCTAGAGTCGATGGCTATGCATCGGCTTTGTTCCTCAGCTGCGTGAGAATTTTTTTTTACGGGCCGATTTTTCTATCGGCCCCCAATGTTTCACTGCACATGTATCGCACATGTTCATCTGATTAGGTGCCCCCCCGAGCCGATTCTGCCAGGTAACTGCTGAAATCGGCTCTGTGATTAGCCAAGGCACTCTATGTGAACGTCGGCTCTGCTAGGACCAGTGTGGACTTCTTCCAGTGCATCAGCCGACGCAAACCCATTGCCTATTAGATCGACGTTGAACTCAGGCAGAATGAATGGTGAGGATAATTTTGGCCGATTGCTGGAATCGGCCTCCATGTTGTTTGCTCGATGAAGGTTTTGTAACGTTCCTCCATAGATCCTTGGGGCCGATCTCCCGGATCGGCATTGCCACGTTTGTTCATCGATGTTGCTTTTGTTACACGGTCGGGCCGGTGGATAAAACCAACCTAACCCCGCCCTTTGTCACGTCGATGCTTTCTCGTGACTTCTCAAAGATGACCGGCCGTGGGCCGCAGATCAAGCTGTGCCACGGGTGTTTCGTCTACTCTCGGAGCGCTAAACTCCGTTGGAAGGATGAACACCATGTTTGTGCCGGCCGATGCCTCATCATCGGCTTTCTTTTGTCCGGGCCGCCACTCTTTCCTTTGTGGTCGACCTTCTTCGTCCGGGAGTTCGCTGAATTTTAGCGGCCGGATCAGGCCGCGCCTTCCTCAACGTGTGCGAGGTATAACCTTTCGGCTTCCTCCAACCCACGTAGTCGCTGAACCCTTCGCTTTTGGGAACGGCTGAGCCCATCGGGGCACCACCTTGGCCGATGATACTTGTCTTCTTCTTCATCATCGTCCTCTAGTTCCTCGAGATCTTCCACCCGAGCGGACTCAGCATGCTTGTTCCGAGGCGGGAGAGGCCCTAGACGTTTGAACACGGACACGTTAGCCGCATCCTTCTTCTTTTGTTTACATTCAGGAAGTTGCCGATTGTAGGCAATCGGCTCATTCCCGAATCCCAGCGGTGTCCGAAGAAGGGGCAGTCCGGTGCCTATCCTCGTCGTCTTGCTCCCTCGACTTTTCCTTGGCGTGGCGCTCATATCGCTCCTCGTCGCGATCATGCCGACGACGTCTCCTGTCGTCCCTAGCCAGACGATCTTTTTCATCATCGTCGTTGTATCGCCGGCGTGGGTCGTATTGACCCACATACTTGTTGAGGAGGTGATCAGAGAGAGGTCGCTGATATCTTACGTTCCTCACTTCTCCCCCTGTGATGTAGCGCTTGCCGTCGTGGCGGAGCCGATCGCGTGGAGCGGCTTCCTCCGTGTCCTTGCTATGAGAGCAGCTGCCCTCATCTCCGTCCTTACCGAGTGGTGCCCGAGTCCTACCATGTTGATATTGCACGAGAAATCTGGCTGGCACCCTCCATGGTAAGTATACTCCACCATGTTAACGGCGGGGAAGGGGTGTGTGTCGACCTTCATGGCGTACTTGGTTGAAAATTAGCCGCCCTTGTTCTATCGCCATTTGGACCTGCGACGCCAAACCCCCGGTCGTTAGTGGCGTGGGTGAACGTGTTATGCCACTTGCGGTATGGCTTTCCGTTCAGCTCTCGCACCGTGGGGATCTTGTGGCCTTCGGGTACCTTTAGCTGCTTCTCCTTGAGTAAGAGGTCGAAAATCTGCTCAGCTTTGGTCACGTCGAAGTCGAACCCTTTTGGAGGGCCTTGTGGCTTAACCCACTTACAGGACACGGGGCTTGCCGCCCGAGTCCATTCAGCCACTTGCTACCTCTTGATCTCCCGCAGACACCTTCATCCTCGTCCGCCTCAACCGGGACCACCGCACGCTTGAATTTGTCCTCGGTAAACATCCGGGTGGCGCTGTTCATATGCTGACGAGCTTACGCACCATGTGCGCCAATGAAGGGTAGTCTCGCTTGGGAGGCCACGTCCTTGATCGATGATGAGAGACCCACCACCGCCAACTCGATCGCTTCTTTTTCACTTACGTGAACCGAATAGCATCGGTTCCTAACGGTCCTGAAGCGCTGGATGTATTCTGACACTGTTTCCCCGCGCTTCTGTCGTACTTGTGCTAGATCGGCAATACCAGCCTCGGAAGCCTCTGAGTGATACTGTATGTGGAACTGCTCTTCCAACTGCTTCCAAGTCCGGATTGAGTTCGGTGGCAGCGATGTGTACCACCCGAAAGCCGATCCTGTGAGGGACTGTGCGAAGAACCTCACACGCAGCTCGTCTGATGCTGAGATCGTGCCCAGCTGTGCCAAATATCGGCTCACATGCTCGATGGAGCTGGAACCATCTGATCCATTAAACTTGGTGAAATCAGGGAGCCGATATTTGGGTGGTAGTGGGATCAATTCGTACTCATTAGGGTACGGCTTGGAATAGCCGATTGTCCTCCTTTTCGGCATCATGCCAAACTGATCTTTCAAGATTGTACAAATCTGATCCGCGGTGATGGCTGCAGGCGTCGAA
Organism: Lolium rigidum; assembly: GCF_022539505.1. Lineage (NCBI taxonomy): Eukaryota > Viridiplantae > Streptophyta > Magnoliopsida > Poales > Poaceae > Lolium > Lolium rigidum. The sequence goes on from NC_061508.1 coordinate 193,608,048, forward strand.
CTCTGAAGATTCGCCGGGGTGGCATACTTAGCCAGCCATGCTTGCTTTTCCAGCTCGAGCCAACCGCAGGAGCTGAGCTGCGGAGGTTTGTCGGAGTGGCATACTTAGCTAGCCACGTCCGCTTCTCAATATCCGCTCCCGACGTTCCTCCCGCTTGTTCCGAAGTCCCCGCTATTGCAGCTCGGTTCGAGAGTGCCCGAGTCATCGCAGTCTGGCACGTATGCGCACGTGTATCCGTGCGTGATCTCCTTGGGCGCCTCATGTAGGAATTGGTAGTCACTAGGGTCACCACCAATCTTGTAGACGACATATGCCGATGAGTTCGGCACTTCTGGTGCTGCCAACGCGAACGGCAGCGGTGGACGGGACCGGAGTGGCATCTCTCCTTGGTAAGTCCCCGCAGCCGGTCCCGACGGAGAGTACCGATGGCTCATGATTTCCTGGATCACGCGAAGAGCGACACGCTCCAAAGTGTTCACTGGTGCTCTCGGAATGGCGGTGCAGCCGAATGAGCCACCATGAAGTTGATCTCCTCGACGCAGCGACTCGGTGCGTTCTTCCGACGGGGTGGACAGGTCCACTCCATCGAGCGCGCCTTCAGGTGAGAACCCTTTCCACCCGATGCCATGTGAGCGGGTTCCGTGAAAAGAGCCGATGAGGTCGGCTTCGAGGACCGCCTTGATCTCGTCATGCTTCTTCTTGAGCTCGTCGGCCGGATCCTCGTACTTGACCGGAGTGCCTTCCGCCATCTCAGATGTAGATGGCGATGCGGTTGATGTCGAAGATGGTCCCACCGGGCGTGCCGGAATGTGTTGCGGTCGGAAACCCACCGGCGGGCAGCGACGGGCAACACCGTAGAGCCGGGAATCTCCCGAGACTGCGGCCGGCCCCTGGTCCCTCCGAGCGACGGCCCGCAAAGCCTTCTGCACACACGTCCGATGCTGATGCAAGGGCGTGCCACCTGACCTATACCTGGTCGGGAAGGTGTTGGATGATGCCTCGCTTAGTTTCCTCGCATGGCATACACGTAAATGTTAAATACGAGCCTCGATCGGCTCTCGGGTTGTCTCGTGAATCGGCTCAAAGAGCCGATCCACCCATGATACGTACGAGGTGTACGATCGGATGCTGGTCCCGCTTGATCAAGATAAAGCTGAAGCGACCTACTACGATTTGGGGTTTTCACCGCACAATCGGAACATCCTACTCGTGATTGGGCCTCGCGACCGCGCACGGTGATCGTAAGCCGATCCTAGACAGGGCCTAAAAACCAACATGAGGTTGATCCTCGGAACGTCCTGTCTAGGGCTGGCAAACGACACCCTACACGCCGCTGGATCCTCCAACCCTTTGTAAGGCCTAACAATGCACATATTAAACTAATCCTTGAGGAACAAGGAGCAATCATAACGGATCGGATATACTAAACAATGATCAAGCGGGGTGCCGCCCTTACACCCGTGATAGGCGTAAGGGCGGCTAGATGCCTAAGGGTTGCACGACGATAGCATATGATACGAAGAACAATGCTAACCCTAAAACACCTATGATAACTACGTTGCTCGCCATCAAAAGGCTTCGGCACGAGCAACGCATGGAGGACGAATAAACGTAGTGCTGCCTAGATCGCAAGATGCGATCTAGGCAACATGGTGCTTACCTAGAAGAAACCCTCGAGACGGGGGAGTTGGCGATGCGCCGAGATTGGTTTGTGGTGAACGTTGGTTGTTGTTTATTTCATAAACCCTAGATACATATTTATAGTCCGGGGGACTTTCTAATTCGAGCGTGCACCTAACCGTGCACGGGTAAAACTCTAACTTCTAACTGACACGTATCCTACTATGGTACAGATACACGGGCAATTAGCCCAAACTTGGTACACAAGGCCGATTCATGTATTTCTTCTATATATATATTCTTCAAGCCTATCTCCAATCACGGCCCACCTCTGATCCGGTCAAATTCTGGTGATAACAGTAGCTCAAGTTTTCATCAACTCTATTTACCATCTTCATGGTTTGCCAAAAATCATTGTGTCCGGTAGGGACAAGATCTTCAACAACACTTTTTGGAAGGAATTATTTAGGTTATCGGATAATGCTTTCCACATGAGTTCATCTTACCATCCACATACGGATGGCCAAACAGAGAGGCTCAATCAGTGCCTTGAAACGTGTCTTCGATGTGCTGTTCACAAAAATCCAAAGAAACAGTATGAATGGATCCCGCATGCTGAACATTGGTATAATACCACCTACCATTCATCGCTTGGTAGAACTCTCTTTGAAGTTGTCTTTGGACGCAAGCCTAGACTAGATAGTTGGGGATCACATCTTATGGCTAGGTTGCATCTCATGATTTGGATACGTGGCTGGTGTAGCGAGTTGAAACAATTGAAGTTCTTCGCCAACAATTGCTTCACGCTCAAAGCAGAATGAAGAAGCATGCATACCGAAATAGGTCAGGACATCGTTTTGCGGTGGGTGATATGGTCTATTTGAAATTGCAGTCGTTTGTACAACAATGTACCGAGAAGAGGACTTGCAACAAGTTGGCTCTTCGTTACTTTGGACCATATAAAATTGTGGCAGGAGTGGGTGAAGTGGCGTATAGGCTGAAGCTTCCTGAGTCCAGTAAGATCCATGATGTGGTCCACCTATCTCTCTTGAAGAACCATGTTCCACTTATTGCCATTGCTACTGAAGACCTAGCTTCGACTTCTTCCTCATCGACAAGCGCAACACCGTCTTCGACTACTGCATCATCGTCAAGTACGGTACCTACTTCGACTCCTACATCGTCAACAAGTTCAAATTTTGCATCACTTTCATCGTTCTTGGGCCGTGCAGGCCTTGTAAGAGGGAAAGAGATGATTACATATATTCAGTCATCGGCCGCGGGACGGTATATCGATAATGAAGTATCTGAACAGTCGTTCTCCTGTTCGTCCTTTCCTTAGCCTACCGCTTCAGTCTCTCGCCTAGATCCCCACTTTCCCTCTTCCATCCCCCTTCCCAAATGATCCTTGTTTCGGATTCGTGACATGAAGATAGAACCTAAAGTAATAACATGTTCTTATGTTACTAGTCTGACCAGCCTAAAAACTTGGCAGTGATTTCCGGTGAGTTCACCTCACCCGTTCTGGCCAATGGTGTTCTTGCCACTGTACCGGACCAAGCTGAGCCCCCACACCAACAGTTATTTAACTGCAACAAGGTGGCCTGGGCTTGCTTTCTTGCCTCGTTTTTATTTAGTGATGACTATAAATATTTCTGGCGCCCCCTGCCACGCCCTCTGCCCTGTCTCTTACTATTAGTTGTACCTCTGTCTGTCTCTCCCTCCCTCCACACAGCCTGACAGCCACTTGTTTCTTCTTCTTCTTCCTCTGATCGATCTCTTTCTCCAATTGGAGCAGCCCAACTCACAATTTTGGTTTCTTGTTTCAGCTTGCCACTTCTCCCGCAGCTTAGCATATTTAGAGCGTAGCAGATTGACTAGGCTAGCAGCAGACCAGAATTATACTACAAGCTCGAGGATTGATTAGGAGGAGCTAGATCACGCGCGTGGCAAGATGATGCGCGGGAAGGATCACACCAGGGCCCCGGCATTCTCCCCGATGAAGGAGTCGGTGGCGGCGGCGGTGCAGGAGGAGGTGTGGGAGGTCCGGCCCAGCGGCATGCTGGTGCAGAAGCGCACCCCGGACTCGGACCCGCCCCCCGGCGGCGCGCCCGTGCCCACCATCCGCGTCAAGGTCAAGTTCGCCGGCGTCACCCACGAGGTGTACGTCAACTCGCAGGCCTCCTTCGGGGAGCTCAAGAAGCTCATGGCCGAGAAGACGGGGCTCCACCCGGACGACCTCAAGGCCGTGTACAAGGGCAGGGAGGCCGACTCCAAGGAGTTCCTCGACATGATCGGCGTCAGGGACCGCTCCAAGCTCACCATGCTCGAGGACCCCAGCGCCCAGGCCAGGCGCCTCATCGAGGAGCGCAGGAATGCCAAGGCCCAGCGCGCCGCCAAGGCCGTCTCACGCGTCAGTCTCGACGTCGACAAGCTCGCCTCCAAGGTAATTACTTGAGCTTGAATCTTTTGCCATCCTCCTATCTTGTTATGATGCTTCTTCCATGGTGCGTGCCTGGTGGGCGGTTGAGTTGACTTGGCCTGCGCTGCGTGCTTGGCTGCAGGTGTCCGCGCTAGAGACGATCGTGAACAAGGGCGGGAGGGTTGTGGAGGCCGACGTGGTGGCGCTCACCGAGGCGCTGATGAACGAGCTGGTGAAGCTGGACGCCGTGGCCGCCGAGGGCGACGTCAAGGCACAGCGCCGGATCCAGGAGAAGCGCGTGCAGAAGCATGTCGAGGCGCTGGACGCCATCCGCGCCAAGGCCGCCAAGAACACCCGCGCGTCCCCTGCGCCCAATAACAACAAGGCTGCCGCCCGGCCAAACCACCTGCCGCCGCGCCCGCCGCCGGCGCACCACCAGCAGCGTCGGCAGTTCCAGCCCGCGGCGCCCACCACGGCGACCGCGCCGGCGCCGCAGACCGCGACGGCGAGCTGGGACAGCTTCGACCTGCTGTCCTCCGCGCCGTCCTCCTCGGCCCCCGTGAGCACCATGGCGCTGGCGACCACCACCTCGCCGTCCCCGAAGTTCGACTGGGAGCTCTTCTAGACGGTTCGTGGGCCCCCCACACCCACCTTCCACATGCGTGTGCACGTTCACGGCTCGACCAGCTAGCCGGTGACTTTCCTCTTCATCTCTCTCGGTCATGGCGCGCGTCAACTGTCACATTGTCCCCTTCTTCTTCTTCCTTTCTTCCTCCATTCTTTCCCTGTTTCTTTCGAGTGTATATTGATCTCTTCAAGAAAGGCAAACATCGTCTCCAGTAATATGATTCTGCTCGGCCGATCGACTCCCACTCCCAAAATCCACAGGAAGTGGAGCTAGTAGATACACACGTACATCCATGATCGATATCCATGCATAGCGAATAAGTGGTGGCCTTATGATGATGAAGCAGGAATTTTCCATGTCAGATTTGTGTATATTACTACTATTGTACAGTGTACATCAAAATCATCAATTACCATTATATGCGCTTGGTCTTGCTCGTGATGGATGGATGGATGTATGATCCATCCCACATTGTACAAACAAATGCCACTGCTGGTGAGCTGAGTACCGCATTATTGCTTGCTGGTGTATTGATTCATGGAGATCGATCGATCGATCAGTGGGGATTAATTACAGGCGCAAGTGCACTGATTGACCAACCGGGCTGCAATTATTTAGGCATCTGCCAGGGCAGGGGTAGTTAGCGTTGTCTGATCAAAAGCTTCCATTAACAGATGGTTTATGCGACGCTAGTGGTGGCTTTGTCTGACCATGCCTTAATGTAGGATACCTTTTCTCCACCTCTGGTTCGTTCTACCTTTGTTCCACGAGTTGTAGTATATGCTTAATCTTTTGTGTCGGCGCAACAGTAGTAGCTAGCTGTAGTCGTAGCTGTTGGAGACTTTGGACTGGGGATACCAATACATATATTTGTGTGGTTTGTATAAGCCTTCCTTGATGCTGCTTTTCGTTCAAGTGGTTGCTGCCAGGTCAGTGTGCATCAGCTAGCTGTGATTGAACGGTACAGAGAAAACAAAACAATATTCCAACCGCTATTACAGAACTGATCCCTACAATGATCCTCTGGCATTGATGGCCTGATCATTGCATAACCCTCTTCTGCTCCATGCTACATACCCCTTCTAATGTCTGTTTGTAACTGGAACTAGCTAGTACTAGAACATCATGGCCTATTGTGGGCAGCAGGGTGTGTAGGAAACATGCTGAGGAGAAGATCTGTTTGGGGGTGGTACAGCGTAGGAGTATGTGCAGAGCTTCGGAAGTGTGTTGCAGTTTCAGTGACAGATTCAGCATGTGGGCGCTGTGATGTGTGCTAAGATAGATGGCGGTTGGAAGCTTCGTGTACGTACAACAATGTAGTCCTACTAGTTAAGCTAGGAGCCTAGGTACGTAGTAGTTTGCATGAAGCAGCCTAATTATTGGGCTGGTGAAAATGGACGGTTTGTTTCATGCATGCTAGCTGTATGTTTCTAGCCCCCATCAATTCGGTGCCGGTGCATGGTCGCCGTCGACGGCGACAAGCCAGCTTACTTCGACACCAGTTCTCTCGCTGCGCTACAAGCCTCTATCGTTTTCCTTTGCTTGCACATTTCGGAGGAGCTTGTACAGAGACAAGGCGAGGTGGGAGATCGACTCGCGCAAGCTATAGCCAGTGTCTTCGTGAACACACGCGTTAATTCAGTAGACACCTGACCTGCGGTTGGAACTGAGGCGTCGCGCCTCAACAGCTCGTTAGGTGCGAGGTATCTAGCCGTGGAGTGGAGGTTTAGTCGATCTGGCGAGGAAGGAAGCTTCGGGTCGACTTGTTTATTAAGCTGGTCGTTCATTTCGTCTTGGCCTGTCACTGGCGTGCAAATTGAAAGACGGTAAGAGCGCATGTGCGTCAAAAATAAAGTATTCTTCACGAGCAAATGCCGTAAATGCAATTCAGTTCCCAAGAACATATCCTCTGCATACGAAAAGTAATTTTATAAATATAAAGAAATAGGATTTTTTTCAAATACCTGCACACGTCCATGTCAGTTGGTTGTTTGAAGAAAATTTATAAACAACACACAAATATCGTGGCGTGTGCTAAAAAGATAAGTTGACGGTATTGCTTATTTAGAGCATAGAACTTTTATCTTTTCTATTGAAAAAAACACGCATGCTCAATTTTACGTAAAAATAGCACAAACACGGACCATATAAGTGCACAAGTATCAGATTTTCAAATTTGATTTTCTATTGTTCATTCTTATTCCACATCTAAATGCTAATGATAAGCACTTCGGTACCTAGCCAGTAATAAAATTATACTACATTTGTGCATAAAAGGATGTCCCAATTGTGTTTAAATTTAGACATGTGCAGATACTCTTTACTGTATAGTTACACCCAAATGTAGTCAAACCTTCGATATTGTTTTATGAACGGAGCGAGCAGTATATTACGACCTGCAATACTTAATTTGGAAGGGAGTTATACATATTCTTTAGGCGCTCAGCAAGCCCCATTAATAGGCCACGTTTGGGATCGTGTATCGGTGCCCCAGGCCTATCTTTTTTCCCCCTGCTACTAGCCTATGGATCCGTGGATGCAGGAGAGATCGACGATTAACAATGGCTTGCTCAGTTGGTGTGCTAGTTGACTTTTGGCAGCCAATTAGAGCAAGTTTAATAATAGAGTTAATTGTTGGCTACAAGAAATAGCCATGTCATCTATAGTTAGCTATATAGCTAATTTGTACAATAGTTAGTTACAAAATTGTGCTACTTTATTGATGCCGACTAAGATCAATTGTACTTGCTCTTAAGGGATTGCTTTGTTGGGTTGGAAACGTCAACCTCAAACTTTCGGGCCTTGAACCGTTTCAGGATAAAATTTGCATTTCCTTTAAAAGGAAAACGCTTCGAGGCATCATTATATGAAGGCTGACCTTTCTAAAGTGAAGGTTCCTTCCGAGCGACGCTTCGGTGAGGACACGTGGCAGCATCCAGCCCCGACCCGGGAGGGCCACAGGATAAGCGTTTCGTGTAAGGATGGCAATGAGTAGAGCATGTGCATACATGGTAGAGCAATCCTATACCCATACCTTATAGTTGGTGGGTATAAACTTTTACCCATATCCATACTTACGGGTATAAAACTTTATCCATGCATACCCGTCGGGTATGTGTGCCCATTGGGTACTCGACGAATAGATCAAATAGTACACAAAGTATTCATAATTTTACTTTATCGATAGCAAATTTGATTAAAAAATAAATTGACTCAACACAATAACTTGTAGTTAAGTACATAACAATTATCAAAATATAGAAATCACAATATCATATTGTAACTCATAAATCAACAAGAATAGATATATCACATAAAAAATGATAATAAACGAGTAAGATATTGATATACCCACATGTACAAAGCTATATTTGTGTTATACTCATGACTTAACGACGAGGGTATGAGTACTATCCATGGATATAAAGGTGTGCCTATACCTTGCCCATGAAAATACGGTACTCACGGGTACCCGTATTCGTTGGTAAAATTGTCATCCTTAATTCAGTGACACGTGGAATGCGGAAGTACAGCGACGCAAACCCATCGAAGCGTTAGCTAGTCTAGTTCATCCACAAGTATAGCTAGCTACGACAATCGTTTCTTAGCACGGAATAAAAACAAACAACAAAGTACGAAAAAGGCAACGGAAAATAAAATCACGAGTACACAAGATACAAAGTACGACTACACCTCAGAGCAACCCAAATATGTTCATGTACAAGTACAACACAGTGAAACCTCGAGTACAGTCACGAACAACACACAAGTGCACTTATGAAGAAATTCAAGTACCCCAAAGTACGAGTACAATTATATAGAACACAAAAGTACATTTACTACAATACATGAGTACAGTTACATACGAATCCGACTACACCGAAAATACAAGTGCAACTGAGTGAGCACCTGACTATAATTGCGTACAAAGCATGAGTACAGTTACATACGGAGCACGACTACAACTAAGTACGAGTACAACTCAGTGAAAACACAAAAATACCAAACTATAGGTGCGCTCTTAATGGAACCCCCGAGTACATTGAAGTACGAGTATAACATAGTGCAAATCCAAGTACAGACACATCTCGAGTACAATCATACTAGTTTTGTATGTACAAATTTTTTTTTATTAAAACATATCAACATGAGATCTAGTTTTGAAGATCTCGACTTGAGGATCTCAAAGGTGAAAACGGGATGTAATTTTGACGAATGGTTCTCAAGAAATTTCATTTTCAAAAAATGAATCTAAAAACTAAATAGAAAAATGTAGACAACCCACCATCCCCATATCCTTCTCTCTCCTCCCTCATACACGCTTCTTTCCCTTACCACACGTGAGTTTCTCCAGCGAGGTCTCCAGCGATGTTTCCGACGAGGTCAGTTTTTGCTACAACAGTACAATTTTGTGCTACAAGTTCTCCGGAGAGGTCTCCGATGGTGTCCAGTGAGGTCTTCGTCAAGGCTTGTGTGTTTCGTGGGTGAATCATTTTGTGCTACAATCGTGGTGGTTTTGTTGCATTCGTCCTTTTATTAAAGCAAAGTGGGATTTCAGTGGGAATAGGTAGGTTTTGCTCCGAACAAAATGTTTTTTTGGCTACATTGGTAAATTATGGAAGGAAATATGGGATCGGGGAGACAACTGGGATATATTTCACTCTCTCGACCCGAGGGATCAAAAATTTGGTTCCTCGGGGGTTGCCCTGCACTGGAAAACACTTGCGATCACCTGCGAAATCGCAACATTTGCTTCCTTTGTCTCCAGGACGTACCACACGTCCCCGCAAGCCCGCATAGAGACTGCACTTCTTTATCTATTCAGGGTCCCCATGTTTCCATTATGTTGAGTTCTCCCATCCCACATCCTCCTGCTCTTGTCCCTCATCTCCACAAAATCATGGCAATGCCCCGATCCACCTACCGGCGGCACCTGATCATTCCTCCGTTGAACTTCGCCACGCACCTCTCGGTGGTCCACACAGTCCACCTCCGCCCCGTGCTTTGCTCTCGCGGCCTCGAGCGCCTCCTAGTCTTAGTCATCGACGACAACCCCACATGCCTCCTCTGAGTCACCGCTGCCCAGGATGCTGGTGGCTATTGCTGACATGGGTATGCCATATCGGGTCCTAAACATCGCTATCCCTGGTACAAAGAGCATGAAGGAATAAATGAAAGCCCACGAAGAAGCCCAAAAGAATCCGAAGGAATCTGATTAGGAAAGCTAAGCCCATATCGGGTGAACCGACATATACTGTAACTCAACCTCGAGGTGGACTCTGAGACCCAGCCCGCTATATAAGGGCTGGGAGGAGCCACCGAGAGAGGACAAATCGAATCATAGCAAACACCCATGTAACCCTAGTTCCACATATTTTTAATCTCGGCGATTCGCACTTGATAATAATATATGTTGGCTTCCTAAGTTTGGCTGACTAGTCTGTTGATTTGCCGGTGTTCTCCTTCCTAAAACCCAAGTTCATCATGATGGGAATTGACGAAGTTAACCCTTTTTCATTGGTGCCATCTGTGGGAAGCTTGGATGCTGGAAACACGAACTCGACGACCTCTTCTTCAGGCATAAACTCGACTAGATCGGGGGATCAGGTGCGCTTCGAATCGTCAATTTTTCGTCCACAGCCACCCAACCCTATCTTGACTACTGGCGAATTTAGCCGAGGGAGGGACCCGATGATCGGGAGCTGCATCGAAACGCAAGGAAATTTTCTCCGGCCGGAACCGATTTGTTCGGAGTCGAGGGCGGAAGCATCGGTATCAAGATCTTCATCTTCATCATCCATTGGATCCACGGGCGAAAAACGCTCGGACGAGATGGCACAGAGCAACGTCGGATCCGCGGAAAGCTTGGGAGATCTCGTCGAGTTTCTCGATGGGGTATCCTTCAGATCGGCATCGACAACCAGCAGTAACGCATCGGTTCGGGTGTCTCAGCACCTGACGACTGAGACCATCAACAACACGGACACCGAATCCGGAGATAGCGCAGACTCCGAAATCATGAAAGCTTCTTCATATCCAAGTTTTTGCGCTAACAAAGACTACTTAGCACGTTATCAGGTGTGCATGATGGAGTTAAGGCGAGTCGACGGAGAAGTAGAGAACACATCCGATGAAGAGCGAGATGAGTATGGAAACCCGAGGTTTGATCCTACTCGCCTTAATCAGGATGAGCAGCGGCCATCACCCGAGCATGCCAACGGAACCAATACCGATGGCGGAGCCAACGTTGAACAGAACTAACGAAGGTACAATCGTAACCCCTGAAGCTGGTGTGGCAAACGGGCGTGCGAGACCTCTAGTAGAACTTTCATGGGAAGCATGGAACAAGGCCAAAGCTGTTATCGCACGGGGAGGTTTCATGGACGAAGATGCAACTCGAGAAGAATTAATGACGTATAGATACTTGCTTTACAAGGAGAAAAAGAGAGCTAAGGAGGTTAAGATTATAACTCGATGCGAGAAAGGAAAGAGCCGATGCATCTAGCCGTCAGCGTGGAGAGTGGATTTCCACAAGAAACAAAAGCGTAGGAGGAGTCGCAAGGGTCGCAGCAGCCGCAAGAGCTGCATGAGCAGCACCAGAAAATAACAACCGATGAGCCTCATCCCGGATAAACAGGATACCAGAAGATGAACAGCGTCGGTTGACCAGGGAACTCAATGATTCGTTCATGACCTACGTTTCAAGAGGAAATCTAAAGCCGACAACACAGAAGTAGCGACCGTGGCAGCCAAAACATTTTTGATGACAACTCAGCTAGAAAGTGGTCTGCGAGCGCAGGTGCATAGAACCTTGATCGCGGGACTAAACATTGTCGGGCAACACTTGGAGAATACGCCACGCAGACACGAAAGTCCTCGGTGGGAAGGACCGTCAGGTCGAAGTAATGCTGCAGGGCATGAGGTAGCAACACCAAACAACCCCACCCGACAGGAAGTGGTCACGCCAAACGCTCCAGCGCATCAGGTGACACCAACATGAGGTCATAATAGTTCTCGGAAATATGTAGAACCTCGGCGATCGGGATCTTCGCGACAGCCTCTAGCAACCACCAGAAATCATGGTGACGCCATAAACGACATCACACAAAGCCGAGTTGACAGGGCTCACGCTGAGAGGAGAAATTGACGAAGATATGAGGAAGATGAGTATGACGATGATTCAGAAGACGAAGACGATGATGAGCTTAGCGGAGCCATATGCTTTTCTCGTCGTATTCACAAAATTGACACTCCAAAGGGATTCAAGCTCCCTACGGATAAGATAAAATATGAAGGGGTCCATGAAACCGAAGCGTGGCTAGATGATTACTTACAAACCATCAAAGTACACGGAGGCTAGATGATAGCTTTTCCTGAGCGGACCCATGAGATCTTGGCTTCGCAAGCTGCCCGAAGGATCCAACGAGAGTTGGGACGATGTCGAGGGTGCTCCTCGGCAATGCCCTCCGATAGGGGCTTAGGGTTGATGGAATCCTGCAAGCTGACACGAGACATCGGTTCACAGACAAGCGGGGAGAGCGATTTACCCAGGTCCGGGGCCCTCGATGAGGTAAAACCCTTACGTCCTGTCTGTCTGTTCTTGATTATGATGATAACGGGTTACAATGGGGTGCCGAATAGTTCGGCTGAGATCTCGTCGAGATGGCTAAGTGCTAAGGTGACCTAGCTCTGAGTTTTTGGTGGCTAAGGTTGCTAAGATTGGTTGTCCCTCGGCAGCCCCTCTCCTGGCCTTTATATAGGAGGCCAGGTCTCAAGAGGTCCAACCGAGTACGACTAGGTTTACAGTAATTTTAGATCTAATCTTTCCTTGTTCGGCTGCTTATCTACCTTGCTTGCCAAGGAATCTTCTGGTGTGCCATCCGGTTGGGCCGCCTTGCCTCCAAGTGCTTTCATGGGCCTCCAACTAGGAAATACAGGATAGGGCAACATCGGTTACCCGAAGGGTAATGCCCACGTCAGTAGCCCCCGAGTGTCTAGCCGAAGATAGTTCGGGTAGAGACTAAAGCATGCCTTCACCGAATGTTCTTCTCCTTGATTGTTCTTGTTCTTCCTGAATCTGCATCATCTTCTTCTGTCGGGTGCGCGTCAGCGCTCCCGATGGGAGTAGCCCCCGAGTCTAGGTACGGATGCTTGTAATCAGTGCGTAGACTCAAGTTGTACCACTCGAACATTTTGCTCTGCCGAAGTTTTTTCGTAAGTCTTCGTAGTTCATCTGATATATTTTCCTCATGCAAGGGATAATGAGTAACATGCCCAACTTTTGCTGGTTAACTGCTGATGGCAAAACAATGTTACCCTACACAGAATCAAGTCCCCGGGCATGATCCTGGAGTGCAAAAAAGTTTCTGTCGGGTGCACGTCCAACGCTCCCGATGGGAATAGCCCCCGAGTCTGGGCACGGGTGCTTGCAACCGAGTGCAGACTCGAGTCGAGCAATTATGTCTTACAGCAAAAGCTTATTTCCTCGAGTCTTCATTCTATCGGGTGCACGTCTAGCGCTCCCGATGGGAGTAGCCCCCGAGTCTAGGTGCGGATGCTTGCAATCCGTGCGTAGACTAAAGTTCACCATCCGATACCTTTTTATTCCTTCGGCTGCCTTCGACAGCATCCATGATGTCATTGATGACGTGCTACTGTCGTGGCCTGATTGACAAGACTTGACCTAATGGGCCCACCCTAGTTCTGCGCGGGCAGTTTCTAGGAATTGACCAGTGCATGCGCAACGACCGAGGCGTCTCCTCGATTTTCGCGCGAACGTGGGAATAATGGGCCGCCGGTTCCGTTCCTTCTTTAAGCGCCACGTGTACAGCCAGATCTGCTCCACCTCCCACGACGTTTGTGGAGTTATGGCCACGATCCCGCCTCAATTTTTACGACATAAATAGGGGGCCTTCTTGCTTTTACTTTTTACGCCTCCCACTGCTCATCTTCTTCGCCCGTCCTTTCCTGCTTCCTCTGTTCTTCCCTCAAAAGCTTCAGACGCCATGGGCAAGAAGAAGGGTGCCAGCGCCTCCGACTCAACCAAGGTCAGCCGTGACTGGAGCGCCTCCGCCATTTCCAACCGAGATGTGAACAAGCTGCGAGCCCTTGGCCTCATCTCCTCGTCTGAGGATGGCATCCGTCTGCCAGGTGCCGTTTCTCGCCCAAGGCCTCCGACGGGCTTCACCGTTATGTTCACTGCTTTCTTATTCCGTGGACTCTCTCTTCCTGCCCACGAGTTTCTACATTCCCTTCTTTTCTTCTACGGGATTCAGCTCTGGCAGCTGACCCCTAATTCGATTCTCCATCTCTCTATCTTTATCACTGTTTGCGAAGCCTTCCTTGGCATTGACCCCCACTGGGGTCTTTGGAGGAAGATCTTCTATGTAAAGCGTCACAACGACAGCAACGGTCCTCCCGTCGTAGGCGACGTCGGCTTTGTTGTTAGGAAGGAAGTCGATTATCTTGACTACCCGATGAAAGAATCCGTCCAAGGCTGGCGCAACAAATGGTTTTATCTGCGAGACCCTTTGGTGCCTGGACGGCGCTCGAATCTCCCTCCTTTTGAAGATAAACTGATAGCTAAGCCGAAGAAGTCCTGGCAAAACGCCCTTTCTCCCGAAGAGAGAGCGACAGCCGACAAGCTATTCGACCAAGTTGTCATCCTGAAGAATACGGGAGGCTTGACGATGTGCGGCACTGAGGTAGTCTCAGTGTTCTTACAACGTCGAGTGCAACCGTTAATGTCTCGACCCCATCAACTGTGGCTTTACACGGGCAAGGACGATAGGTCTAGAGTCAGCTCTGCCGACCTTTCGGCCGAAGACCTCCGAGATGAAGTCCGCCGCTTGACGTGCCTTAGTATGAAGGACAACATCGTCCTGACATCGGCTCGCCCTCCTTATGATTTTGACCATCTTCCGACCGAGGTAATCCTCTGTTGTTTTTTGCTTGCTGTTGTTACTCCTTTTTCCATTGTGTTTCACAAATTTCTTTTCTTCGGC
>NC_061508.1:193622821-193654421 GCF_022539505.1 Lolium rigidum
AATTCCGACCTTGGGTCCTCGCCGGTCGGCGTATCCAAAGGATACCTTCCGACCTCGACTATTACCGAGTCGCAACCATGGTCCTTCGCCGGTCGTTGCAACCCCTCTTAGACCGCATTACCGTGGGGAATTAGAATGGGATCCCCACCCTCCAGGTTGTTCTCGCAAGATACACGCTGCTACGGTAAGCGCATCCGTTGATGAACGAGAGGTGGAAACACTTTTGACTACTCCGTCCCACTCCAGATCTTATGGTTAACACGGTTATTACGGCACAAGAATCATTGGACGACATTTGTTGTTTAATCCTAGATGGATATAAACCCATTGCAATGGAACCTCCACCATGTCAACACAATCCATGGTTCCATTTCCAACCACTTAGTCATATTCATAGTTATGAAAATAGTGGTTTTGCTTTTTATGCAATAGTGATAAACATAGTACTTTGCAAGTAATTTGATAAAAATACTCGAATGACATGAGCAAGTGATGAACTTGCCTGAAGACTGCAAAGTGTTGCAGTTGGATGGTGTGGACTGACCCTTGTCCTCTGTTGCTAAAAAATAGCATCATTGTCCGATAAGGGCAATGGTTAAAGAAGCATTTATGCATGATTCCAGTTTTAGGGTTTGTTCCCCCCTCCCGATGTCTTTATTATTTCATGTGAGAGGTTAATACTAAGAATCACTTAGGGATACTCTGTTTAGGGTAAAATACAACCTTGAAATGTTGTCAAGGTGTTTTTAAAGTCCAAAAGAATTTATGGACTTATTTTCATTATTGAAAATATAAGGTGTGATTTAAATGATTATTTAAATCATCAAATTTGAACTTATTCATGTTTAACTTCAAAAATTCTGTTTTATATTTTATTATGGTAGAGCATTTTATACTGAGTGATTTTTATATTTTTAGTTATTTTTGTAGAGCTATTAAACATTTACTATGAATTTCTAAAGTTTCAGTATTTATAGAATTTGTGAAATACCAAATTTGCCCCTGGGCCCACCTGTCAGGGTGGCCCAGCGGGTTAACCCTAACCCGAGCCACACTTGGGCTCGGTCGGTCGCACCGACCCCTTCTCCTTCACTCGTTTGCAACCCTAACCCTCGCTCTCGCTCTCGCGACACCCGCGTCGTCGCCGTCTTCTCCGAATTGTTCCGGCCATCTCCGGCCGTCACCACCGGCGAGGTATGGTGCATCTGAACCGGCGTTCAACGGCGCTTCAGATCCACCGCGGCGATTTGTGAAGCGCCGCCTGCTCGTCTCGCCCCCCTTCGTCTTTGGTCGCCTGGCATGGAGTGCCGTGGAGATCTCATCGCCGCCGATGCTCCAGATGCCGTGGCGCCGCCGTGCTTAGCCGTGGTGGAGATGGTGCTGTGGCGCCGCCGTGGCTTGGCCTGGCCTGGCGCCGCCGCGCCCCAGCGTGTGCCGCCGTGGCCGCCATGGCCGTGCTTTTCGCTTCGCCTCACTGGTAAGTACCATCGCCTCCTCTTCTCCCTCTCTGTTCTGTTCTCTTCTCTCCTCCTCCTCTTCTGCGTCTTGCTCAGTCACTGGCTTGCATCTCCATGTAGAGATGCTCGCCGTGCCGATGCTCTACTGTTGTGCCTTGCTAGCCTGCGTATGCTTTCGTGTCTGTCTTGCTATGCTCCATCGGCCTTGGCCATTGCTACCATGACCATGCCGGTGCTTGTGTTCTTGCTGTGTGCGCCACCGCCTTGCTATACAGTGCAAGATTCCCTAGGCTCAGTGCTTGCCTATGCTTGCAATTCTTGCTTAATTCTATCTCTGTGCCTCTGTTCTTGTTATTAGACTTGCTAAATACTCAAGTGTATTCATTTATGTGGCCTTGGCTTGTGTACTGTGTGTATTCCTTGCAAATTTGCAAGTGCCAGTGCTGTTTGTGTGATGATTAAAGAGTTCTGGCTCATGGTAGGCTCTGCTTTGCTTAATTGTTGTCCATGTGCATCAATTCCTTGATGATGTGCTTCTGGATACAATCATAAAATGGTTTATATGATTATCTGTGATACAATTGTTGCTTAACTGTGGCTATTTAATTATTTGGTCCATTATTAATACTTGGAATGGTTCTAGCATGCTGTAGCATACTCTAGCAAGCTGCTGATGATCTTGTGATCATCAATTACTTGTAAAAGCTGATGTGCTGTTCTGTGCCTCACTGCTGCTCACCCTGTGATGTGTGTGTGTGTCACACAGGCTTATGCTGGTGTGTGCTGTTGCTTGCTCAAGCATCAGTTGATGCTTGCAATGATCCATTGGATCATGTGCAAGTGTTCCAGTTACTTAAGATTTATGAATTTCATTTATCTGTATAGCTTGTCCTTGTTTACTGGATAAATGAGATGAACTGCTTGCAGTGATGACTCTTATAGTTAATTTACTTGAGCTAGAGGGATGCCAACCATTTGTTGGGGACCCTAGCTCTTCTTTGAACCCATCTGGGTAATGATATAAGTGTTGGCTTGGTGGTTTGGCTGTTTTAGTGGTTGAGGTGGCCTCAACATCAATTCTTTGTTGTTCAGGAAGCTCCCACCCTTGTTGGCTTGATGTGTATGGACAGTTGCTCTCTGGTTTAACCATATTTGGTTGCCAGATGCTTTTGATGTTGAAAATAATTGCAGTAGACATATTTCTCTGCATTTCTGATGGTTTTAAATGGGCTAGTGTAGTCTGGGTATATTTGGGTAAGTCTCTGGGATGGTTTTCCTTCCTATTTCCATCTGGAAGATGCACATAGGCTTTGATTGATCCTTGGTCTTTGCCATTTCTACCAGGTTACACTTGGTCTATGACCAAATGATGATCAAAACAAGGTTACTCCACCCTTTGTGTACTTGTGTGATCATGCTTGTGCAATTTATGAACAAAACCATCTGGTTTGTTCATGATGGTGTGTATACCTCACTCCAGCTCCTAGATTAAAGTGTTGGTGTAGAGGATTTCTTCAGTGTTGAGCTTATGCTTGCCCTGCTCCCTCCTGGCTTCTTCGGTGATGCTTGATTTGATTCAGCTTGTTATCGGAATAGGTCGAGCAGCTCTAGGCTGTTCACCATTGCTTCTGTCGTTCTTGGTGTTCTTACCACTTGACTTGCTGCCGATGAAATGGCTAGGGTTTGGGCTGTGAAAAGTTTATATATGCCCAACTCTTTGCCTGTCTGGTCGACAACAGAGCCTGGCATCGTTTGGTGACTCCCCTGGCTATGTGTGTGTGCTGTTGTGCATGCACACTCCATGGCTTGTTGTTGAGCATGCACTCAAGCTGTGTGAGCAGCTTGTGTGTGTGTGTGTGCGACTTGTGCAGCTGAGTGGATCAGCTTCAGTCGGTCTTGATAATATCCTCTCAATCCATTTTATTTGCTAACGTGCCAAGTGGCAATGCCACTTGGCATAATCCAGTTATTGTTTCATGTGTGTGCAGGGATCAATGAGATGATCAAGATGAAGATCAAGATCATCATGCACAAGCTTTTCATGAAGATAATCTTGTGTAGTTTAGGACATTTCATTAACTTGTAATTTCCCTTTTTCTTTTTCTATTTCTTCAATTCTTGTAATGTGTTGTAAATTCATAATTCACAAGAATATTGTAAATGACAATGTATTATGTGTGTTGATCAATAAAGCTCAAAGTTTCTCTAATGAGCTTTAATTACATGTTGTATTATTTATATACTTGATTATTGATATTTGTTTAATGAATTATCTCAATTTGAATTATGGAATAATCATATGATGTTTAAATTTGAAATTCAAACCCTAGTTGTTTGAATTCAATCATGCAACTTAATATTTGTGATGCACTACTCCCCTCTCTTATCAAAAACCCTAATTGAACTAATTGAGGTGCAAGTTTGTCGCACCCTCGAAACCCTAACTCTGTAAGGTGTCGAGAGAGAAATTTGTCCCCCTTCGATGCAGTTTTCTTTAAAAGCGCGAAATTTCCCCAGAATTTACGATGCAATGCATATCCCTTTCTAAAATCTACCCCTCGATTGTCTCTAAACCTGGGACATTACATGGATCCACCGGAGGAAGTCTTGGGGACAAAACATGAAGTATGAATGCGTGGGGTGGCAAATGACCCAATTTCTTTCATCTTTGTCCCTAATTTTTTTACAATGATTTTTCAAAGGTTGGGGGCGGTGCCCCCTCCCCGCCCCTATTTTTTATAGCTTCGCCACTAGTCGCTGGCTAATGGGTCTTTCTGTTTATCGGTGCCATTTCAGCATTTATGCTAGGCCAGTCGAGTAGCTTCCTAGACTAGCCATGAGACCATCACATAGGCTCTAATGAAAAAAAACATGAGTGCAATGTGTTTGTAGGCACTTAGTTGAAGTCCTTGCAAACATTGAACCTCTCTTAATTTTAAGGATTCCATACAACTAAAATAAAGCAAAATGTAAACACGAGTACTAAATTTTAGGGACGAAATCTACTTTTAACATTTTTGTGTAGGCGGAAAAACCATATATATATTTTACTAACATTGGCGGTTAAATACATGATATCATACTTCAAAAACAATTAATCCCCTAAACCATCCGTAATTACCACCAAAACCAACTTAGGGGTTTAAGATGTCCTTCCAATCTTTGAACTCACGTTCGAGTGGTGGCAAGATTGACCACTACTTACTAACACATGCAGCAGCCTGTCATTTATAGTTGACCTCGTCTACGTTGGACTCAAAACTCATAACACAAGACACACTCTTAGAACATATAGTCCTCGGAACTCATAAATAAAGAAAATATCCTCGATGTACATGTTTGCATAATAAAAAACAAGTTGCTATTGTTTTTTTTCCTTGTACAAAATAAATTGGGTAATCTTTTAGCTTGCTTTTCTGTAGGCACTTAGTTTTTAAAATGATGCACATCCATGATAGTTTGTGAGAATCGTTAGGATACTAGATTAGTTAAACCCTAACCCGAGGCACCCACACACTTGCGTGTGTTTACCCTAAAACTAGTTTCGCTATTACCTAGTCCTATGAACCAGTGGGTCCAAACATTAATATTTGCGCAATTACAATGGAGGTGAAGATAGTTAACATGGAAGAGACACAGCCCAGGAATCCATTGAAAATTAGGTACTCCTTCGGCCCATTTGCGCCAATTAATTCGGGCCAGAGGAAGTAGTTAACTTACAAACCCTGCATCACGAGAACAGCATCATATTGTTCATTAGATCTATGATTCCTTTTTTGTTGTTGTTGTTGTTGTAAAGAAGCATGCATACATATTCTGTGCTGAAGAATCTCTTGGCATGTTCTTACACTGCATTCCACGCTACTTCCTCACGGTCCTGGACTAATCCAGGTCGTCGCCTCGTACGTCTTTTCCGGGAAGAAATATTCGGCGGCCATCCGCGTTGGCTGTCCACTCGATCCGCATCATGCAACACGAGGGCCCTAATTGATAAACTGCAAAGCATCCACTAGGACACGCATCAGCTATATTATTGATTAGGTAGCTAGGTATATTAGTACTAGCCATGCTGCATGGCCAACCAAAAGAAAGTACTCTCACGAGGACCGGAGGACGACCTGGCGCGATGATAGTATAGACAAAAATGTTGATCAAGGTAGGTTTATGAGACCGTTCTTGGCACCCCGGCCCAGAATAAAGTGCCTACCATCTCCCTATGCAACGTGCAATTGGTCGCTGAATGATTAAGATCGAGCAGTAGAGATCTTTTGGATGGTATCAACTTTAGTCTTTAGTGCTATCGCACAAAATAAATCGACCTCTAGAAAATAAAATCGATCTTTAGACTTTACCTAGGATAGAAATATATGCATTTCATGGGCTGGATCAACTTTAGTCTTTGGTGCTGAAAATTATATAAGCCATGCAAATATCTGAACTTTATTCGGAGCTATGTAACCATTCGAATATATCCATGTGATGAAGTGCCCATAGTCCCATACTATGCTTTTTTCTCTTTACAACCTATTGCTAGCGATTTTTTAAAGTATTCTTGTAATTTTCTTTAATTTTAGAAATATCGCGCATCTTTGTAAATTTACAAAACTATTGTGGCGTCGGGCTGGCATATCCTGACCAATACCTTTCGGGCTTGGCTAAACGGAGAAGTGACCTTTCGGGCTAGGCTAACCAGAAAGGTGCATAATCCTAGGTCCTACTTGGTGTAGATTCTTGCCCTCACCTCGTGTAGATTTCATAAAAGGTAAAAATACATAAAACAAGATTTTTCTATCCTGCAAATTTATAACCAAAATAAAGGGATCATTGGTAAATCCCTAATAATCAATATAAACATGGATATAACATCATATATGTTGCAAATATGTGAAAATATGTGTCAACAAACTGCAAAGTTCATGCATGCATCAGCATTAGGCTAGCCTATCCTGGCAGTTTCATGTATGCAGTATTAGTTCAGTATAGTGAACTGATGATGATATAACTTTTTCTGCTATAACTTGCTGGTTCTTGATCGGGGGGGGGGGGGGTTCAACCATGATGTTGCTCCCGAAGCATGTTACCTTTTGGGTTAGGGGTGTTGGTGTAATCCCATGACGGTTAGATATGTGTTAGCCTGCTTACTAAATATGCTCTTATCAGTTTAGGTGTAGTAGTTATGTGTGTTGTGTGCTTTATAACGGCTAGATTCGTGGTGGTAAGGTCACCATATTCAAACAAGGTAACCACATCCAAAATTTGCACATAACCAAACATACAAAATTTCTTTCCACGGCCAAGTTCATCCACTAATGCGGGCAAACAGATGCTTAGCCGAAAGTGGAACAAAAATGTTTTTGCTAGCGACCAAACCAAATGCAGAAGAAGACCCAACTCGCGTTTTTCATGATGTCCAGCGTACCAAAACATAGAGCACAAAAAAATAATGCGAGGAACCCCAAGTCCATCCTCCTGCAGGCTTGACCGCTAGTCTTGCACGTTTATTTATAAGGTGATTTCCCCACTTGTAGTTAACTGTGGTTTGTTTCCCAGTTACCGTAGGGAAGCAAGCGATAATTTACGGTGGATCGGATCAAAGGGGCCAGTTGTATATAGGTAGGGGCCTGCTGGTTACCTTGTTCGCCTCCCTGAAAATTACGGTTTGTTGTCCGTACTGGATGGAGAGGTAGCTGGGTAACGACGGATCACCGACGAAAAGGATGGAAACTGGCGGCAGGTCCGACTCGCACGTCGCGAGAGCCGTCTGTGACTACGCCTTGGGTATCAGGTCCGTCGTTTTCGGCCGTTCGTTCCAGAAAAACGCAGCCACAGCACGTGTATACTTACGTATGTATACGACGCAAGCAAGGGCAAGGTAGCTACTGTACGTACGTCAAATTAAGGTTTACGGCCGGCGGCATCGCGTGGACGGCCGCTGATCTACGTGTGGGTATATATCTAGCCATCGAGCACCGAGGGCAGGCGGTGGGTACCGCGTCGCCGGCGAGACGGGCCCACGCGTTGGTGCGTCGCCATAGCGCGCGCCCTCTCGTCCGGCGCTCAGAGTCTCCCGTAGGTTACGGCGTCGCTGTCCGATCACGTTCACGTACGTACCGGGGAAGAAGCCAAGGATCCCTGACTCCCTGTGATGCGCCCCTCTGTCGGTGGCATGCCGCGGGAAGAAAGAATGCTTTGCCCCAATCGAGCTGGAAGGTGGGGCTGTACATAGCATTGATGCCCTGACGTGGCGCGCAGCAGTCCGGCCGGCAGCGAGAGGACGGCGGTACGGATTCGCCCCACGCGCCGCTGGCTTAATTTCGAACGAGGGGTGCGATGCGATGCCCGGATAATTGTACGTCCGTCCGAGTGAAAAGACGCCACTTTCACTGCTTCCTCGTTCGTCAGTGAGCTTTCCCGCTGACGATCGAGGTGATCGGCAGGAGGATCGACTGGAGCATACACTGTTGCACGTTTTCTGGCACACCCGCGCGCGCGCACTGGAGACGAGGCGTACGATCTGCTCGATTCGCCCCCAGCTCTCGACTCTAGAGCATGTTCTTGGGCGTGGGGCCGGCCGATCGAGCTTGCTAGATCATGCCACGTAGTAGAATCGCATTCCCATGGAACATGCATCATGCGTGTACTATAACAATGCGATTGCAAATCAAGTGCCTGACGGGAACCGATCAGGTCAACTGTACCCACACCCAAGTGTTCCTCGATCTTCTTCATAGCAACACCCAATCGAAAGCATGGAACTAACCAACCAAGTTGCCCCAGCTTCCAATTGCAAGCCATGATTGGCGAATGAGCACTGCTCACCTGCTGGCCAGGCTCCTCCCGCAAGACGACACCTGCCTGGGGTAGCCGGAGCCAGCCGCCACATGTCTAAAAGCGCAAACGTTGGTCAAAAGAAGAAAAAAACCTGCAAGTTAGAAAACAAGCAGTGGTAGGTATAGAGGTGGCTCAAGTGCGATGGAGCTCGCCCGACCCGAACGAACCCAACAACAACAAACGGCGTGGCTTTGCTTGGAGGCGAAGGCCGGCAAGGAGGAGCAGTTCAGGAGATCCATCGGTGATCGGTGGATGATTCCTGCAGCCGTCTGGGGCAAGCCAATGGCAACCAACCACCAACCCGATGGAGCCACCCACCTAGCCCCGCACCTCTCACCTACCCGAGCGGACGGACGCGTCGAACGATCGGGCGTACCAACGTGCCACCTCAACCGCTAACAAAGGCCACACGCTTACTTTCACCGTCTCCCTCATCCTCGTACCCTCCTCTCATCCTGCACACCCAGCCGAGCGTTTTTACGTTGGTCAATTAATTAACCACAAGCTTCTGCCATCTCAACCGGTCAGCCTAGGTTAAAAAGTCTTTCCAAATGAGAATAGTTAACGGCTTAACGCCAAATAAATCTTGTACAGTACAAAAATTTACATTGAGATTTAAAAAAACAGTAAATATAGCATGATTATGATACTACTCCATAATAGTACCCAATATAGAGATAATATCATAATAATATGCATGCATCATACTTACCACTATGACCAGCCTTAGTGATACATAGCCCACCATTCACTCTCATAAAATGACTACAAGCACGTGCTAGAGCTGCATCTTGCATTAAAGCCCACTTAGCTATCTATCCTTCAACTCAGCTAAAATATAATATTTAATCTTTTAGAGTCAGTTGCTAGGCTCTATTATACATGCTCTTAAGGGCGTCGGACGATATTTGATTCGGGACGGACCTAATGTGCCGGGGTCGAGCGGGGGCATCAACGATGACGTTGGATTAGCTGCATGGGTGCACTTGGCAGCAATACAACAAAAATCATATACCTTTCCCAACTCCCCTTCCGAACACCTAACCTGCACACAAACACTTCACTCTCCAAACCTCACTCAATCTCTCTCTCTCTCTCTCTCTCTCTCTCTCTCTCTCTCTCTCTCTCTCTCACGCACACACGCGCGCGCACACACACACACACACACCAATCTGCGTCATCCCCGATCGATGTCACACCTCGCAAAGGGACGCAATAAGTGCGTGACAAAGAAGACGGAGGGGATGCTAGACAACTTTTGGCCAACATAGTGCATACGAAAGCGGATCATAACCGGTTACTGGAACATCCGTTGCCAAGTTGGGGAGGTCAAGAAGAAGGTGATGCACGAGGCGGAGATGGAGGCAAGGTACGTCATGAGTCGAAGCCACGAGACCTAGTCCGGGGGGGGGGGGGGACAAGGGAGCACCACCAACGCGGGCCCGCCTACTTCAACAAGGGCTTCATCGCGATGACGCATCCGTGGACCCATAATTCCTCCCTCGATATCGGAAATATTGATATTATGGCTGGTGAGGACGTCGTCTTGTCACTGGATATGATTGTATGCCATAAGCCAATGCAGCGACGGGCTCAGCCTCGACCTCAACCACTACTACTTCGAGGTCGCCAGCAATGCGGCAGGAACCTACCTTATTTAGGGATGACCCCTTTGATGAGGGGTGACCGCGGCAATGTCCATGGTTGTGGACTTGGGTTTCAGGGAAAGAGGAGCGCAGGTGATTTCATTAGCTTATCAGCCAAACAAGGTGGTCCGACCATATTACTTGGATGCACAAAATCGTCGAGTTCCTAGTACAAATCCATGGTTATAGCGATATGTTGTGTATAAATCTAATCGTGCCCTCCCAGTTAGCTTATCCCAACCTTTATATGAGAGGCCGGATCGCAGATTTCTAGTCCGGGTCGGTTAAAGATGAGCCTATACCAATGTCGGCTACTTGATGGGCTCCGACTTGTTCTTCACGTCACGTCTTAGGCCTCAGATGCTTCTAGATCTTGTTTCTTCAAGGGAATTACGGGATCCTTCTTGGATCCGTGCCAGGGACACCAAAAGTGAGGACCCAATAAGTCACCCCAAAGTTAGTAGCCCCCGAGACTTCATCCGAATCATAGGTTCGGCTTGAGTCTCCAAACCTTCGTTTCTGCATCCACATGACGAACCCGAAGTTTTTTCCGAGTTAACAATTATTTGAATTGATAGATATTATCACGGGGATATTGGTATAACGAGTCTGGTGCATCCGATGGGATCAAGAAACAGTTAATTGCTCTTGGGAAAAAAATCGCGAACCTACTTCAAACTCATGTCTCAGGACTTGAATCTTGTATATGCTGGCGTAATTTAGCTCGGGCCGCGGAGGTCTTATCGAGTTCCGGATTCCAGTCTATGTTTTTCGGATACCCAACGCGTCCATCGAGATTTTTCATGATATAGAATTTTTTTCAACAGAGCGTAGCTGGTGCGAGTACCGAGCCTCATAGGACAGATCCTAGGAACTTACCTTCATGTTTTATGAACACGACATTCAAACATGTTATGGCAGCAGACGTGGTCTGAGAATTCAAAGTTTCTATCGACTGCCTTGTTTGGCTGATGCAATGGCTGAAATTGTTGGGTTCTTGTTGATGTTAACTTTTTTCGTCGGGTGCATGAACCATGCTCCCTATGGGAGAAAGACAAGGACTGTTCAGTTGCTTGCAACCGATCATAAACTTGAAATTGTATCTCTTTTGTCGAATTCTGCTTCTCAATTTTTCTTTCCATGATCGGGTGAGCCTCCAGCGTTTCTGATGGGAGTATCTCCTGAGGCTATGTTCGGGTAATTGGAGCTGAGGATAGGCTCAAAAATTTTGTGCATCCAAATGTTTCACTTGACTTTGTACTATTAGTTTAACATGTCAACTTCCTTTATTATCGGGTGCGTAACCAGCGCTCCATATGGAAGTAGCCCTCGAGGCTATGCTCGGGTGCTTGCAATCGATCATTGGCTCAATTTTTTTCTTCTACCCGAG
The DNA here is from genome assembly GCF_022539505.1 of Lolium rigidum. Classification (NCBI taxonomy): domain Eukaryota; kingdom Viridiplantae; phylum Streptophyta; class Magnoliopsida; order Poales; family Poaceae; genus Lolium; species Lolium rigidum. Next base: position 193,634,146 of record NC_061508.1, read on the forward strand.
GATTTACTCGACTCAGATCTTCTTGTTTCTTAATGGACCCGAAGCTTTTTTCTCTCCGCTCATGACGTCAGTGATGATGATGATATCGTGTTCGAGTGCTGAAAAGATCCCGACTTGACGCATCATAGGTGGGCCTACGACCCATGTTGACCAACGCCCGGACATACTGAAGCGGCTCATTTGACCGCACGATCGCACATAAATCGAGGCGCACAGTGGCGCGCCGTGTGGTTAATCTCTGCATTTCCCGCAATGGTGGATTTAAAACTATGATACTTGCAATAAAATAAAGATGTATGTATCATTTTGATGTAGATATCGAGGATATGCTCTCATTTGAAGAAAAAATCGGACATGGAGAGACTAGTCATAGTGGAAGTACGTAACATAGATAGTAACATCACGCATTCCAAAATATTTTGGTGACATGGCATGGCAATAAGTGAAGAAAAAGAGTGAGGTAGTAACTACTGTAGTTATGTTACCATAACCTCACATACTCTAAGACAAGCTGAGTCTACAACATAATAAATGGCACAATACATGAAACCACATATAAATTACTACCCACTATGAAGTGTCATGTCCTGACCACTATCGCTATTGGGCTGCGACCCGTGTATCATTCTTGGGCCGTGCAGACATTGTAAGAGGGAAAGAGATGATTACATATATTCAGCCATCGGCTGTGGGACAAGATATCTGATACGTCTCAAATGTATCTACTTTTTCAAGCACTTTTCTCAAAGATTTGCTCCGGAATCTCACCATACTTGGATAAAAACTGATGAATCTGACGTTGTTTTTAGCAAAGTCTCATTTCTATCAGTTTTCGTAGGAAATAAAATCGGGAAAAATACCAGGAGATTTTTTTCATCAAAATAGAGGGCTTGCATCTTTGGATCACGAGAAGGGAGCCACAAGGCCCAAAAGGGACCAAGTGGCGCACCCAGTACCTTAGTGCACGCCACCCAGGGACTTTTGGCCCTCGGTCATCGCCTCGCCTCCCCCTTTCGTGTGATGCTTTATATACCTAAAAAACCCACCCCTCCGGAAGGAGGAGACGTTTCGTGAAACAGAATGCTGCCGAGACCACGATCTTCATTTCGGGGGACAGATTGATTCTTCTCTCCACCCCGGAGAGAGGGATTTCGAGGGCTTCTTCATGATCACCACCACCAACGTCATCACCAACCACCGTGGACTCACTCTCCATCGCCATGAGTGAGTAGTTCTATGTAGGTTTAAGAGGTGGATAGGGTTTGGATGAGATTTATCATGTAATCATCCATATGTATCGAGATTTGAGGTGTTTGTCTTGAAGATATTAGTGTATGAGTGTTAGTACATCCTTGCTATGTTTAATGCTTGTTACTAGGGCACGAGTGACATGATTTCAGTACTGAACCTATATTGATTTATCATATATATGAGGTTGGTATCTATTTGCAAGATATATTGCTTATTATTATTATGTTGATCCTGCGAATCCCTGACAAATAGGAAAAACAAGGGAAATATCTGATACTTCGAGGATATTGTGTGTTCATGAATCTTAATGCTCTGTTTCGGGCTATTCGAAATGATAGACCTTAATTGCTTGTAGTTCCAAGTTGACCCCAGTAAAATGGGCAAGCAGGATAAAAGATGTTATGAAAATTCTCTTTGTTATTATGCATAGCTATATTTGTAGCACACACCTACACACAAATGAATTAGAGATGGATGCTATGTTAGTTGGATTACATTATATGATTAATATCATTCATACAACACCCCATTAGAGCATCTCCAACAGTCACACTAAATTTTGGCACTGTAAAAGCACTTTGCAGCGTGCTCCATCCGTGTTTCACGTGTGAGGCCGTATTCACCTCCAAGAGAAGCTCTAAATTTTGGTGCTGTAAAACTGGGTAGTTGTTCCTGTGCACGATTTGTACCGCGCGCTCTTTCCGGCACGGTAGATATAGTGCACGAGATATCTCTTTTGCCCCGTGCTCTATTTTACAGCGCCGGTTGCAGCACATGTTGATTGGAGCATCAATTTGTGCCTCCCACGCGCTAAATTAGTCGTTTTTTTTGGATACAACACCGGTTACAACGCCTGTTGGAGATTCTCTTTCTACCTCACGCCTACACTTTTAGCCACTGAAAGTTTCATAATACTACTTTCGGTGAAAACTGGAAATCTGTTGCTACTATTTACTACTTGTCTTTACTGTTTTGAATCAACTGCTATGAAATCACCACTTGCTTTGTGAGTTTATTGATATACCGGTGTGGTTGAGAGTGACGTCTCAATTGCTAAAATCTTATTGGTATTCTTGTGTTCCCCTTGAGTCGAACACTATAAATTTGGGTAATACTTCCCGTCGAAGATTTCAGCGATCCCCTATACTTGTGGACATCAATATCGATAATGAAGTATCTTAACACTCCTTCTCCTGTTCGTCCATTCCTTAGCCTACTGTTTCCGTCTCTCACCTAGATCCACACTTTCCCTCTTCAATCACTAGTAGGAAAAGCCTCATCAGTGGCGCACGAAAATTTGATTCTGTGGCGCACGGGTGGTGCGCCACAGAAACGTCGCCACAAAAATAAGCTTTCTGTGGCGCACCGGATCGTGCGCCACAAAAATAAGGTTTCGTGGCGCACTTGTTCTTAGGTGCGCCACGAAAAGCGTGCGCCACGGAATTGCTTCTTAGTGCGCCACAGAATTTGCTTGTATTATACACGATTTTGTGCTGCCTGGTATACATATACGGTTTATACACGAGCAATACGGATACACAATACGGATACACAGAGTTATATACGAAGCAACATTCAGATATAATATAAATATCATGTACATTGCACGGATATAACATAGACATCATCATCACATTACTTAGAGCCCGATCGAGATACATATATAGTGGCAAGTGTCAAATGTTTTGCATACAACTCTTAATTCATACAAAATTCACAATTTCGAGATACAAAGTAGTCTTCATCCGGTTCCTCCTTTGCTCCGTCATCTCTACCCACCGAGGCTCGCTTGCATCGGGGTCCTTCCATCCAGCTTCCTACTATGATGAAAATGGAAGAAAGTGAGACCAACAAGTATCCGATGCACAAGAGAAATAGAATAAATGCCTCATACATTGTTGGTCAACACAAATATTAACATTCGGGGACGGTGTAAGTGAGACCAAGTCCGCTGCACAAGAGATTGATATTTGTGCTATCTTACCAGCCTCACTTACGCCGCCCCGAGTGTACGGTGACCAAACATTTTAATCATCGGCATTTTGAAAATGTCAAAGCAAATGGAATGACAAAATGGAATAAGTGCCTCATACATTGTTGGTCAACACAAATATTAACATTTAGGGATGGCGTCGGTGAGACCAAGTCCGATGCACAAGAGATTGATATTTGTGCTATCTTACCAGGCTCACTTACGCCACCCCCAAGTGTACGGTGACCAACATTTTAATCATCGGCATTTTGAAAATACCAAAGCAAATGGAATGACAAAATGGAATAAGTGCCTCATACATTGTTGGTCAACACAAATATTAACATTTAGGGATGGGGTAAGCGAGGCCGGGTAGGATGCACAAGAGATTGATATTTGTGCTATCTTACCAGGCTCACTTACGCCACCCCCAAGTGTACGGTGACCAAACATTTTAATCATCGGCATTTTGAAAATCTCAAAGCAAATGGAATGACAAAATAGAATATGTGCCTCATACATTGTTGGTCAACACAAATACTTTGCGGAAGGGCCCCCTTTCCCCGGTCGGCGTTCGCGTCAACGGGTGCTTGACGACACAACAACGCCGATCTGCATCTCCGGCGCAGAACCACGCCAGTCCCTCGCTGTCCAGTGAACGAGTCCTTGATGCAAAGACCGTGCCGGCCTGCCCAGCATTATACCGGGCCGTGTTGCCGCGCTTCAAGCCGTGTGTCCCGCCCTGCACTGTTCGCCTTCTTGCCCGGTGAACCAATAGGCTGATCGTTGGAATAAGGAAACCGATGACAGCCGGTCGCAAGATTAAATTGCGATCGGCCGTCATCGGCTTCCTTATTCCAACGATTAGTCTATTCGTTCACCGGGCAAGAAGGCGAAGAGTGCAGGGCGCATGATCGACACGGCTCGAAGCGCGACAACGAGGGTCGGCATGATGCTAGGGAGGCTGGCACCGTCTTGGCATTAAGGACTCGTTCACGTACTGGACGGCGAGAGAAGAAAAGTGGTGCTGCGCCGGAGAGGCATGTCGGCGTTGTTGTCTCATCAAGGACTCGTTCACGGAACGGCGGCCAGGGAAAGGGGGGCTCGTCTACAAAGTATATTGCGGCGTATAGGTGACCAAACATTCTAATCATCGGCACTAAAATGGAAGAAAGGCCAATGCAATTAAGAAGTAGCTAGTATGAACTAAATGGAATGCCTCATACTTTGTTGGTCGAAACAAATATGAACATCCCGGGATGGCGTTAGTGAGGCCAGGTAGGATGCACAAGAGATTGATATTTGTGCCATCACACCGGGCTCACTAGCGACACCCGGAGTGTACAGATTGACCGAACATTCTAATCATCGGCACTAAAATGGAAGAAAGAGCCAAGTGGTATCAACTAAATGGAATGCCTCATACTTTGTTGGTCGAAACAAATATTAACATCCGAGAGATGGAGTAAGTGAGGCCGGGTAGGATGCACAAGATATTGATATTTGTGCCATCACACCAAGCCTCACTTGCTCCACCCCCGAGTGTACGAGTGATCGACCAACCATCTAATCATCGACAAGTAAATCACTTGGGGTAATGTTAAAATGTTTGTCTCCATATTTGGGAGACATTTTTAATATTGGAGTCTAGCTAATGGAAATCAAGAACTAGTCTTGATCTCCAAATGGTGATTAGAGGGAATTTATTCATCTTAAGCAACATTAGGGACAAATGGGATCATGCAAGGGACTTGGGTCATTTGGATCATAAGGCATCAATTAAGGAGGCAACCAGGGACAAAGGGAAACATTTGATGATCCATTATCATAGGCAACAAAGCGGCAACTTTTTCCCCTCTAATCTAGCTAGAGTCCTTAAAAGAAATCCATCATAAGCATGGTCAAATACACATATATAGCATTTGGAGAGCAAACAAGCGGTAGCCATATCACTCAATCCAATAATATAGTAATTTGGATCATAAGGCATCAATTAAGGAGGCAACCAGGGGACAAATTAAGGGAAACATTTGATGATCCAGGTAAGTGCATGACACTTTGAGCTACCCAAGAATAAAGGCCAACAGGTGGATAAACATCCGCTCAACCATTTCTTGCACTAGAGGAAAAGTAACCAACATTGAAACTTGAATAGTCAAGTGACACTACAAGCAGCTCACACACACATGCAAACACATGTGTTGACAAGTAACTAATGGATATCAAGAACTAGTCTTGATCTCCAAATGGTGATTAGAGGGAATTTATTCATCTTAATTAAGCAACATTAGGGACAAATGGGATCATGCAAGGGACTTGGATCATTTGGATCATAAGGCATCAATTAAGGAGGCAACCAGGGACAAAGGGAAACATTTGATGATCCATTATCATAGGGACATAAGTCAAGATGCTCAAACACACATAGCATGCATGGAGCGAGATGCTCCAAAGGGATTATTCATCACTTGGTATATAGACCAAGTGATGCTGGCAAAAGAGAGGCCAATCAAGAACCAAGTAAATCCAGTAAGTGATAGATATGCCTAAACAAGCAACAACACATAGCATATCCCAGCTAACCGGATGAGACAAGTCTTGGTAGCCAAGCTGAATCACCTAGCACCACCTAGCCTTTTAAAACCATCGAAACAGTCCTTTTTCTTCAAAGGATACCACAGTGGCATTCATTTACATGATCCCCTACTGTGGATATCTCTATTTTCATCAAAGCCAACACAAGAAATAGAAATTTATCATTACTCAGTTGAGTTCAAAACAAAGCCGGGGTACCATAAGGGATTATTCATCACTTGGTAGTAACCATCATAAGCATTCCATTTAAATCACACATTTTAGTATATGTTCTTATCCAAGTTTTTGCCTCGGCCTTTGCATCATTGGCTGAGCTAAGACATCAAGCTTACGGCCGGGGAGCATTCTTTATTTTTAGGGAACTATATGAACTATATGCACATGATCCAATAAGCCCACCGGTAGCATTTCATGCATTTAAATTCCTATGAACCAGCTTAACCTCACCGAGCACAACAAGCATCACTAGCGGTAGCATCAAATGAACCAACCCGAGTAGCAATGCATCACTTGAGCACAACAAGCATCATTAGCGAGTAGCATCAAATGAACCGAGTTAACCTCACTGAGCACAACAAGCATCACTAGCGGTAGCATCAAATGAACCAACCCGGTAGCAATGCATCACTAAGCCATCAAGATTAACGAGTTAACCTCACCGAGCACAACAAATGAACCGAGTAGCATCAAATGAACCAACCCGAGTAGCAATGCATCACTAGCAGCAATGCATCCAGAGCCAACAAATGAACCAGTAGCATCAAGATTAACAGCTAAGCATCACTAGCAGCAATGCATCCAGAGCCAACCGAGCGAGCATTTCGTCGAGCACGTTGTGCTCGCGCGGGGGAGGAAGAGGGAGGGGAGGGGAGGGAGCTTACCGACGATTTGGACAGTTGTGGAGGAGCTCACCGACGACGACGGCGAGGGGTGGAGGTCGCGGCGGCTCTTCCACCTTGACGCGGCGGCGGCTCCTCCACCTTGACGCCGCGCCGGCCCCTCCTCCTCCACGCCGCAGCGGCTTGTCGCTGCCGGTGGCGGGGATGGGTGGAGCGTGGCGGCATCCGGCCATCGCGGAGGAAGGCGGCGGCGGCGGCGACAGCGACGGCATCGCTCGCCATGGAAGGCGGCGGCGCGGGGAGAGAGGGGAGAGAGGGGAGAGGAACTTCTGTGGCGAGGGAGGGGTACGGCCTTGATATAGTACACGTTATTTCTGTGGCGCACCGATACAAAGTGCGCCACAGAAAACATTAGTTTTGTGGCGCACCGTCGCCGTGCGCCACGAAGAAGTAATTTCGTGGCGCACCGAGGTTTGTGCGCCGTAGAAATTGTAAAACCAATGGTTGGGGGTGACAGGGTGTGGGGCCCACCAAGTTTTTGTGGCGCACCGTTTAGTTGTGCGCCACAAAATTAATCTATTTCTGTGGCGCACCGAGCTTCGTGCGCCACAAAATAAGTTTCTGTGGCGCACACAAAACGGTGCGCCACAGAACTAAGCTTCGCCTATAAGGGTTTTCCTACTAGTGAATCCCCCTTCCCCTTGTCTCGGGTTCATTAAAAAACTGGTATCAGAGCCATTCGACGCCTCGTGAACTCTTGAATCCTGAGATCTCAACCTCTAAATCTTCGGATTTCTATGGCATGGGTGTCAATTTCCTTGGAAATTCCATGCAAAATTCCCGCAAGAGATAGCCTAGTGCAGTTGGTCGTAGATTCAGGGTGAGCCCATCGTCGAGCTGGCACCGCGGTGAACCAATGCGCTCGCGCAAGAGAAACTGCAGGAGAAGTTGACGCAAACCATGGTGGAGGCAGCGGAGCAGAGCCAAGGGCTCACCAATATGAAGCATCTCTTGGATGGCTTCAATATGCTCAAGGAGGGGCAAACCGAGACACAGGAGACGCTCCATGGCATCCAGGCGCAGATGAACGCAATGGAGGCACACGCGATCGAGGCGACAAGTCAAGCCGCTCCACCACCACCAAACACGACGACGATATCAGCTCCTTCGACTGATGCGACTCCGCCATGCACAACACCAGCGGTGGCGACTACATCGACGGCTCCTTCAGCACATGCAAATTCGACTTCGCTACTCGGCATGCCGTGGGAGATGGAATATGGTCTATGTAACCGGCGCGTTGGAAAACTATTCCGGGGTGATGCTCCGGGTATCCTCGGATTCCCGTTGCCAGCCCCCCAGCACAGGTGCGATTCAATCCGGGCCATCGAGCTTCTCCTTTACTCGTAATCATTTTGGAGAGGAACGTGGTGACTACTGTGAGGAGAGTGTTCGAGCACCAACACCTAAGATAGAATTTCCTATGTTCCATTGAGAGAACCCTAAGGTATGGCAACAACAATGTGAAACTTGTTTGAGGTGTTTCGTGTTCAGCCGTGTCTGTGCACGCACTATTCTGCTCTAGGTTTATATGGCAATGCTGCTTTGTGGTTCCAGGGGTTGAAGCTAAGGGTAGAGTGGAGAATTGGGAAGATATGTGTAGGCTAGTGTATGAGTATTTCGGCACCGGCTAGATGCGTGTGTTGGGACAAACCAATTATGTGTCAGATTATTGGGATAATTTTTCTAGGCTTAAACACCATATTTTTTTATTTAAACCCACCTATATATGAAGATCATTTCATAGATGAGTTCATAGCAGGGCTCAGAGATGATATATGTTCTGCTATTTGGTTGCGTCGACCCTAGGAATTGGAAACTGCACATTTGCTTGCCCTGATGCAGGAAGAAGAAGCGGCCCTTGTGAAGAAGAAGTTATATTCCAAGCATGAGTACAAAGAGACAAGCCGCAGCAAGTGGAATAGAAACCGTTTTTCAGATGACCACAAGAATGACAACAAACAAGGGACAGTCCCAAAAAAGTTGATAAACTGGAAGCCTTGAGAGCTTTTCGAAGAAGCAAGGGTTCGTGCTTTACCCGTGGGAAAAACTATAGTCGGTTTCACAAGTGTCCTGACAAAGTACTATTGCATGTCATTGAGGAGTTGCTGGAAGTGTTATAGATACAGTCTTCAACAGATGATTCAGATCACAGCAGTTCGGATTTTGAAATTGAAACTCCATCAGGTGCAGTCATCTATGTCTGCATCTTCGTGCAAGAAATCCTTCCAATTGCATGGTACTATTGGTAAACATCATCTCCTCATCCTAATTTATTCGGGAAGTGTATCTTCATTCATTAGTTATGAATTGGTGGAGAAGTGCACCATCAAACCTTTGCCTCCTGCTACGTTTGTGGTGGCCAATGGAGGGAAATTGCAGTGTGATACTTATGTGCCGTAGCTAGAGTGGATGACTCAAGGCCGCACATTCAACCATGATTTCAAGGTGTTGTCACTCGGATACACGGGGAAGATTGGATGGATGACCATAGCCCCATGCGGGTGCATTGGAAGCGCAAGATCATGCGTTTCTCTCACAAGCATCACATGATCACATTGCATGGCGTGACTACCACTATCAAAAATTGCAAACCTGTTCATCATGTGTCTAAGTTACAAGGGTTACAACAAAGAGGAGCCATCTCCATGTGGTGTGATGTCTATGCACGCTTCTATTCTTGTAGACAGTGTTGGGCCTCCAAGTGCAGAGGTTTGTAGAACAGCATCAAGTTTCCCTTAAGTGGATCAACCAAGGTTTATCGAACTCAGGGAGGTAGAGGTCAAAGATATCCCTCTCAAGCAACCCTGCAATTATGATACAAGAAGTCTCTTGTGTCCCCAACACACCCAATGCACTTGTTAGGTGTATAGGTGCACTAGTTCGGTGAATGATTGCAATTTGAAATAAAAATGGTAGCAAGCAAACATGTAGCAGAACTAGTTGTAAACAGTGTTTCATTGCTTGAAAACAAGGCCTAGGGATCATACTTTCACTAGTGGACACTCTCAACAATGATGCCATTATTGAACACATAGATATTATCACTTCACTACGCTACTCTAAACCACTCTCCGGTTTGATAATAAACAGAAATTCACTGCGTAGGCTGCATAAACATTCCTTAAATTTCACATTCCCAATCTATGGACGCCCCATCTTTGTCACTTCGAGCATACAAAGATGGTACTAATTAACTAGTCACCACAGTTCATAAGTACTTCTATAAATTAAGCATAAGAAACAAACATGGTGTGCACACTGTCACCTTCACACTGTTGGACAAGGTGTCCCCGGAGATCACATAATAAAACCACTTAAGTAGCACAATAGTTGAAGAATAACATCTACTTATTCAACTAGATTACAAAGCTCATGGTCACATAAAGATCATACATGGAGAGATAGATAGACCACATAGCTACTAGTAAAGCCCTCGGCCTCGGGGGAGGACTACTCACTCCTCATCATGAGAGTCAACAATGGCGATGAAGATGACGGTGGAGTCGATGGAGATGGTTCCGGGGGCAATTCCCCGTCCCGGCAGGGTGCCGGAACAGAGATTTATGTCCCCTGGATCTTGTCTTCGGCGGCGGTGGAGGTACAAAACTTTTCATGGATGGAGGATTGTTTATTTAGGGTTCACGCGTCGGGAGGCTTCTTATAGGCGGAAGGGCGAGGTCGGTGGAGGCCAGGGGGCCCCAGACCACCGCTAGGCACGGCCAGGGCCTGGGCTACGCCTAGGCCTGGTCTGGCCGCCCTGTGGCGCCTCTTCGTCCCCCCTCTAGACTTCGTCTTTGTTACGGAAAAATAAGATCTTCGGCTTTTGTTTTGTCCAATTCCGAGAATATTTCCTGTACAATTTTTTTTGAAATACAAAACAACATAAAACAGTGAACTGACACTGTGGCATCTTGTCAATAGGTTAGTACCGTAAAATGTATAAAAGTGCAACGAAGTGTAAGCAAAACATATAGCAATTGGTGTAAAACAAGCATGGAGCATAAAAAATTATAGATATGTTTGCAATGTATCAGCACCCCCAAGTTTTACTCCTGGTCGTCCTCGAGTAGAGGTAACTGATAGCAAAAATAATTTTGAGATGACATGCAGCCAACACAATCTTGATCAAGTTATTGTAAAAGCATTGTGAGCTGAGATCAAAGTACTCTAAACATAGACATGATAGATATAATTCTAACAATAGAACTTAGGAACTATGTTAGAACATGAAAAGTAGCTCAAACAAAGGATTATGAATAATAGTGCATTGAAAGCAATTGTTTGTTTATGATCGTAGACAAAACATAGCAAAGTGGTACTCAGCATGTCCTTTATGAAGTAGCAAAACATAAATGCTAGGACACCTTTAAAGTTCAAAGGGTGACTAGATACAAGTAATTTGAGAACAAGCAATAGCATAATCATAAATCAATCAGTAAGAAATTTTGGAACTATGCACATTATGCTAAGAATGACAACTATGCTCTCTTAATTGGTGCATAAAGCAAGAAGATGAAGACTCAACATAAAAGTAAAAGAAAAGGTCCTTCGTAGAAGGAAGCAAGATTAACAAGTTTTATAAACCTTCCAAAAAGTATGGTACTCATTATCTTTGAGCTCTTATTACCGCTATCATAAGCATCTTGAATGAGTTAATGTGAGGGAAAATATGAGTTATATGCTTGAAAAATCACAAGTTGAAAATCTCGTGCCGCTTGAATACGAGTACCTAAACCTCATGCTACTCAACTTAGGTCCAAAGTAAGTTCTTATCATTGTAAGTATACATGTATCATTGAGAATGCCAATGGGGTACCTCCTGCCCCCTGATATAGGAGTACTCCTGCCCATGATATAGGAGCATTCCCATACCAAAATGACAAGACAAACAGAGAATGAGCATCTCAACAGTCCTTTTATTTACTCTGGGCATAGATTTTTATTGAAGATGCTTCACAGAATGCTCACTATGGTTCGCTGTAAATTTCCACCATGAATGATGCATGGCTTAAGTTAGCCGCCCAGACATTTCTCTAACACATACACAAATTCAATGGACTTATAATTTTCCATTTTATTTCACACCGCTAGGCATCCATAAACAAAAGAACATGATATCAACTAAATATAAATAAGTGCAATATTAAAAGCTTGCCCCATGAAAGCATGGTTGTGCTAACTCCCAATATGTAATTTGCAAGCATATAATCTTCATAAGATAGTCACAATGGTTCAAGTTTATTAAGTAGAAGAAATTAAATGTGCCATCAAGTTCGTGAGAGCTTTACTAACTAATTTTATCATGATAAAATTTAATTTGAAAGATAAATAAAAACATGATGAATATACTTGGAATAGCAATAATGCTAGTAGGTAGATATGGTGGACACAATTGGCAAACTTTAGTTTTTTGGTGGTTGGATGCACGAGTAGAGCTCATACTCAGTACAGGCGAAGGCTAGCAAAAGACTGAGAGCGACCAACTAAGAGAGTAATAATGGCCATAATCATGCATAACGTCAGAACATTATTAATCAAAGCATAAAGTGATATCACAAGTCAAAAACTAAATGATCATAGAGGCTTTAGTTGACTGGCTTGTAGTCATAACATGATGTAAACATGCACCAAGTCAACCCAATAAAGCATCAAAGGAGAATACCACAATATTATGCTTTGTATGATGGAAATAAAACATGATTCTTTCAATGGCACATTATGCACTCTCAGCTATTTGAGACAAGTCATGCTACAACAATAAGTATTAAGCATATAATAAGCATAACATCCAACATGACATGCCAAAGTCTATGCCACAGTCTAGACAAGCTTTCTTTTGCATCACTATAAGCATAAAACATTTTACTCGTCTCCAACACCAATCAAATTATTTGAAACAACTCTCATATATGAAAATCAATAAAGACCAGAGATCTAATCATACATAATTAAAGAAAACTAACAAGCTCTGAACAAAATATGAGTGGAAAACCAAGAACTAAACGCAGTACTAGCAAACTAGAACACTCGCAGAACAATAAGAGCGAAAACTAGAGTGTTCTATGCAATTAAAAATGAGTGTGTGTCTCTCCCACACAAGAATGCTAGGATACAACCATATGCTACAACAAACAAAACTAAACTAAAAAACAAAAATAAAGACTCTCCAAAAACAGAACAGCAGGTAAAGATAAAACAAGAGCATCAAGGAGCAAATATGAAACACATTTAAGTCTAACCCATTTCCTATACATAGGAATCTTTTACACAAATAAATCCATAAAGAACAAAGTGACAAGTATAGGAAGATAAAACAAGAGTAACTTCAAAACTTTCAGCATATAGAGAGGTGTTTTAGTACCATCAAAACTTCTACAACCATATTTTCCTCTCTCGTAATAACTTTCAGTAGCATCATGAATAAAGTCAACAATATAACTACTACATAAAACATTCTTATCATGAGCCACATGCATAAAATAATTATTACTCCCCACATAAGCATGATCATTCTTAGTAATTGTAGTGGGAGAAAATTCAACAAAATAGCTATCATTATTATTCTCATCACCATAATCATCAAATATAGGAGGCATATTGTAATCATAATTAACTTTCTCCTCAATAGTAGGTGGACTGAAAATAGCATAATCATCATTGTAATCATCATATATTGGAGGCATAGTATCATCATAGCAAATTTCCTCCTCAAAAGCTGGGGAACTAAAAAGAACATTTTCATAAAAACTAGCTTCCTCAAGCTTAGACTTTTCCATAGCATTAGAAATAATGGTGTTTCAAGAATTCATACTAATAACATTGCTATCAACATGCAAGTAAAGCTCCATAGGTTTTTTTAATTTTCTCTTCAAACACATCATGTCCTAACTCAAGATATATACTATAAAGCTCTCTAGTTTTTTGCTGTTGTTGTTTTCCATTAAGCCTAACTAGTGCAAAATAAAAACAAGAAACAAAAAGATGTAATTGCAGAATCTAAAGGAAATAACTTCGAGCACTCACTGGCAACTAAAAGACTTAGTAGCCAGAGGATGTGAGTACATTTTACCTTACCTCCCCGGTGAAGGTGCCAGAAAAAGATTTGATGGCGGTTGATGGCCTTGATGGAGTGTCTTGATTACTCTCTGACAACGGCGCCAGAAAAGAGCTTGATTTCTATGCACGCTTCTATTCTTATAGACATTGTTGGGCCTCCAAGTGCAGAGGTTTGTAGAACAGCAACAAGTTTCCCTTAAGCGGATCACCCAAGGTTTATCGAACTCAGGGAGGTAGAGGTCAAAGATATCCCTCTCAAGCAACCCTGCAATTACGATATAAGAAGTTTCATATGTCTCCCACCCAATACACTTATCAGGTGTATAGGTGCACTAATTTGGTGAAGAGATAGTGAAATACAAGTAATATGGATGCTTATGAGTGGTAATTGCAATCTAAAATAAAAATGGCAGCAAGCAAACATGTAGCAGAACTGGTTGTGAACGGTATTTCAATGGCAACAAGGCCTAGGAGGGATCATACTTTCACTAGTGGACACTCTCAACAATGATGCCATAATTGAATACATAGATATTGTCACTTCACTACGCTACTCTAAACCACTCTCCAGTTTGATAGTAAACACAAATTCACTGCGTAGGGCTGCATAAGCATTCCTTAAAGTTCGCATTCCCAATCTATGGACGCCCCACGCTGTCACTTTGAGCATACAAAGATGGTACTAACTAGTCACCACAATTGATAAGTATTTCCATAAATTAAGCATAAGAAACAAACACAGTGTGCACACTATCACCTTCACACCGTTGGACAAGATGTCCCCGGAGATCACATAATAAAACCACTTGAGTAGCACAATAGTTGAAGAATAACATCTACTATTCAACTAGATTACAAAGCTCATGAGCACATAAAGATCATACATGAAGAGATAGATAGACCTCATAGCTACCGGTAAAGCCCTCAGCCTCGGGGGAGAACTACTCACTCCTCATCATGGGAGTCAGCAATGGCGATGAAGATGGCGGTGGAGTCGGCGGAGATGGTTCCGGGGGCAATTCCCCGTCCCGGCAGGGTGCCGGAACAGAGACTTCTATCCCCTGGATCTTGTCTTCGGTGGCAGCGGAGCTACAGAACTTTTCGTGGATGGAGGCTTATTTATTTAGGGTTCATGCATCGGGAGGCTTGTTATTGGCGGAAGGGCGAGGTCAATGGAGGCCAGGGGGCCCCAGACCACCCCTAGGCGCGGCCAGGGTCTGGGCCGCGCCTAGACCTGGTCTGGCCGCCTTGTGGTGCCTCTTTGTCCCCCCTCTGGACTTCATCTTCGTTACGGAAAAATAAGATCTTCGGCTTTTGTTTCATCCAATTCCGAGAATATTTCCTGTACAACTTTTCTAAAATTCAAAAGAGCGGAAAACAGGGAACTGGCAATGTGTCATCTTGTCAATAGGTTAGTACCGGAAAATGTATAAAAGTGCAATGAAATGTAAGCAAAACATATAGCAATTGGTTTAAAACAAGCATGGTGCATAAAAAATTATAGATACGTTTGCAACGTATCATGGTGCAGATCCAACTCACATCTGATGGTCACAGTGCAAGAACATGACAAGACTGTGAGTGAATTAGTATCGGTGCCTGAAATACAAGAATTTATGTCTTGTCATGGGACTCTATTTGAGAAATCAGTAGGGTTACCACCATCTCGTTTTGCTGACCATCAAATCCCTTTAGTGCAAGGTGCGCAACCAGTTAAAGCTAGACCCAATCATTACACACCTCTCCAAAAGAATGAAATCGAAGCACTGTTAAAAGAGATGCTTCACTTGGGCATAATAAGGACCAGTTCTAGCCCATTTGCCTTGCGAGAGCTGTTGGCTCGCAAAAAAATACGGCACTTGGCGTTTTTTGTGCGGACTATCGCCAGTTGAACTCTCTCACAATCGAACACAAGTACCAAGTCCCGGTGGTTGAGGAGCTGATAGACGAACTATCAGGAGCATGTTGGTTCAAAAAACTGGATTTGTCTTCAGGGTACTATCAAATACAACTAGCAGAGGGAGAACAACATAAGACAGTTTTCCAAATGCACCATGGTCTATATGAATTCCTGGTGATGCCCTTCAGGTTGAAGAATGCTCCCACTTCATTTCAAGGTCTTATGAATCAAGTCTTTGCTTCTCTGTTACGCAAGTGTGTTTTGGTCTTTGTTGACGATATTCTAGTTTATAGTTCGACCTTGGTAGAGCATGTGCTCCATCTAAAGTCCGTGTTTGAATTGCTGCAAGAGAACCAATTATTTTTGATGGGCAGAAAATGTTCTTTTGCACTTCAATATCTTGAGTACTTAGGACATATTATTGGCAAGGATGGGGTAGCAACAGACCAAACAAAAGTACATGCAGTTCGAAATTGGCCATAGACAAAAACTACTAAGGAACTTAGAGGATTTCTTTGCCTCACTGGCTATTATCGCCGGTTCATAAAAAATTATGGAATTCTAGCTCGCCCATTGACTCAGTTGTTGTGCAAATGCGTCTTCTTCACTTGGGGTCCTGATTAGAGACAGTCGTTTGATCTGTTGAAAGAAACCATGTCTTGAGCACCTGTTTTGGCTATTCCGGATTTTTCTCAAGGCTTTGTACTAGAGATAGATGCCTGCAATACCTGTATTGGAGTTGTCCTAATGCAAAATGGACATCTGGTAGCCTTCTTGAGAAAATCTCTATGCCGCCGGAGTGATACATTGTCTACTTATGGAAAGGAATGCTTGGCTATCAACACAGAGAATTTGTGATATTAACTAACCACCAAAGCATACTTCATTTCTGTGATCAACGATTACTGACTGGCATTGAACACAAAGCTTTTGTGAAGCTGTTAGGGTTGTTAGGGTTGCAGTTTCCGATCAAGTACTAGAAACGGAGCACAAACGCTGCAGCTGATTCTCTGTCTCGACAACATGAAGGTGTAGTATTGTTAGCTGCGTCTTCTGCTACTCCAGCATGTAAAGACAACTTGCAAATTGACTATCAAGATGACCTTGCAACCAAGACATTGATCACTGATCTGAGCGCTACACCTTTGCATCGCAATGATGATGGTTATACTTTAACTGATGGCTTATTGCGCTTCAAAGGTAGAATTTGGGTGGGCAATAATCCAGTAGCTCAACATCACATATTTCAAGCCTTGCACTGCAGTGGACTAGGAGAACACTCTAGAGTGCGTGCTACTTATGAACGCATGATGCGTGCAGTCGACACGTCCGTTGGGAACCCCAAGAGGAAGGTGTGATGCGTACAGTAGCAAGTTTTCCCTCAGAAAGAAACCAAGATTTATCGAACCAGGAGGAGCCAAGAAGCACGTCGAAGGTTGATGGCGGCGGGATGTAGTGCGGCGCAACACCGGGGATTCCGGCGCCAACGTGGAACTCGCACAACACAACCAAAGTACTTTGCCCCAACGTAACGAGTGAGGTTGTCAATCTCACCGGCTTCGCTGTAACAAAGGATTAGATGTATAGTGTGGATGATGATTGTTTGCGAGAAAACGGTAGAACAAGTATTGCGGTAGATTGTATTCGATGTAAAAGAATAGGACCGGGGTCCACAGTTCACTAGAGGTGTCTCTCCCATAAGATAAATAGCATGTTGGGTGAACAAATTACAGTTGGGCAATTGACAAATAGAGAGGGCATGACCATGCACATACATGATATGATGAGTATAGTGAGATTTAATTGGGCATTACGACAAAGTACATAGACCGCTATCCGGCATGCATCTATGCCTAAAAAGTCCACCTTCGGGTTATCATCCGAACCCCTTCCGGTATTAAGTTGCAAACAACGAGACAATTGCATTAAGTATGGTGCGTAATGTAATCAATAACTACATCCTCGGACATAGCATCAATGTTTTATCCCTAGTGGCAACGAGCACATCCACAACCTTAGAACTTTCCGTCACCGTCCCAGATTTAATGGAGGCATGAATCCACTATCGAGCATAAATACTCCCTCTTGGAGTTAAGAGTAAAAACTTGGCGAGCCTCTACTAATAACGGAGAGCATGAAAGATCATAAACAACACATAGGTAATAGATTGATAATCAACATAACATAGTATTCTCTATCCATCGGATCCCAACAAACACAACATATAGCATTACAGATAGATGATCTTGATCATGTTAGGCAGCTCACAAGATCCGACAATGAAGCACATAAGGAGAAGACGACCATCTAGCTACTGCTATGGACCCATAGTCCAGGGGTGAACTACTCACTCATCACTCCGGAGGCGACCATGGCGGTAAAGAGTCCTCCGGGAGATGATTCCCCTCTCCGGCGGAGGTGCGGAGGCGATCTCTGAATCCCCGAGATGGGATTGGCGGTGGCGTCTCCGGAAGGTTTTCCGTATCGTGGCTCTCGGTCGTCGGGGGTTTCGCGACGAAGACTATATGTAGGTGGAAGGGCAAGTCAGGGGGCCACACGAGGGCCCCACACAACAGGCCGGCGCGGCCAAGGCCCAGGCCGCACCGCCCTAGTGTGGCGCCACCTCGTGGCCCCACTTCGTAAGTCCTCCGGTCTTACGGAAGCTTCGTGGAAAAATAGGCCACTGGGCGTTGATTTCGTCCAATTCCGAGAATATTTCCTTACTAGGATTTACGAAACCAAAAACAGCAGAAAACAGACAAGCGGCTCTTCGGCATCTCGTTAATAGGTTAGTGCCGGAAAATGCATAAATATGACATAAAGTATGCATAAGACATGTAGATATCATCAGTAATGTGGCATGGAACATAAAAAATTATCGATACGTTGGAGATGTATCAGCATCCCCAAGCTTAGTTCCTGCTCGTCCCGAGCAGTAAACGATAACAAAGATAATTTACGGAGTGACATGCCATCATAACCTTGATCATACTATTGTAAGCATATGTAATGAATGCAGCAATCAAAACAATGGTAATGACATGAGTAAACAAATGAATCATAAAGCAAAGACTTTTCATGAATAGTACTTTCAAGACAAGCATCAATAAGTCTTGCATAAGAGTTAACTCATAAAGCAATAAATCAAAGTAAAGGTATTGAAGCAACACAAAGGGAGATTAAGTTTCAGCGGTTGCTTTCAACTTATAACATGTATATCTCATGGATATTGGCAATGTAAAGTAATATAACAAGTGCAATATGCTAGTATGTTGGAATCAATGCACGAGTTCACACAAGTGTTTGCTTCTTGAGGTGGAGAGAGATAGGTGAGCTGACTTAACATAAAAGTAAAAGAAAGGCCCTTCGCAGAGGAAGCATTGATTGCTATATTTGTGCTAGAGCTTTGGTTTTGAAAACAAGAAACAATTTTGTCAACGGTAGTAATAAAGCATATGTATCATATAAATTATATCTTACAAGTTGCAAGCCTCATGCATAGTATACTAATAGTGCCCGCACCTTGTCCTAATTAGCTTGGATTACGGGATTGTCATCGCAATACACATGTTTTAACCAAAGTGTCACAAAGGGGTACCTCTATGCCGCTTGTACAAAGGTCTAAGGAGAAAGCTCGCATTGGATTTCTCGCTTTTGATTATTCTCAACTTAGACATCCATACCGGGACAACATAGACAACGAGATAATGGACTCCTTTTTAATGTATAAGCATGTAGCAACAATTAATGTTCTCATATGAGATTGAGGATATATGTCCAAAGCTGAAACTTCCACCATGGATCATGGCTTTAGTTAGCGGCCCAATGTTCTTCTCTAACATTATGCATGCTCTAACCATTAAATGAGTGGTAAATCTCCCTTACTTCGAGACAAGACGGACATGCATAGCAACTCACATGATATTCAACAAAGAGTAGTTGATGGCGTCCCCGAGGAACATGGTTATCGCACAACAAACAACTTAATAAGAGATAAAGTGCATAAGTACATATTCAATACCACAATAGTTTTTAAGCTATTTGTCCCATGAGCTATATATTGCAAAGGTAAAGAATGGAAATTTTAAAGGTAGCACTCAAGCAATTTACTTTGGAATGGCGGAGAAATACTATGTAGTAGGTAGGTATGGTGGACACAAATGGCATAGTGGTTGGCTCAAGGATTTTGGATGCATGAGAAGTATTCCCTCTCGATACAAGGTTTAGGCTAGCAAGGTTATTTGAAACAAACACAAGGATGAACCGGTGCAGCAAAACTCACATAAAAGACATATTGTAAACATTATAAGACTCTACACCGTCTTCCTTGTTGTTCAAACTCAATACTAGAAATTATCTAGACTTTAGAGAGACCAATTATGCAAACCAAATTTTAGCAAGCTCTATGTATTTCTTCATTAATGGGTGCAAAGTATATGATGCAAGAGCTTAAACATGAGCACAACAATGTAATCCTAAAAAAAAAAAAACGTAGCCAGGCAGCCTTCAATGAGCAGCAAACAACACTTGTGGTAGAAATTTTGTTGGCTCTATACCTTTTTTTTTTTTTTTTTTTTTTTTTTTTTTTTTTTTTTTTTTT
>NC_061508.1:193654521-193666486 GCF_022539505.1 Lolium rigidum
TAGGAAATACAGGATAGGGCAACATCGGTTACCCGAAGGGTAATGCCCACGTCAGACGACTTACGTGATCAGTTCATCCGAAACTTCAGATCTAGATTCAAGCATCTAGGTTTAATTCGAAGAGTTATGAAAGTGCGTGCAAGAAATAGGAGAATCAATGCGCTCTTACCTTCAAAGGTGGAGCACGATCAAGAACTCAGCCGAAAACATCTCCGATGAGCGAGCAATCGACGTGTTTAACAACGGGTTGCGACACACGTACTTTGTTGAAGAGCCGGAGAGAGCACGACCAAGGACAGTAGGAGAAATAATGGACCTGGGAAACAAGTGGGCCAATGGAGAAGACACAACAAGCAACAAGCGGGCACGATCACCCGAAGAAGATCGGGCAAGGCGAGGAAACGATCGTAGGCGACAACCACGGAACTACAACGATTATGATCAGCCTGTGCAAGTTGCGGCTAGTTTCATAAACAAGGACGACAAAAGAAACGATTACCGCAACAGAGGATGTCAAGGAAATAATCGAGATGAGCCAAGTTCCAGCAGGCAGGCGTACAAGCTGAGGCCAAGGTTCCAGCCACATCCAAGTAGACAGAGGAGCAGATGCTCAATGCACCGTGCACCATGCATTACTACATCAACGACGAAGGGCGCAGGCAGCCGAACCATCTGTTGAAAGAGTGGAGGACTTTTCAGCGGATTCTCCCAGTCTTCGGAAGAACAAATCAGAACACTCTGCGACAATCTTTTGCCGAGGCGCCTAGGTCGGTTGCTTTCAGCACACCCCTTCCACCGGCAATACCTCCACAAAATCCGTTGCTAGCTATACAAGCAGCACCAACGAATAATAATAACCCACCAAACGGATACACCGATTCCAGGGGAGCAGTCAATATGATCCAGAAAGGAAGGCCACCCAATAGGCGGCAGAAGATAATCACCTGACAAGTCAATCTTGCAATCCAAGCGCCACCACCTATGCCGGAATATCTTGACTGATCCGATAAGTACATCAGGTTCGGCGGGGAAGATCACCCTTACAAAATCCCTCGACCAGGTCACTCACCCATGGTACTCGACGCTCAGATCGCCGGGTATGACTGCAACAGAGTATTTCTCGATGCAAGAAGCGCTCTCAATCTCATCTACGCCAAGACATTGCGAGAAATGAACATCTCCCTCACCAACCTAACACCCTCGGATACTGGCTTCCACGGCGTAATTCCTGGAAAACCAGAAATTCTCTTGGGAAAGATTTGGCTTGATGTAGTCTTCGGGATGAGGGAAAACTTCAGAAGGGAAAAACTAGAGTTCGAACTCGTCGATTTCCCATCACGGTATCATGCGATAGTAGGGAGTCCAGCATATTTTTGGTTCATGACACTCTCATCACACGTACCTTCTGTTAAAGATGCCAGGACCCAATGGAGTGATCACCGTTAAGGGAAACTTCGCTCGCTCCGGTGCTTGCGACAGAGAGTTCCACAAGATGTCGCAAGTCTCGGGAACACAAACATAGTTCTTTCGAGCCATATCCCCAAACATACGTCGGGATTTACCCAATCAGACGCCCAATAAAAACCAAAACGAAGAGGTACAGATCAACCCTCCCGATTCAACTCACGCGATGTCCGTGGGCACAGGCCCCGAAGCTGGATAGGAGAGCGCACTCATCAAATTCCTGCGCAAGCGCTGGAGCCATTGAAGATTTACGTCGCTTCTACTTCTTAAGTATGTAGCTTTCGTATTCAAGAATAAGGCCCACGGCCAAGCTACTTAGCCAAACAATTTAGAATAACTTCAATAAGACTTCTTAGCAATACTATCGAGTCCTTTGTCCTATGGGATTTCGGTTGAGTCCAACCGATCGTATTGTATCTTCAGATTTCATCATTAATAAAAGATAAGTTCTCTTATTATGGTTTGTTGTTATTTCTATTGATTTACACCCGATACTCGAATGCTTCGATTCAATGCTTCATTAATAAAATACACCCGAATAAACTCGAGGGATGGAAATACTTTTCGAGCGCGTCCTGGCGTTACTAGTACCATCGATTTAAGCGAAAAAAGAACATCGATATAAAATACGAAAAGGTCTCACGTATCGACAAAAAGTTAACAAATTTCATTCATAAAAGCTATATGGTATATTACAAGATACACAATCGTGGAACTGTGCTATTTAGAAGTTTGGTTGTTGAGCAGGAGCTTCAACATCATCGTCATCTGCGTAGAGAAAGCTGGTGAAATAGTCGCCATCTATCTCTAGCAGCTTCCGAATCATCCTAAGGGCGTGTTCACGAGCCTTCTCGTAGAACTTGTCCATACGAGAACCTTTCAGGTCTCTACGAGAAGGAAGACCTTTGGAAAGGGCATCCAAGTCAAGCTTCTTGTTATGAACAAGAACCCAAGCAAGGGCAAACTTTGCACCTGGGACGAGTTGGATAAGCACGAAGCGTCGGATGTCTTCAGCATGGGCGAACTTCTGTAGTAGAGCATCCAACCCTTGGATTGGAGCATTGCAAGGAAACATGGTGTTGTATACCATCTTGAGCGCAGATCGACAGTACTCCATCTGCTCGCTTACAGCAGAAGCTCGTTGTTTGAAGCATACTATGATGGTAGTCCTGCGGTGGTCGGACCAGAAGTCGACATTATACGTCGTCGCTATCTGCATCAAAACTTGCACCCGCTCCTCAACGCAAATATTTTCAGCTTCGAGATTCAAGCATACGCGTACAAGGAAGAATCCCGTCAAGCAGGAACAGAATAAAAAGATACTCGGGGGCTTGGGGGCTCTGTGTTACTCACATGCCAAGTCGTCACCCGCCCTCGCAGCCAGGTCAAGCAGAAACTCCTCGCGTGCAACCAAGCGCACCACTTCATTCGTCGCGTCCTAGAGTTGCTTGTCGCAATTGACAGTTTGTTTCGATTTCCCTAAGGCCACCAGCAGTTGTTTTTTCAAGGTCGATGCCTCGCCTTGAAGTTCTTGGATGCAGAAATTTTGTTCATCTACAACAAAGGAGTCTGGTGCTTCAGGTTGCGATGCAGAAACTTGGGAACCTAGGTTCACATGCGTTAATGGAGGATTGCGCAAGTTCAGTTGAACAGAAGAATCAAAAGGATCAAGAGATCAACTTTGAAACAGAATCGAGAAAAAGAAGCAAATCAAGAGAGATGCTCATTTCGGGCAAAGATAACTTATATTACATAAATGATAAAGTCTAGTACGCCGTACATACGGCCATAATAATTACAAGGCGTAGCAACAAAAGAAGCCCAGAAGGCAAGAAAATGACGAAGCGCCCCGCGGTGGCTGCATCACAGAGACAAAATCACTGGAGTACTCTTTTTTTCCTTCGAGAAGGTAGTCTCATAGGAGCACCCGCTTGCCATCAGCATCCCTCAGATACGAGGAGGTCACTTTCTTCCATTCGATGGGCTCGCCATGCGCCATTAGCGTTGCCATCGCCACCTCCACACCAGATTTCCGTTGCGAGCGGTGATAGGTGTTTTCCTTCCGTCCACTGGCTGCTTTTCCTGTCTCACCTTAGCTCCTGAGGGGGTCGACAGGACCAGCGAAGGACTTGGTAAGCTCGAGAAGGCCATATCCTTTGGCGAGCTTCTCGGTTGGGAAGAAGTGGCCATGCATCCGAACAACCACCTTGCGTCCATAGATGTTGTTGCTCTCGAGAAGCTTGAGAGTGTCGAGCATTAGGTCAACCTTCTCATCGTCATGAAGCATCATCGGATGCTCAATACACCCTGTGCCAGGAGGAGGTCAAGATAAAGAAAAAGAAACAAGTAGAAGATAAAGCTACAGAGCTCAAAGATACGTACTAAGGAGAGAAGTGTTGAGTTCATCGAGCCTCTTGTGGATGTCCTCATCACGGGCCTCCCGTGAAGATCTCTCATCCGCTAGAAGCTTTGCTGCAACCACGAGGGAGGCCTTTCTCTCCTCGAGGGCGCTCTAGGCAGCCTTGAGCTTGTGAGTCTTAAGGTTCGCCCGAGAATGCTCGAAATCATATTCGGAGCGAAGTTGCTTGTTCTCGGCCTCTAGCCCGATGAAATGGGTGGCCACATCAAGCATCTCTCGGGTGAACAGCTAAAGAAAAAAAAAGATTCAGAAGATAAGTTGAAGAGACAAAGCAGACAATAACAGTCGAGAAACTCACGTGATCCCTAGGAGAGGAGGATGGAGCAGAAGTTATCTGGATGCAGTTGAAGGCACCCGACTTTTTGGCCCTTTTCTTGGCCAGGGCTCGGGGGCTATCTTCGACAACAGCAGGCATGGGCGACTCCGTGGTGGCTGACAGAGGGTGAGTGACCTTGACAGCGACGAAGTCTTCTAGGCAGCCATCCTTGTCGGATGCGTGGGGTTCTGTGTAAATCCCCTCACACCTACAATATCTATGTCAATACAATAAATCATCGATAGCATAAGCAACAGAAGGCAAAAATAAGACGAAAATTTGTACTTACTAGCTCAGTTGTTCAGCCATGACGAAGGGATCATCAGGAAAAGAGGAAGAAGGAGCTGCCGCAGGGATCGATTCACCAGACGACTCGGAGACATTGATAGTCTCCGCCCTCTTCCGCTTCTTCGAGATCTCATCCTCCCCGTGAGATGTCGCGGAGGGGAGGGAAACCTTGGTGTTGGACACCTCAGATTGTACGTCCTCCTCATCATCATCGTCGCCCTGCGGAGTAACACCGGTATCGCCTACCTTGCTCTTAGTAGCGATTGCGGCCTCAGGCACAGCCCCACCCTCAGGAAGAGGAGGAAGAGATGATAGGAAGCGATGGTCCTGAAAGATACAAAGTATAAACGAAAGGCGAGATAACAAAAAACAACAGGAAACTAAGGAGGAAGATCGATAAATTATACCAGAGGCAGGGATGGTCCTTGTCAAAGCGCTCAGCCTGACAGGTGATGGGAACTTCATCGGCTACCGTCAGAGTGGTCAACCGACGAACAATCTTCTTCAGATCATCTTCAACAACATCATATTTAGAAACGTGGGTCTCATCGGTTGAACCCGCGTAGTTCCACATCTGATGTGCCTTGGCCTGCAAAGGCTGGACGCGCATCTGCATGAAGATAGACATTAGCTAGAGGCCCGAGAGCTCTTTGTCCATCGTTGACTACAGGGCCTGGATTTTCTCCATCATCGGCTCCGTCTCTTGCAGCTCGGCAGGAGTCAGGGGGAGATCCCAAGACTTCAACTTCTCCACTTTAGCGGCAACATCAAAGGGAGCAAGTACATACTTTTGCCCAACGACTGGCTCGTCCTTGACATAGAACCACTTCTTGCGCTAGTCCTAGAAAGAGTCCTTCATCCCAAGATCGAAGTACCCAGTTGGGCCCTTCGTCGAGATGATGGCTCCATCAACATCATGGACGGCGGCTTGAGAAATGTTGCGCCGGAGACAGAAGATGCGGGGCTAGAGCCCCCAATGGGGGTCAATACTAAGAAAACATTCACACAGCGTGTCGAAGCACGCCATGTGAAGGATGGAGTTGGGGTGTGAGCTGTGATGGCGTGTAACTCACACGTTCGTTGGGAACCCCAAGAGGAAGGTATGATGCGCACAGCAGCAAGTTTTCCCTCAGAAAGAAACCAAGGTTTATCGAACCAGGAGGAGCCAAGAAGCACGTTGAAGGTTGATGGCGGCGGGATGTAGTGCGGCGCAACACCGCAGATCCCGGCGCCAACGTGGAACCCGCACAACACAACCAAAGTACTTTGTCCCAACGAAACGGTGAGGTTGTCAATCTCACCGGCTTGCCGTAACAAAGGATTAACCGTATTGTGTGGAAGATGATTGTTTGCAGAGAAAACAGATAAAACAAGTATTGCAAGCAGATTTGTATTTCAAGTATTAAAGAATGGACCGGGGTCCACAGCTCACTAGAGGTGTCTCTCCCATAAGATAAAAGCATGTTGGGTGAACAAATTACAGTCGGACAATTGACAAATAGAGAGAGCATAACAATGCACATACATGTCATGATAAGTATAGTGAGATTTAATTGGGCATTACGGCAAAGTACATAGACCGCCATCCAACTGCATCTATGCCTAAAAAGTCCACCTTCAGGTTATCATCCGAACCCCTTCCAGTATTAAGTTGCAAAGCAACAGACAATTGCATTAAGTATGGTGCGTAATGTAATCAACAACTACATCCTCGGACATAGCATCAATGTTTTATCCCTAGTGGCAACAGCACAACACAACCTTAGAACTTTCGTCACTCGTCCCGGTGTCAATGCGGGCATGAACCCACTATCGAGCATAAATACTCCCTCTTGGAGTTAAGAGCAAAAACTTGGCCAGAGCCTCTACTAATAACGGAGAGCATGCAAGATCATAAACAACACATATGTAATAACTTGATAATTAACATAACATGGTATTCTCTATCCATCGGATCCCGACAAACACAACATAGAGTATTACGAGATAGATGATCTTGATCATGTTAGGCAGCTCACAAGATCCAACAATGAAGCACAATGAGGAGAAGACAACCATCTAGCTACTGCTATGGACCCATAGTCCAGGGGTGAACTACTCACTCATCACTCCGGAGGCGACCATGGCGGTGTAGAGTCCTCCGGGAGATGAATCCCCTCTCCGGCAGGGTGCCGGAGGAGATCTCCGTAATCCCCCGAGATGGGATTGGCGGCGGCGGCGTCACTCGGGAAGGTTTTCCGTATCGTGGTTTTTCGCATCGGGGTTTCGCGACGGAGGCTTTAAGTAGGCGGAAGGGCAGAGTCGGAGGGCCGACGAGGGGCCCACACCATAGGCGGCGCGGGCCCCCTCCGGCCGCGCGGCCCTATGGTGGCGGCGCCTCGTCGCCCCACTTCGTATCCCTTTCGGTCTTCTCGGAAGGTTCGTGGCAAAATAGGACCCCGGGTCTTGATTTCGTCCAATTCCGAGAATATTTCGTTACTAGGATTTCGAAACCAAAAACAAGCAGAACAACGAATCGGCACTTCGGCATCTTGTTAATAGGTTAGTTCCAGAAAATGCACGAATATGACATAAAGTGTGCATAAAACATGTAGGTATCATCAATAATATGTAATGGAACATAAGAAATTATCGATACGTCGGAGGCGTATCAGCATCCCCAAGCTTAGTTCTGCTCGTCCCGAGCAGGTAAAACGATAACAAAGATAATTTTTGAAGTGACATGCCATCATAACCTTGATCATACTATTTGTAAACATATGTAATGAATGCAGCGATCAAAACAATGGTAATGACATGAGTAAACAAGTGAATCATAAAGCAAAGACTTTTCATGAATAGTACTTCAAGACAAGCATCAATAAGTCTTGCATAAGAGTTAACTCATAAAGTAATAAATCAAAGTAAAGGTATTGAAGCAACACAAAGGAAGATTAAGTTTCAGCGGTTGCTTTCAACTTGTAACATGTATATCTCATGGATAATTGTCAACATAAAGTAATATAACAAGTGCAATATGCAAGTATGTAGGAATCAATGCACAGTTCACACAAGTGTTTGCTTCTTGAGGTGGAGAGAAATAGGTGAACTGACTCAACATAAAAGTAAAAAGAATGGTCCTTTAAAGAGGAAAGCATCGATTGCTATATTTGTGCTAGAGCTTTTATTTTGAAAACATGAAACAATTTTGTCAACGGTAGTAATAAAGCATATGAGTTATGAAAATTATATCTTACAAGTTGCAAGCCTCATGCATAGTATACTAATAGTGCCCGCACCTTGTCCTAATTAGCTTGGACTACCGGATCTTTGCAATGCACATGTTTTAACCAAGTGTCACAATGGGGTACCTCCATGCCGCCTGTACAAAGGTCTAAGGAGAAAGCTCGCATTTTGGATTTCTCGCTTTTGATTATTCTCAACTTAGATATCCATACCGGGACAACATGGACAACAGATAATGGACTCCTCTTTAATGCATAAGCATGTGGCAACAATTATTATTCTCATATGAGATTGAGGATATATGTCCAAAGCTGAAACTTCCACCATGAATCATGGCTTTAGTTAGCGGCCCAATGTTCTTCTCTAACAATATGCATGCTCCAACCATTAAGGTGGTAGATCTCTCTTACTTCGGACAAGACGGACATGCATAGCAACCCACATGATATTCAACAAAGGGTAATTGATGGCGTCCCCAGAAACATGGTTATCGCACAACAAGCAACTTAATAAGAGATAAAGTGCATAAGTACATATTCAATACCACAATAGTTTTTAAGCTATTTGTCCCATGAGCTATATATTGCAAAGGTGAATGATGGAATTTTAAAGGTAGCACTCAAGCAATTTACTTTGGAATGGCGGATAAATACCATGTAGTAGGTAGGTATGGTGGACACAAATGGCATAGTGGTTGGCTCAAGTATTTTGGATGCATGAGAAGTATTCCCTCTCGATACAAGGTTTAGGCTAGCAAGGTTATTTGAAACAAACACAAGGATGAACGGTACAGCAAAACTCACATAAAAGACATATTGTAAACATTATAAGACTCTACACCGTCTTCCTTGTTGTTCAAAACTCAATCCTAGATATTATCTAGACTCTAGAGAAACCAAATATGCAAACCAAATTAGCAAGCTCTAAGTGTTTCTTCATTAATGGGTGCAAAGTATATGATGCAAGAGCTTAAACATGAGCACAACAATTGCCAAGTATCAAATTATCCAAGACATTTTAGAGTTACTACATGTAGTATTTTCCAAATCCAACCATATAACAATTTAACGAAGAAGAAACTTCGCCATGAATACTATGAGTAGAGCCTAAGGACATACTTGTCCATATGCTACAGCGGAGCGTGTCTCTCTCCCACAAAGTGAATGCTAGGATCCATTTTATTCAAACAAAACAAAAAAACAAAAACAAACCGACGCTCCAAGCAAAGTGCATAAGATGTGACGGAATAAAAATATAGTTTCGGGGAGGAACCCGATAATGTTGTCGATGAAGAAGGGGATGCCTTGGGCATCCCCAAGCTTAGACGCTTGAGTCTTCTTATAATATGCAGGGGTGAACCACCGGGGCATCCCCAAGCTTAGAGCTTTCACTCTCCTTGATCATATTGTATCATACTCCTCTCTTGATCCTTGAAAACTTCCTCCACACCAAACTCGAAACAACTCATTAGAGGGTTAGTGCACAATAAAAATTAACATGTTCAGAGGTGACACAATCATTCTTAACACTTCTGGACATTGCATAAAGCTACTGGACATTAATGGATCAAAGAAATTCATCCAACATAGCAAAAGAGGCAATGCGAAATAAAAGGCAGAATCTGTCAAAACAGAACAGTCTGTAAAGATGGATTTTATTAGGCCACCAGACTTGCTCAAATGAAAATACCCAAATTGAATGAAAGTTGCGTACATATCTGAGGATCATGCACGTAAATTGGCTTAATTTTCTGAGCTACCTACAGGGAGGTAGACCCAGATTCGTGAAAGCAAAGAAATCTGGAACTGCGCAGTAATCCAAATCTAGTACTTACTTTACTATCAAAGACTTTACTTGGCACAACAAAACATAAAACTAAGATAAGGAGAGGTTGCTACAGTAGTAAAAAACTTCCAAGACTCAAATATAAAACAAAAATACTGTAGTAAAAACATGGGTTGTCTCCCATAAGCGCTTTTCTTTAACGCCTTTCAGCTAGGCGCAGAAAGTGTATATCAAGTGTTATCAAAAGGTGGTGCATCTACAGCGGGGTTTGGAGTTTTCTCAACCATGCATAGTATATTGGATACATAAGTTTCAGCGTCTCCTTCTCATTAGTCTTGGGCTTGCTACTCTCATCGAACAAATTTTCGGGAACAAGCCAAGCATAGTTATTTTCTAGTGCATCATTCATAGCTAGGAGTTTACATGGTATTGGTGCTTTGATCTCCCCACCATCATTAGCATTATTAGTGTACCTTATTCTATCCATGTCCATTTTTTCAAGGAGACTAACAAAATTAGTATGAGAACCAAGCATATTAAATTTAGCGAAGACTTTTCTAGCCTCTCTTGCTAGACCACCAAATTCTCTAAGAAGGGTTTCTAAAACAAAATCTTTCTTTTCCCCCTCTTCCAAATCACCAAGTGTAAGAAACATGTGTTGGATTATAGGATTGAGATTAACAAATTTAGTTTCCAACATGCGAACTAAAGCAGCAGCAACAATTTCATAAGTAGGAGCAAGTTCTACCAAGTGTCTATCTTCAAAATCTTTAACGGTACTAACATGACTGAAGAATTCTTCTATATTGTTTCTCCCAATGATAGACCCGCGTCCTACCGGTATGTTTTTTGTGGTAAAATTAAAAGGAAACATGATGAATCAAGTAAAGTAAATGCAAGTAACTAATTTTTTTGTGTTTTCGATATAGAGTGCAAGACAGTAAATAAAGTAAAACTAGCAACTAATTTTTTTGTGTTTTGATATAATGCAGCAAACAAAGTAGTAAATAAAATAAAGCAAGACAAAAACAAAGTAAAGAGGTTGGGAAGTGGAGACTCCCCTTGCAGCGTGTCTTGATCTCCCCGACAACGGCGCCAGAAAAAAGAGCTTGATGGCGTGTAACTCACACGTTCGTTGGGAACCCCAAGAGGAAGGTATGATGCGCACAGCAGACAAGTTTTCCTCGAAAAGAAACCAAGGTTTATCGAACCAGGAGGAGCCAAGAAGCACGTTGAAGGTTGATGGCGGCGAGATGTAGTGCGGCGCAACACCGGAGATCCCGGCGCCAACGTGGAACCCGCACAACACAACCAAAGTACTTTGTCCCAACGAAACAGAGTGAGGTTGTCAATCTCACCGGCTTGCTCGTAACAAAGGATTAACCGTATTGTGTGGAAGATGATTGTTTGCAGAGAAAACAAGTAAAACAAGTATTGCAACAGATTTGTATTTCAAGATTAAAGAATGGACCGGGGTCCACAGCTCACTAGAGGTGTCTCTCCCATAAGATAAAAGCATGTTGGGTGAACAAATTACAGTCGGGCAATTGATAAATAGAGAGAGCATAACAATGCACATACATGTCATGATAAGTATAGTGAGATTTAATTGGGCATTACGACAAAGTACATAGACCGCCATCCAACTGCATCTATGCCTAAAAAGTCCACCTTCGAGGTTATCATCCGAACCCCTTCCGGTATTAAGTTGCAAAGCAACAGACAATTGCATTAAGTATGGTGCGTAATGTAATCAACAACTACATCCTCGGACATAGCATCAATGTTTTATCCCTAGTGGCAACAAGCACAACACAACCTTAGAACTTTCATCACTCGTCCCGTGTGTCAATGCGGCATGAACCCACTATCGAGCATAAATACTCCCTCTTGGAGTTAAGAGCAAAAACTTGGCCGCAGCCTCTACTAATAACGGAGAGCATGCAAGATCATAAACAACACATATGTAATAACTTGATAATTAACATAACATGGTATTCTCTATCCATCGGATCCCGACAAACACAACATAGAGTATTACGTATAGATGATCTTGATCATGTTAGGCAGCTCACAAGATCCAACAATGAAGCACAATGAGGAGAAGACAACCATCTAGCTACTGCTATGGACCCATAGTCCAGGGGTGAACTACTCACTCATCACTCCGGAGGCGACCATGGTGTCGTTGCCTAATCGACGGTACCTCGGAGGAGGGATCCTCACGAGGGGGAGAAGAAGTAGGGGCTATAGGGCAGAGTGCACACGGGACGGTGGTACGCGATTTACCCAGCTTCGGAACACCCGCACGATGACGGGGCCTACCGCTGCTTGTCCGGAATTATCCGGGCGCTTTCGCGTTGTTACAATGAGTTGTGGTTGTGCCTCTAGGGCTCCCAGGATCCGGCTTATAAAGGCGCACGGATCTAGGGTTTACATGGAGAGTCCTAGCGAATACAAGTTGCCTA
>NC_061508.1:193666586-193896910 GCF_022539505.1 Lolium rigidum
TCATAACAAGATTCAAGTAGGTTGTGTTTAATTTCAAAGAATTCTCACTGAGTAAGCTGTGGAGCAATAGGTGTGTATAAGAAATCATTATTATTTGTGGTTGTGAAGTCACACAACTTAGTATTTTCAGCGTTGGCCATTTTAGCAATAGTAAATAAAGCAAACTAGATAAAGTAAATGCAAGTAAACTAATTTTTTGTGTTTTCGATATAGCAAACAAGATAGCAAATAAAGTAAAACTAGCAACTAATTTTTTTGTATTTTGATATAGTGCAGCAAACAAAGTAGTAAATAAAATAAAGCAAGACAAAAACAAAGTAAAGAGATTGAGAAGTGGAGACTCCCCTTGCAGCCGTGTCTTGGACTCCCCGCAACGGCGCAGTAGGTAGCAGTTTCGATGGCGTGTATTTCATCAATGCACGTTGCGGCAACCCCAAGAGGAAGGTGGCGATGCGCACAGCAGACAAGTTTTCCCCCGTTAAAGAAACCAAGGTTTATCGAACCAGAGGGGAGCCAAGAAGCACGTTGAAGGTTGATGGCGGCGGGATGTAGTGCGCGCAACACTGCAGATTCCGCGCCAACGTGGAACCCGCACAACACAACCAAGCTACTTTGCTCCCAACGAAACAAGGAGGTTGTCAATCTCACCGGCTTGCCGTAACAAAGGATTAACCGTATTGTGTGGAAGATGATTGTTTGCAGAGAAAACAAGAGGAACAAGTATTGGCAAAAGTGATTGTATTTCAGAGTAGAGAATTGGACCGGGTCCACAGCTCACTAGAGGTGTCTCTCCCATAAGATCTAACAGCATGTTGGGTGAACAAATTACATGGGCAATTGACAAATAAAGAGAGCATGACAATGCACATACATATCATGATGAGTATAGTGAGAGATATTTATTAGACATATAGATCTAATCAACGCATCTATACGAAATTATCTGTCTCACTTCCGCATTAAAGGTAAAGGTCAGATAATTGGTGCGAATGTAATCAACAACTGTTATCCCATCATAGACAATGCTTTGTTCTTGAATGCTACACGGTCTGCCACAGTATTGAATCATCAATGCAGCATAGTACCCCTCTGGAGCAAAGCTTGGCTGCAGCAGCTGAAGTGAGAGCATGCAGCATCAAGCAAACAACCATGTACACTTGCATAACACATAACAGAAGAAAGAAGAAATGGATTCCACAAACGCACATATGGGGAATATATATAGATATCTGACAGAAGGAAGGTGCCTAAGTACGAGAGACAAATGGGGAAGACAACAAGCTACGCAGCTAGGGGTAAACTACTACTGTTACTGAGAGGGTTTTTACCATGGCGTGTGTATTCCCTGAGAGGATAAGAGGAGGCCGAGGCGATTCTCTAGATCACAGTAGATTGAAGGCGACGGGCAGCCTAGCATGTTTTTCGCATTTACCGGCTTCGCTACGTGAGTGCTATGCGAGTACAGTCAAGAGGCGCATGTAGCTTCCATACTCACGCTACATGCCAAGGGGGGGGCCGCCATTTCCTAGGGTTTATGCCTCGTCTCTCTTCGTTTCCTTCGATTCTTCCGGAAGCTTCGTGAGAAAATAGGCCTCCGGGCTTTTATTTCGTCCAATTCCGAGAATACTTACTAGGATTTTAAACCAAAAACAAGCAGTAGGTGATCATGAACTGCACTTCGGCATCTTGTTAATAGGTTAGTTCCAGAAAATGCACGAATATGACATAAAGTGTGCATAAAACATGTAGATAACATCAATAATGTGGCATGGAACACAAGAAATTATCGATACGTTGGAGACGTATCAAGGAAATATTCTCGGAATTGGACGAAATCAACGCCCAAAATTACTTTTCCACGAAGCTTCCAAGACCGTGAGATAATGGCACACGGGCGCCGCCACACTAGGCGGCGCGGGCCTAGAGTGGGGCCCGCGCTGCCCCTAGCGTGTGGGGCCCCCGTGACGCCCCCGACCCGCCCTTCCGCCTACTTAAAGCCTTCGTCGCGAAACCCCTACACCGAGAGCCACGATACGAAAACCTCCTGCAGACGCCACCGCCGCCTAATCCCATCTCGGGGATTCAGAGATCAGGCCGCACTCGCCGAGAGGGGCGGGTTAGGCCCATAGGCGACGAAAAATACCCCTTAGCGGACGATTTTGAGACGTTGTCTATCAGAACTTTTCTTGTAGTGGGGCGAGTAGGAACTAAGCTTGGGGATGCTTGATACGTCTCGAACGTATCTATAATTTCTTATGTTCCATGCTACTTTTATGATGATACTCACATGTTTTATACACATTATATGTCATTATTATGCATTTTCCGGCACTAACCTATTGACGAGATGCCGAAGAGCCGATTGTTTTTTTCTGCTTTTTTGGTTTCAGAAATCCTACAAAGGAAATATTCTCGGAATTGGACGAAATCAACGCCCAGGGTCTTATTTTTCCACGAAGCTTCCAGAAGACCGAAAGGGAAACGAAGTGGGGCGACGGGGCGCTGACCCCATAGGGCCGCGTGGCCAAGGGGGGGCCCGCGCCGCCCTATGGTGTGGCCCCCTGTCAGCCCTTCGACTCCGCCCTTCCGCCTACTTAAAGCCTTCGTCGCGAAAACCCTAGTACCGAGAGCCACGATACGGAAAACCTTCTAGAGACGCCGTCGCCGCCAATCCCATCTCAGGGGATTCAGGAGATCGCCTCCGGCACCCTGCCGGAGAGGGGAATCATCTCCCGGAGGTCTCTTCATCGCCATGATCGCCTCCGGATCGATGTGTGAGTAGTTCACCCCTGGACTATGGGTCCATAGCAGTAGCTAGATGGTTGTCTTCTTCTCATTGTGCTATCATGTTAGATCTTGTGAGCTGCCTATCATGATCAAGATCATCTATTTGTAATGCTACATGTTGTGTTTGTTGGGATCCAATGAATATTGAATACTATGTCAAGTTGATTATCAATCTATCATATATGTTGTTTATGTTCTTGCATGCTCTCCGTTGCTAGTAGAGGCTCGGCCAAGTTGATACTTGTAACTCCAAGAGGGAGTATTTATGCTCGATAGTGGGTTCATGCCTCCATTGAATCGCGAGACGATGTGACGAAAAGTTCTAAGGTTGTGGATGTCTCTGTTGCCACTAGGGATAAAACATCAATGCTTTGTCTAAGGATATTTGTGTTGATTACATTACGCACCATACTTAATGCAATTGTCTGTTGTTTGCAACTTAATACTTGAAGGGGTTCGGATGATAACCTGAAGGTGGACTTTTTAGGCATACATGCATGCTGGATAGCGGTCTATGTACTTTGTCGTAATGCCCTGATTAAATCTCATAGTACTCATCATGATATATGTATGTGCATTGTTATGCCTTCTTTATTTGTCAATTGCCCAACTGTAATTTGTTCATCCAACATGCTATTTATCTTATGGGAGAGACACCACTAGTGAACTGTGGACCCCGGTCCATTCTTTACATCTGAAATACAATCTACTGCAATACTTGTTCTTTACTGTTCTTCGCAAACACCACACTATACATCTAATCCTTTGTTTACAGCAAGCCGGTGAGATTGACAACCTCACTGTTACGTTGGGGCAAAGTATTTTGATTGTGTTGTGCAGGTTCCACGTTGGCGCCGGAATCCCTGGTGTTGCGCCGCACTACACTCCGCCACCAACAACCTTCACGTGTTCCTTGACTCCTACTGGTTCGATAACCTTGGTTTCTTACTGAGGGAAAACTTGTCGCTATACGCATCACACCTTCCTCTTGGGGTTCCCAACGGACGTGTGCTTTACACGCCATCACAGGGGCTGTTATTGATTGCAACCAAGGAAAAGTAACTTTCAATGTTGATGACAAAGAGCATACGGTTTATTTTCCCAAGAAGATTGATGGGAACTATGGTTTAAATTCAATTATTAATGTTGATACCATCCAAATTGGAAAATTTCATTTGCCTTTTCCCAAGCCAAACAAAGAGAATTATTTTCATGATTGAAACTATTCCTATCAAGATTGAGGTAACATAATCATATTGTGAAATACAAAGTTTTGATTCTTATAAAATTGTTTTGATAACAAGACTTGATCAACCTTGTTAACAAAGTAATTTTGAATGAATGAAAGTTTGTTTTCACCTACTTACTATTGATTGGCTTTATATATTAGAATGTTTTAGAGATGCTATAGATTTTGGAGAAACCTATGCTCCCGTGGCTCGCCTTGAGTCATCCGTATCCTTCTTGCATATGCATCACATCATAATTTTATGTTACAACAAATGGATGTGAAAAGTGCATTTCTTAATGGTCCTTTGCATGAAGAGGTGTATGTTAAGCAACCCCCGAGGTTTGAGGATCCCGACTTTCCTAACCACGTCTATAAGCTTGATAAAGCACTTTATGGTCTCAAACAAGCTCCTAGAGCTTGGTACGAGCACCTTAAACCGTGGGTTTTATGTTGGGCTAATCGATCCCACTATTTTTACTAAGAGGGTCAATGGGGAGCTTTTCGTTTGCCAATTACATGTTGATGATATTATCTTTGGCTCTACTAACAAAGCTTTCAATGATGAATTTTCAAAGCTTATGACCGATAGGTTTGAGATGTCTATGATGGGAGAGATTAGGTTCTTTCTTGGTTTTGAGATCAAGCAATTGAGAGAAGGAACTTTCATTAATCGAGCAAAATATCTCCAAGACATGGTCAAGAGGTTCAAGATGACGGAAATGAAGGGTGTAGCCACTCCAATGGTTACCAAATGTCATCTTGCACTAGATCCAATGGTAAAGAGGTGGATCAAAAGGTATATCGCTCCATGATTGGATCCTTGCTTTACCTTTGCGCATCTAGACCGGACATAGTGTTGAGTGTTGGTGTGTGCAAGGTATCAAGCTTCTCCTAAAGAGAGCCACATGATGGCTCTCAAAAGAATCTTTCGATATTTGGTTGATACCCCAAGATATGGTCTTTGGTATCCTAAAGACTCAAGTTTCTTTCTTAATGGATACACGGATGCAGATTAGGCGGGAGATAAGGATGATAGGAAATCAACTTCCAGGGCCTGCCTATTTCTTGGTAGGTCTTTGGTATGTTGGTCTTCTAAGAAGCAAAATTGTATATCTCTCTCCATCGCCGAAGCCGAATATGTTGCCGCCGCAAGTGGATGCACTCAATTGTTATGGATACTTTAAAGGAATACAGTTTCACTTGTGAAAAGTGCCTCTTTTATGTGACAATGAAAGTGCCATCAAGATTGCCTATAATCCGGTGCAACATTCAAGAACGAAGCATATTGAGATCGGGAATCATTTCATTAGGGATCATGTTGCCCGTGGTGATATTGAGCTATGCTATGTTCCAACCAACAATCAACTTGCCGATATAATCACGAAGCCTCTTGATGAAGCAAGGTTTTGCTACTTGAGGAATGAGCTAAATATCATTGATTCAAGGAGTATAGCTTGACCATCTTGCAAACACACTGATACGTCCAAAACGTATCTACTTTCCCGAACACTTTTGCTATTGTTTTGCCTCTAATTTGTGTATTTTGGATGCAACTAACACGGACTAACGCTGTTTTCAGCAGAATTGCTCTGGTGTCTCGTTTTTGTGCAGAAATCCAACTTTCAGGAAAATCCTCGGAATTTATGCGAAAGGTCCTATTTTCCCAGAAGATTGACGGAGCCAGAAGGGCGAGCCAGGTGGAGGCCCGAGGGCCCCACACACTAGGCCGGCGCGGCCCAGGAGGGGGAGCGCCACCCTATTGTGTGGCCCCCTCGGCTGGCCTCCGACGCCCTCCTTTGGACTACTTAACGCCTTCGACCTAAAAACGCACCGGGGGTTAGAAGAAATCGCGAGAAACCATCCAGTACGCCGCCACCGTCGCGAAACTCCGTCTCGGGACCAGAAACTCCGTTCTGGCACTCCACCGGGACGGGGAATTGGAGGAGATCATCGCCATCATCACCACCGACGCCTCTCCATCGACCAGCCATGTTTCCCCCATCCATGTGTGAGTAATTCCCCCGCTGTAGGCTGAAGGGGATGGTAGGGATTGGATGAGATTGGTCATGTAATAGCATAAGATTGTTAGGGCATAGTGCCTAGTGTCCGTAATTGGTACTGTTATGATATTGTTGCAACTTGTTATGATTAATGCTTGTCACTAGGGCCCGAGTGCCATGATCTCAGATCTGAACATGTTATTGTTTTATGATGATATTCATTGCTTTATAATCTTACCTGCAAGTTGTATACACGTATTGTTGTCCGGAACCTAAGGCCCCAAAGTGACAGAATTGGGACAACCGAAGGGGAAGGCGGTGATATGAGTATCACATGTCTTCACGGAGTGTTAATGCTTTGCTCCGGTGCTCTATTAAAAGGAGTACCATAATTTCCAGTAGATTCCCTAGAGGCCCGGCTGCCACCGGTTGGTAGGACAAAAGATGTTGTGCAAGTTTCTCATTGCGAGCACGTACGACTAAATATGGAACACATGCCTATTGATTGATTAGTACTTGGATACCGTTTTATTACTATCCGCAAATGCCCTACCTTGATTGTTACATGAGTTTCTCTCATCCATGCAACGCCCGTTCATCCATCCATGTGCCTACGATATTTTAATCCTGCTTGTTTGCTATAATCACTACTGCTGTCTTTGTTACTCGCTGCTGATATTTCACTATCGCTACTGCTATAAAACTGTTACTACTGATAAACTCTTGCGAGCAAGTCTGTTTCCAGTTGCAGCTGAATTGACAACTCCGCTGTTAAGGCTTTCAAGTATTCTTTGTCTCCCCTTGTATCGAATCAATAAATTGGGTTTTACTTCCCTCGAAGACTGTTGCGATCCCCTATACTTGTGGGTCATCACACACCTTCTACTCAAAACTTTATTTGGTTTAGATGGGGGCATGGAAATAGGGGGAGTGCGGTTTAAACTATTGAGCTATCCCTCCCCCATAATGTCGATAGTAAGAAATCATTCTCTTTATATCATGTGCTGATATGTGAGCTTCAATGACGAGTATTGGTTTTGGGCCCAAGATATATCTTCGCGATGCCATGCCATAACACTCATACATGGTGGCCTAGGCCACCGCCCTCTTCTTTGTGAAGAGTTGGTGTTATTTGGATCTTAATGGATTTCATTTGACTCTTATATGTTCTTATGGGAAATCACTCGTTTTTGGTCTTTGTTTGCAATGTTTGCAAAATTGAGTGATAATGTACCATCAACAGTGTGATCATTCTATCCTAAGCCCCACCTTACCTAAGAAACCATTCCACTCTTAGTACACTATTTTTCTAAAAATTTCAAAGGGTTTTGGGCCTGGGGCGTGTTGGTCGGCACTGTCGCGGTGGTGGCACCCCGGCACTGCAGGTGGTGACACCCCGGCACTCCGGTCACAGTCGGGTGGCACTACCGGTGTTGGTGGGGTCAAAGTGACGGGACCAGGGGAAGTTAGGGCAACTGCCTCATTCTTCCCCCCGTGCCCCTCTCCTCCCACTCGACGCCCCAGCCGCCGCCGATGCCGCCCCAGCCCATATGCCGTCGTCCCAAGTCCTCCCTCGACCTCTGGTCGGCAGGGCTTGGGTCGGCCACCCTCCTCCATGGCTTCCTCCTCCGGTAAGCTTCTCTTCCTTCTCTCTCCCTCTCTAGGCTTGGTTGACTCGCCTAGAAGATAGATGGCTGGTGGATTTGCTCCGTAGAGATTACCATGAGTGTAGATGGTCCATGGCATTACTTTGATGAATTTTTGAGACACAATGTGAGAGTCTTCAGCGGATCTGGTGAAATTCTTGCTTGACCGACACTGCCGGCCGCTCCGCAGCGGCACTGCCGCCCTCTGAAACCCAGCACTGCCAGTTGGGCCGGCACTGCCGCCCAACTCACCCTGGCACTGCCGGCTATGCTGGTGCCAGATCCCCTTAGCCTCTGCAAGTGTATCTCTAACAATTCATTCGTAATGCACTGTTTCTTCGTCCAGTTTATGACATTCTTCTTCACATCTACGAAGAGGTCCTCAATCCGAAGGTTGGCTGCGTTGATCATATTTGTGGCTATCTTGGAAATCTTCTGTATCTCACCCACCAACATCATGGCACCGGCCTTCAGCTTGATGTGATGGATTATCTGTGGGAGGATTTTTGGTCTCGCATCATGTCTCGCAAGTCTCCGCTCTTTGCACCTTACTTCATGTGTTTCATTTGCTCTCGCTGGGATAATGCTGGGTATGGTAATCTCCTTGATGATGTTAACTCTTTGCCTCACAAACACAATGATCTCAAGGTCAAGACTCATCCCCTTCCTCCTCGGGTTCCTGCTGCTGATGATGAATCTGCTGAAGAAGACTCATATATGGAGTATATCCCCCTGCTAACAGTGGATGGTTTGCTCGTATTGAGGCCAAGCTTGCCAAGATGTTTTGTCTCAAGTCTGACATCAACAGGCGTCAATACTAAGCTCACAGGGAAAGGAAGATGTAGTGGAGGAACACCAAGCTCATTATGCGCAAATTGAAATTCCAGTTGAGAGCGGGTCAGAAGAGGTCATTACTCCTGAGGAAGAGTGGTTGTCAAAGCATGGCAATATGAGTGAGTTTGAGCAGCTTGGGCTACCCGGTCCTCCTCGCTGACAGCGTCTTGTGATGACGCGTAAAGCACACGCCCGTTGGGAACCCCAAGTGGAAGGTGTAATGCGTACAGCAGCAAGTTTCCCTTAGTAAGAAACCAAGGTTTATCGAACCAGTAGGAGTCAAGAAGCACGTCGAAGGTTGATGGCGGCGGGATGTTGCGGCGCAACACCAGGGATTCCGGCGCCAACGTGGAACTCGCACAACACAACCAAAGTACTTTGCCCCAACGAAACGAGTGAGGTTGTCAATCTCACCGGCTTGTCTGTAACAAAGGATTAGATGTATAGTGTGGATGATGATTGTTTGCGGAAAACGAGTAGAACAAGTATTGCGATAGATTGTATTCGATGTAAAAGAATGGACCGGGGTCCACGATTCACTAGAGGTGTCTCTCCCATAATATAAATATCATGTTGGGTGAACAAATTACAGTTGGGCAATTGACAAATAGAGAGGGCATGACCATGCACATACATGACATGATGAGTATAGTGAGATTTAATTGGGCATTACGACAAAGTACATAGACCGCTATCCAGCATGCATCTATGCCTAAAAAGTCCACCTTCAGGTTATCATCCGAACCCCTTCCAGTATTAAGTTGCAAACGACAGACAATTGCATTAAGTATGGTGCGTAATGTAATCAATAACTACATCCTCGGACATAGCATCAATGTTTTATCCCTAGTGGCAACAAGACATCCAAAACCTTAGAACTTTCTCGTCACCGTCCTGCATTTAATGGAGGCATGAACCCACTATCGAGCATAAATACTCCCTCTTGGAGTTAAGAGTAAAAACTTGGCCAGAGCCTCTACTAATAACGGAGAGCATGCAAGATCATAAACAACACATAGGTAATAGATTGATAATCAACATAACATAGTATTCTCTATCCATCGGATCCCAACAAACACAACATATAGCATTACAGATATCTTGATCATGTTAGGCAGCTCACAAGATCCGACAATGAAGCACATAAGGAGAAGACGACCATCTAGCTACTGCTATGGACCCATAGTCCAGGGGTGAACTACTCACTCATCACTCCGGAGGCGACCATGGCGGTGAAGAGTCCTCCGGGAGATGATTCCCCTCTCCGGCGGGGTGCCGGAGGCGATCTCCCGAATCCCCCGAGATGGGATTGGCGGCGGCGGCGTCTGCGGAAGGTTTTCCGTATCGTGGCTCTCGGTGCGGGGGTTTCGCGACGAAGACTATATGTAGGCGGAAGGGCAGGTAAAGGGGCGTCACGAGGGGCCCACACAACAGGCGGCGCGGCCGGGGGCTTGGGCCGCGCCGCCCCGTTGTCCGGCCACCTCGTGGCCCCACTTCGTCTCTCCTCGGACTTCGGAAGCTTCGTGCAAAAATAGGACCCCGGGCGTTGATTTCGTCCAATTCCGAGAATATTTCCTTACTAGGATTTCGAAACCAAAAACACTGGAAAACAACAAGCGGCTCTTCGGCATCTCGTTAATAGGTTAGTGCCGAAAAATGCATAAATATGACATAAAGTATGCATAAAACATGTAGATATCATCAATAATGTGGCATGGAACATAAGAAATTATCGATACGTCGGAGACGTATCAGCATCCCCAAGCTTAGTTCCTGCTCGTCCCGAGCGAGGTAAATGATAACAAAGATAATTTACGGAGTGACATGCCATCATAACCTTGATCATACTATTGTAAGCATATGTAATGAATGCGGTGATCAAAACAATGGTAATGACATGAGTAAACAAATGAATCATAAAGCAAAGACTTTTCATGAATAGTACTTTCAAGACAAGCATCAATAAGTCTTGCATAAGAGTTAACTCATAAAGCAATAAATCAAAGTAAAGGCATTGAAGCAACACAAAGGAAGATTAAGTTTCAGCGGTTGCTTTCAACTTGTAACATGTATATCTCATGGATATTGTCAATGTAAAGTAATATAACAAGTGCAATATGCAAGTATGTAGGAATAAATGCACAGTTTACACAAGTGTTTGCTTCTTGAGGTGGAGAGAAATAGGTGAACTGACTCAACATAAAAGTAAAAGAAGGGCCCTTCGCATAGGGAAGCATTGATTGCTATATTTGTGCTAGAGCTTTGGTTTTGAAAACAAGAAACAATTTTGTCAACGGTAGTAATAAAGCATATGTATCATGTAAATTATATCTTACAAGTTGCAAGCCTCATGCATAGTATACTAATAGTGCCCGCACCTTGTCCTAATTAGCTCGGACTACCGGGATTATCATCGCAATACACATGTTTTAACCAAGTGTCACAAAGGGGTACCTCTATGCCGCCTGTACAAAGGTCTAAGGAGAAAGTTCGCATTGGATTTCTCGCTTTTGAGTATTCTCAACTTAGACATCCATACCGGGACAACATAGACAACGGATAATGGACTCCTCTTTAATGCATAAGCATGTAGCAACAATTAATGTTCTCATATGAGATTGAGGATATATGTCCAAAACTGAAACTTCCACCATGGATCATGGCTTTAGTTAGCGGCCCAATGTTCTTCTCTAACATTATGCATGCTCTAACCATTAAATGAGTGGTAAATCTCCCTTACTTCGGACAAGACGAACATGCATAGCAACTCACATGATATTCAACAAAGAGTAGTTGATGGCGTCCCCAGGAACATGGTTATCGCACAACAAGCAACTTAATAAGAGATAAAGTGCATAAGTACATATTCAATACCACAATAGTTTTTAAGCTATTTGTCCCATGAGCTATATATTGCAAAGGTAAAGAATGGAAATTTTAAAGGTAGCACTCAAGCAA
Source organism: Lolium rigidum (assembly GCF_022539505.1). Taxonomy (NCBI): domain Eukaryota; kingdom Viridiplantae; phylum Streptophyta; class Magnoliopsida; order Poales; family Poaceae; genus Lolium; species Lolium rigidum. The sequence goes on from NC_061508.1 coordinate 193,678,043, forward strand.
TTTACTTTGGAATGGCGGAGAAATACCATGTAGTAGGTAGATATGGTGGACACAAATGGCATAGTGGTTGGCTCAAGGATTTTGGATGCATGAGAAGTATTCCCTCTCGATACAAGGTTTAGGCTAGCAAGGTTATTTGAAACAAACACAAGGATGAACCGTTGCAGCAAAACTCACATAAAAGACATATTGTAAACATTATAAGACTCTACACCGTCTTCCTTGTTGTTCAAACTCAATACTAGAAATTATCTAGACTTTAGAGAGACCAAATATGCAAACCAAATTTTAGCAAGCTCTATGTATTTCTTCATTAATGGGTGCAAAGTATATGATGCAAGAGCTTAAACATGAGCACAACAATTGCCAAGTATCAAATTATTCAAGACATTTTAGAATTACTACATGTAGCATTTCCCGATTCCAACCATATAACAATTTAACGAAGAAGATTCGACCTTCGCCATGAATACTATGAGTAAAGCCTAAGGACATATTTGTCCATATGCAACAGCGGAGCGTGTCTCTCTCCCACACAATGAATGCTAGGATCCATTTTATTCAAACAAAAACAAAAACAAAAACAAATCGACGCTCCAAGCAAAGCACATAAGATGTGATGGAATAAAAATATAGTTTCACTAGAGGAACCTGATAATGTTGTCGATGAAGAAGGGGATGCCTTGGGCATCCCCAAGCTTAGACGCTTGAGTCTTCTTAAAATATGCAGGGGTGAACCACCGGGGCATCCCCAAGCTTAGAGCTTTCACTCTCCTTGATCATATTGTATCATCCTCCTCTCTTGATCCTTGAAAACTTCCTCCACACCAAACTCAAAACAACTCATTAGAGGGTTAGTGCACAATCAAACTTTACATATTCAGAGGTGACACAATCATTCTTAACACTTCTGGACATTGCACAAAGCTACTGGACATTAATGGTACAAAGAAATTCATCCATCATAGCAAAAGAGGCAATGCGAAATAAAAGGCAGAATCTGTCAAAACAGAACAGTCCGTAAAGACGGATTTTATTGAGGCACCAGACTTGCTCAAATGAAAATGCTCAAATTTAAAGAAAGTTGCGTACATATCTGAGGATCACTCACGTAAATTGGCATAATTTTCTGAGTTATCTACAGAGAATTAGGCCCAAATTCGTGACAGCAAAGAAATCGTTTCCACGCAGATAATCCAAATCTAGTATGAACCTTACTATCAACGACTTTACTTGGCACAACAATGCACAAAACTAAGATAAGGAGAGGTTGCTAAAGTAGTAACAACTTCCAAGACTCAAATATAAAATAAAAGTGTTGTAGTAAAAACATGGGTTGTCTCCCATAAGCGCTTTTCTTTAACGCCTTTCAGCTAGGCGCAGAAAGTGTATATCAAGTGTTATCAAGAGACGAAGTATCAACATCATAACTAGCAATAGAATCAAAAGGTAACTTCATTCTATTTCTAGGGAAGTGTTCCATACCTTTCATGAGAGGAAATTGATATTTAATATTACCTTCCTTCATATGAATGATAGCTCCAACAGTTCGAAGAAAAGGTCTTCCCAATATAATGGGACAAGATGCATTGCATTCAATATCCAAGATAACAAAATCAACGGGGACAAGGTTATTGTTAACGGTAATGCGAATATTATCAACTCTCCCCAAAGGTTTCTTTATAGCATTATCAACAAGATTAACATCCAAATAACAATTTTTCAATGGTGGCAAGTCAAGCATATCATAAATTTTCTTAGACATAACGGAAATACTTGCACCAAGATCACATAAAGCATTACAATCAAAGTCATTGACCTTCATCTTAATGATGGGATCCCAACCATCCTCTAGCTTCCTAGGAATAGAAGCTTCACGTTCTAGTTTCTCTTCTCTAGCTTTTATGAGAGCATTTGTAATATGTTTTGTGAAAGCCAAGTTTATAGCACTAGCATTAGGACTCTTAGCAAGTTTTTGTAAGAACTTTATAACTTCAGAGATGTGACAATCATCAAAATCCAAACCATTATAATCTAAAGAAATGGGATCATCATCCCCAGTGTTGGAAAAAATTTCAGCAGTTTTATCACAGGCAGTTTCAGCAGTTTTAGCAGTTTCAGGCAGTTTTGCAGGCTTTGCATTAGAAGTGGAAACATTGCCAACACCAATTCTTTTACCATTATTAGTAGGAGGTGCAGCAACATGTGGAGCATTAGCATTGCTAGTGGTGGTAATAGTCCAAACTTTAGCTACATTTTTCTCTTTAGCAAGTTTTTCCTTTTCTTCTCTTTCCCACCTAGCATGCAATTCGGCCATCAATCTTATATTCTCATTAATTCTAACTTGGATGGCATTTGCTGTAGTAACAATTTTATTATTAAGATTTTCATTAGGCATAACTTTCGATTTCAAAAGATCAACATCAGAGGCAAGACTATCAACCTTAGAAGCGAGAATATCAATTTTATTGAGCTTTTCCTCAACAGATTTGTTAAAAGCAGTTTGTGTACTAATAAATTCTTTAAGCATAGCTTCAAGTCCAGGGGGTGTGTTCCTATTATTGTTGTAAGAATTCCCATAAGAATTACCATAACCGTTACCATTATTATAAGGATATGGCCTATAGTTATTACTAGAATTGTTCGATAAGCATTGTTGTTGAAATTATTATTTTTAATGAAGTTTACATCAACATGTTCTTCTTGGGCAATCAATGAAGCTAACGGAACATTATTAGGATCAACATTAGTCCTATCATTCACAAGCATAGACATAATAGCATCAATCTTATCACTCAAGGAGGAGGTTTCTTCAACAGAATTTACCTTCTTACCTTATGGAGCTCTTTCCGTGTGCCATTCAGAGTAATTGATCATCATATTATCAAGAAGCTTTGTTGCTTCACCAAGAGTGATGGACATAAAGGTACCTCCAGCAACTGAATCCAATAGGTTCCACGAAGAAAAGTTCAATCCTGCATAAAAGGTTTGGATGATCATCCAAGTAGTCGATCCATGGGTTGGGCAATTTTTAACCAAAGATTTCATTCTTTCCCAAGCTTGTGCAACATGCTCATTATCCAATTGTTTAAAATTCATTATGGTACTCCTCAAAGATATAATTTTAGCAGGGGGATAATATCTACCAATAAAAGCATCCTTACATTTAGTCCATGAATCAATACTATTCTTAGGCAGAGATAGCAACCAATCTTTAGCTCTTCCTCTTAATGAGAAAGGAAACAATTTTAATTTTATAATGTCACCATCTTCATCTTTATACTTTTTCATTTCACACAATTCAACAAAATTATTGAGATGGGCAGCAAGCATCATCAGAACTAACACCGAGAAAATTGCTCTCGCATAACAAGATTCGAGTAAAGCAGTGTTTAATTTCAAAGAATTCTCGCTGTAGTAGCAGGTGGAGCAATAGGTGTGCATAAGAAATCATTATTATTTGTGGTTGTGAAGTCACACAACTTAGTATTCTCAACAGTACCCATTTTAGCAGTAGTAAATAAAGCAAACTAAATAAAGTAAATGCAAGTAACTAATTTTTTTGTGTTTTTGATATAGAGTGCAAGACAGTAAATAAAGTAAAGCTAGCAACTAATTTTTTTGTGTTTTGATATAATGCAGCAAACAAAGTAGTAAATAAAATAAAGCAAGACAAAAACAAAGTAAAGAGATTGGATTGTGGAGACTCCCCTTGCAGTGTGTCTTGATCTCCCCGGCAACGGCGCCAGAAATTTAGCTTGATGACGCGTAAAGCACCCGTTGGGAACCCAAGTGGAAGGTGTGATGGGTATAGCAGCAAGTTTCCCTCAGTAAGAAACCAAGGTTTATCGAACTAGTAGGAGTCAAGAAGCACGTCGAAGGTTGATGGCGGCGGGATGTAGTGCGGCGCAACACCAGGGATTCCGGCGCCAACGTGGAACCTGCACAACACAACCAAAGTACTTTGCCCCAACGAAACAGTGAGGTTGTCAATCTCACCGGCTTGCTCGTAACAAAGGATTAGATGTATAGTGTGGATGATGATTGTTTGCGTAAAACGAGTAGAACAAGTATTGCGAGTAGATTGTATTCGATGTAAAAGAATGGACCGGGGTCCACAGCTTCACTAGAGGTGTCTCTCCCATAAGATAAATAGCATGTTGGGTGAACAAATTACAGTTAGGCAATTGACAAATAGAGAGGGCATGACCATGCACATACATGACATGATGAGTATAGTGAGATTTAATTGGGCATTACGACAAAGTACATAGACCGCTATCCAGCATGCATCTATGCCTAAAAGTCCACCTTCAGAGTTATCATCCGAACCCCTTCCAGTATTAAGTTGCAAACAACGAGCAATTGCATTAAGTATGGTGCGTAATGTAATCAATAACTACATCCTCGGACATAGCATCAATGTTTTATCCCTAGTGGCAACAGACATCCACAACCTTAGAACTTTCCGTCACCGTCCCGCATTTAATGGAGGCATGAACCCACTATCGAGCATAAATACTCCCTCTTGGAGTTAAGAGTAAAAACTTGGCCAGAGCCTCTACTAATAATGGAGAGCATGCAAGATCATAAACAACACATAGGTAATAGATTGATAATCAACATAACATAGTATTCTCTATCCATCGGATCCCAACAAACACAACATATAGCATTACAGATAGATGATCTTGATCATGTTAGGCAGCTCACAAGATCCGACAATGAAGCACATAAGGAGAAGACGACCATCTAGCTACTGCTATGGACCCATTGTCCAGGGGTGAACTACTCACTCATCACTCCGGAGGCGACCATGGCGGTGAAGAGTCCTCCGGGAGATGATTCCCCTCTCCGGCAGGGTGCCGGAGGCGATCTCCTGAATCCCCGAGATGGGATTGGCGGCGGCGGCGTCTCCGGAAGGTTTTCCGTATCGTGGCTCTCGGATCGGGGGTTTCGCGACGAAGACTATATGTAGGCGGAAGGGCAGGTAAGGGGCGTCACGAGGGGCCCACACAACAGGCCGGCGCGGCCGGGGCTTGGGCCGCGCCGCCCGTTGTCCGGCCACCTCGTGGCCCCACTTCGTCTCTCCCTCGGACTTCGGAAGCTTCGTGCAAAAATAGGACCCCGGGCGTTGATTTCGTCCAATTCCGAGAATATTTCCTTACTAGGATTTCTGAAACCAAAAACAGCAGAAAACAGCAACTGGCTCTTCGGCATCTCGTTAATAGGTTAGTGCCGGAAAATGCATAAAGATGACATAAAGTATGCATAAAACATGTAGATATCATCAATAATGTGGCATGGAACATAAGAAATTATCGATACGTCGGAGACGTATCATCTTGCTAGTGATGATGAAGACATTGAGCCTGAGCCCGCCGAGTCTGAAGATGATGACGAGACGGAAGAATCATCCGACCATTCCGGAGATCCATCGCTTTTTTTCTCCTTTTTGGTGTTTTAATGCCAAAGGGGGAGACGAAGGTCTATTAGGACTTGCTCGGGATTTGCCCAGGTTGAGGCACAAGCATATGCGTTTACCATTCCTTTAAAGCTTGTGTCCTCCTTTTATCATTTGTGCTTATGTTGAACCCTTTATCATTTGTTTCTTGGTGTTTAAAACTCCGTTCTATGTGTGGTGGCAAGACATATTAGTATGAGACATATTATTATGGATTTCGGAAGTCTATATGGTTGAGATTGTCATTATGAATGGTATGATTGGTATATATCTATCTCAAATTGATACATGGTATGATCATGAGACATATGGATTTCGGAATTATACATAATTGATTATATCTTTATGGAAGGGTATGGTCACTATATCGCAAACTTTTATATCTCTCTGTCTCTTATCTGCCATATGTGATATGTTAGCATCTTGTTGCCTATTCCCTGATGGTTAGAGTGCTCTATACATAATATGTGCATTTGTATTCAAACACAAATTCCTATATGCACACATTTAGGGGGGGGCTCTCTTTTATTGATACACTATGCTAAATTTGTTCTCTATTTGCTAAATCCTGGTATTGTCATCAAACACCAAAAATGGGGAGATTGAAAGAACATTTCATGATCTCTAGGGTTTTGCGTGTTTGATAACAACACTGGTGACGATTTAACTTTATGCTAAGTGTGTGACAGATAAAGAAAAAGTATCACGACTGATAATATCGATACCCTCAAAAAGGTGAAAAGAGTTGGGCAGAATTCATCTAGTGACCGGCACTACCGGTGGATAAAGGCCGGCACTGCCGGTGGATGCACCCCGACATTGCCGGGGGTTGCACCCCGGCACTGCCGGCTATCCCTGTCGACCAGTTGTGACCTAATTTTCAGGGCTGGCACTGCCACCATCTCAGGGCCGGCACTGCCGCTGAAGTCGCCCCAACGGGCAGATTTGATGGAGGGGTATATAAGGAACCCTTCTCCTACCTTGGAAAGTTGCTCAAACCCTCAAGACTTGTTCCACCATTGTTGAGCCACCAAGAACACCAAAATCGTCAGATCTCCTCCCTCAACCACCCAAATCTCTTGAGCTTTGGAGAATCGAAGGAGAAGACCCCGATCTACATCTTCACCAAAGCGATTTGCATTTCTCCCTCATTTTGTTGAGGGCCCCTTTGTTAGTGTTCTTCTTTGGAAACCCTAGTTGTTTGTGGTTGATTTGTTCTTGTTATTGTTGTGTTGTTACATATATTGGGAGCCTGCAATTCGGTTGTGCATGTGTGCCCCAAGAACCTTGTAAAGGCCCGATTTCCGCCTCGAGGAAATCCATTAGTGGAAGTGGGCTAGGCCTTTGTGGCTTTGCTCATAGGAGACCTGAGTGAAGCCTTTGTGGCGTTGGTCTGTCCTTCGTGGCGACCACACTCCTCCAAATGTAGACGTACTTCCCCTCAAAAGGAAGGAACTACGGAAATCATCTCCGTGTCTCCACGTGCTCCACTCTCGGTTACCTCTATCCTTATTAGCTCCCCTATATATTGTCTTGCTATATATTGCTTAGTAGTTGATCTTGTCATATATGTAAATTCATATAGTTGCATATCTAGAGAATTTACCTATGTGTCAAGCCTAAATTGAAAAAGAACTAAAAATTGGTTAGCACCTATTCACCCCCTCTAGGTGTGGCATGCGATCCTTCACAAAGTTCATGTATGCATTTTACATGCATCATCCCTTCAAGATCTAAAGAGGAGATTTTAGCCCATCGTATTGCGAGAAGAGATAGAAATTTGGAAATTCTTCAACATACTCGTGAAAAGGTTCTAGGTGATGTAAGAGCAAGAGTTTCAATTAGAAGACAAATGGATAAATTTAGCAATCATCATGCTTAAATCTCCTTGGTGGAACCTAAGAAAGTATTTGAAGCACTTCAAGATCCGGATTGGTTGGATGCTATGCATGAAAAACTCAATACTTCAAGCTCAATAAAGTGTGGAAGTTGGCAGAGAATCCTAAAGAGTGTCGCAATGTTATAGGCACTAAGTGGATATTCAAGAAGAAACAAGATGATAATGGAATTGTTGTGATGAACAAGGCAAGATTGGCAGCTCAGTGTTTCTCTCAAGTTGGAGGAATTGACTTTGGTGAAACTTATGCTCACGTGGCTCGCCTTGAGTCCATCCGTATCTGATGGTTGTGAAATACGCCATATTTTCTCACGTTTAAACCCTTAGCTAAGTGATGCGTGTAGTTGACACGTCCGTTGGGAACCCCAAGAGGAAGGTGTGATGCGCACAGCAGCAAGTTTCCCTCAGTAAGAAACCAAGGTTTATCGAACCAGTAGGAGTCAAGAAGCACGTTGAAGGTTGATGGCGGGGGAGTGTAGTGCGGCGCAACACCAGGGATTCCGACGCCAACGTGGAACCTGCACAACACAATCAAAGTACTTTGCCCCAACGAAACAGTGAGGTTGTCAATCTCACCGACTTGCTGTAAACAAAGGATTAAACGTATTGTGTGGAAGATGATGATTGTTTGCGAAGAACGGTAAAGAACAATTGCAGTAGATTGTATTTCAGATGTAAAGAATAGGACCGGGGTCCACAGCTCGATAGTGGTGTCTCTCCCATAAGATAAACAGATGTTGGGTGAACAAATTACGGTTGGGCAATCGACAAATAAAGAAGGCATAACAATGCACATACATATATCATGATGAGTACTATGAGATTTAATCAGAGCATTACGACAAAGTACATAGACCGCTATCCAGACATGCATCTATGCCTAAAAAGTCCACCTTCAGAGTTATCATCCGAACCCCTCCAAGTATTAAGTTGCAAACAACGGACAATTGCATTAAGTATGGTGCGTAATGTAATCAACACAAATATCCTTAGACAAAGCATCGATGTTTTATCCCTAGTGGCAACAAAGACATCCACAACGTTAGAACTTTTTGTCACTCGTCCCGCATTTAATGGAGGCATGAACCCACTATCGAGCATAAATACTCCCTCTTGGAGTCACAAGTATCAACTTGGCCAGAGCCTCTACTAGCAACGGAGAGCATGAAAGAACATAAATAACATATATGATAGATTGATAATCAACTTGACATAGTATTCAATATTCATCGGATCCCAACAAACACAACATGTAGCATTACAAATAGATGATCTTGATCATGATAGGCAGCTCACAAGATCTAACATGATAGCACAATGAGGAGAAGACAACCATCTAGCTACTGCTATGGACCCATAATCCAGGGGTGGACTACTCACACATCGATCCGGAGGCGATCATGGCGATGAAGAGACCTCCGGGAGATGATTCCCCTCTCCGGCGAGGTGCCGGAGGCGATCTCCTGAATCCCCCGAGATGGGATTGGCGGCGGCGGCGTCTCTGGAAGGTTTTCCTTATCATGGCTCTCGGTACTGGGGGTTTCGCGACGAAGGCTTTAAGTAGGCGGAAGGGCAGATCAGGACGCGTCACGGGGGCCCCACACGCTAGGGCCGCGTGGGCCCCCTCTAGGCCGCGCCGCCCTAGTGTGGCGGCGCCCCGTGGCCCCACTTCGTGACTCCTTCGGTCTTCCGGAAGCTTCGTGTAAAAATAGGCCCCCGGGCGTTGATTTCGTCCAATTCCGAGAATATTTCCTTACTAGGATTTCGAAACCAAAAACAGCATGAAACAAAGAATCGGCTCTTCGGCATCTCGTCAATAGGTTAGTGCCGGAAAATGCATAAATATGACATATAATGTGTATAAAACATGTGAGTATCATCAATAAAGTAGCATGGAACATAAGAAATTATAGATACGTTTGAGACGTATCAAGCATCCCCAAGCTTAGTTCCTACTCGCCCTCGAGTAGGTAAACGATAACAAAGATAATTTCTGAAGTGACATGCTATCATAATATTTATCATACTATTGTAAAGCATATGAGATGAATGCACCGATTCGAAGCAATGATGAAGATAATGAGTAAACAAATGAATCATATAGCAAAGACTTTTCATGAATAGTACTTTCAAGACAAGCATCAATAAGACTTGCATAAGAGTTACTCATAAAGCAATAAATTCTTAGTAAAGGTATTGAAGCAACACAAAGGAAGGTATAAGTTTCAGCAGTTGCTTTCAACTTCAACATATATATCTCATGGATAATTGTCAACACAAAGTAATATAACAAGTGCAATAGGTAAACATGTAAGAATCAATGCACACAGTTGATACAAGTGTTTGCTTCTAAGATAGAAAGAAGTAGGTAAACTGGCTCAACAATAAAGTATAAGATAGGCCCTTCGCAGAGAGAAGCATTGATTACTATATTTGTGCTAGAGCTTTTCATTTTGAAAACAAGAAACAATTTTGTCAACGGTAGTAATAAAGCATATGTGTTATGTATAAGATATCCTATAAGTTGCAAGCCTCATGCATAGTATACCAATAGTGCTCGCACCTTGTCCTAATTAGCTTGGATTAACATGGATTATCATTGCATAGCATATGTTTCAACCAAGTGTCACAAAGGGGTACCTCTATGCCGCCTGTACAAAGGTCTAAGGAGAAAGCTCGCATTGGATTTCTCGCTTTTGATTATTCTCCACATAAACATCCATACCGGGACAACATAGACAACAGATAATGGACTCCTCTTTAATGCATAAGCATTCAACAACAGTTAATATTCTCATAAGAGATTGAGGATTGATTGTCCAAACTGAAACTTCCACCATGAATCATGGCTTTAGTTAGCGGCCCAATGTTCTTCTCTAACAGTATGCATACTCAAACCATTTGATCATGAAAATCTCCCTTACTTCGGACAAGACGAACATGCATAGCAACTCACATGATATTCAACAAAGGTAAAAGTTGATGGCGTCCCCAGAAACATGGTTACCGCTCAACAAGCAATTTATTAAGAAATAAGACACATAAGTACATATTCTTCACCACAATAGTTTTTAAGGCTATTTTTCCCATGAGCTATATATTGCAAAGACAAAGAATAGAATTTTTAAAGGTAGCACTCAAGTAATTTACTTTGGAATGGCGGAGAAATACCATGTAGTAGGTAGGTATGGTGGACACAAATGGCATGGTTATTGGCTCAAGGATTTGGATGCATGAGAAGAATTCCTCTCAATACAAGGCTAGGCTAGCAAGGTTGTTTGAAGCAAACTCAAGTATAAAACGGTGCAGCAAGGCTCACATATGAACATATTGTAACTATTATAAGACTTTACATTGTCTCCTTGTTGTTCAAACACCTTAACCGAAAAATATCTAGACTCTAGAGATCAATCATGCAAACCAAATTTTAACAAGCTCTATGTAGTTCTTCATTAATTGGTGCAAGGTACATGATGCAAGAGCTTAAACATGATCTATATGAGCACAACAATTGCCAAGTATCAAATTATTCAAGACATTATACCATTTACCACATGCGGCATTTTCCGTTTCCAACCATATAACAATGAATGAAGTAGTTCAACTTTCGCAATGAACATTAAAGATAAAGCTAAGAACATATGTGTTCATACGAAACAATGGAGCGTGTCTCTCTCCCAAACAAAGAATGCTAGGATCCGATTTTATTCAAACAAAAACAAAAACAAAAACAAACAGACGCTCCAAGTAAAGCACATAAGATGTGACGGAATAAAAATATAGTTTCACTAGAGGAACCTGATAAGTTGTCGATGAAGAAGGGATGCCTTGGGCATCCCCAAGCTTAGACGCTTGGGTCTTCTTAAAATATGCAGGGACGAACCACGGGGGCATCCCCAAGCTTAGACTTTTCACTCTTCTTGATCATATTGTATCATCCTCCTCTCTTGACCCTTGAAAACTTCCTCCACACCAAACTCAAAACAAACTCATTAGGGGGTCAGTGCATAATTCATATATTCAGAGGTGACATAATCATTCTTAACACTTCTGGACATTGCTCAAAGCTACTGAAAGTTAATGGAACAAAGAAATCCATCAAACATAGCAAAACAGACAATGCGAAATAAAAGGCAGAATCTGTCAAAACAGAACAGTCCGTAAAGACGAATTTTTAAAAGGCACCAGACTTGCTCAGATGAAAATGCCCAAATTGAATGAAAGTTGCGTACATATCTGAGGATCACGCACGTAAATTGTCAGATTTTTATAAATTTTCTACAGAGACTACTGCTCAAATTCGTGACAGCAAGAAATCTGTTCTCGCTGCAAGTAATCCAAATCTAGTATTCACTTTACTATCAAAGACTTTACTTGGCACAACAATGCAATAAAATAAAGATAAGGAGAGGTTGCTACAGTAATAACAACTTCCAAGACTCAAATATAAAATAAAGTGCAGAAGTAAAATAATGGGTTGTCTCCCATAAGCGCTTTTCTTTAACGCCTTTCAGCTAGGCGCAGAAAGTGTGTATCAAGTATTATCAAGAGACGAAGCATCAACATCATAATTTGTTCTAATAATAAAATCATAAGGTAACTTCATTCTCTTTCTAGGGAAGTGTTCCATACCTTTCTTGAGAGGAAATTGATATTTAATATTACCTTCCTTCATATCAATGGTGGCACCAACAGTAAGAAAAGGTCTTCCCAATATAATGGGACAAGATGCATTGCATTCAATATCCAAGACAACAAAATCAACGGGGACAAGGTTATTGTTAACCATAATACGAACATTATCAATCCTCCCCAAAGGCTTCTTTATAGCATTATCAGCAAGATTAACATCCAGATAACAATTTCTCAATGGTGGCAAGTCAAGCATATCATAGATTTTCTTAGGCATAACAGAAATACTTGCACCAAGATCACATAAAGCATTACAATCAAAATCATTGACCCTCATCTTAATGATGGGCTCCCAACCATCTTCTAACTTCCTAGGAATAGAAGTTTCAAGTTTTAGTTTCTCCTCTCTAGCTTTTATGAGAGCATTTGTAATATGTTTTGTAAAGGCCAAATTTATAGCACTAGCATTGGGACTTTTAGCAAGTTTTTGTAAGAACTTTATAACTTCAGAGATGTGACAATCATCAAAGTCTAAACCATTATTATCTACAGCAATGGAACCATTATCCCCAATATTTTGAAAAATTTCAGCAGTTTTATCAGTTTCGGCAGTTTTAGCAGTTTCAGGCAATTTTGCACGCTTTGCACTAGGAGTAGAAATATTGCCAACACCAATTATTTTACCATTGATAGTAGGAGGTGTAGCAACATGTGAAGCATTAACATTACTAGTGGTGGTAATAGTCCAAACTTTAGCTATATTATTCTCTTTAGCTAGTTTTTCGTTTTCTTCTCTTTCCCACCTAGCATGCAATTCAGCCATCAATCTAATATTCTCATTAATTCGAACTTGGATGGCATTTGCTGTCGTAACAATTTTATTATAAATATCCTTATTAGGCATAACTTTCAATGTTAAAAGATCAACATCAGAGGCAAGTCTATCAACCTTAGAAGCAAGAATATCAATTTTATCAAGCTTTTCCTCAACAGATTTGTTAAAAGCAGTTTGTGTACTAATAAATTCTTTAAGCATGGCTTCAAGACCAGGGGGTACACTCCTATTATTGTTGTAAGAATTCCCATAAGAATTACCATAACCATTACCATTAGCGGAAGGATATGGCCTATAGTTGTTACCGAATTATTCCTATAAGCATTGTTGTTGAAATTATTATTTTTAATGAAGTTCACATCAACATGTTCTTCTTGGGCAACCAATGAAGCTAAGGGAACATTATTAGGATCAACATTAGATCTACCATTCACAAGCATAGACATAATAGCATCAATCTTATCACTCAAGGAGGAGGTTTCTTCAACGGAATTTACCTTCTTACCTTGTGGAGCTCTTTCCGTGTGCCATTCGGAGTAATTTATCATCATATCATCAAAAAGCTTTGTTGCCGCCCCCAAAGTGATGGACATAAAGGTACCTCCAAGCAGCTGAATCCAATAGGTTCCGCGAAGAAAAATTCAATCCTGCATAAAAGGTTTGGATGATCATCCAAGTAGTTAGTCCATGGGTTGGGCAATTCTTCACCAAAGATTTCATTCTCTCCCATGCTTGAGCAACATGTTCATTATCTAATTGCTTAAAATTCATTATGCTACTTCTCAGAGATATAATTTTAGCGGGAGGATAATATCTACCAATAAAAGCATCCTTACATTTAGTCCATGAATCAATACTATTTCTAGGCAAAGATAGCAACCAGTCTTTAGCTCTTCCTCTTAAGGAGAAAGGAAACAATTTCAATTTTATAATGTCACCATCTACATCCTTATACTTTTGCATTTCACAAAGTTCAACAAAATTATTAAGATGGGCAGCGACATCATCGGAACTAACACCGAGAAAATTGCTCTCTCATAACAAAATTCGATAAAGCGAGGTTTAATTTCAAAGAATTACTCTGTAGTAGCGAGTGGAGCAATAGGTGTGCATAAGAAATCATTATTATTTGTGCTAGTGAAGTCACACAACTTAGTATTCTCAACAGTACCCATTTTAGCAGTAGTGAATAAAGCAAACTAAATAAAGTAAATACAAGTAACTAATTTTTGTGTGTTTTTAATATGGAGAACAAGACAGTAAATAAAGTAAAACTAGCAACTAATTTTTTTGTGTTTTTGATATAAGAGCAAACAAGGAGTAAATAAAATAAAGTAAAGCAAGACAAAAACAAAGTAAAGAGATTGGATGTGGGAGACTCCCCTTGAAGCGTGTATTGATCTCCCCGGCAACGGCGCCAGAAATTTGCTTGATGCGTGTAGTTGACACGTCCGTTGGGAACCCCAAGAGGAAGGTGTGATGCGCACATCAGCAAGTTTCCCTCATTAAGAAACCAAGGTTTATCGAACCAGTAGGAGTCAAGAAGCACGTTGAAGGTTGATGGCGGTGGAGTGTAGTGCGGCGCAACACCAGGGATTCCGGCGCCAACGTGGAACCTGCACAACACAATCAAAGTACTTTGCCCCAACGAAACAAGTGAGATTGTCAATCTCACCGAGCTTGCCGTAAACAAAGGATTAAACGTATTGTGTGGAAGATGATGATTGTTTGCGAAGAACGGTAAAGAACAATTGCAGTAGATTGTATTTCGGATGTAAAGAATAGGACCGGGGTCCACAGTTCACTAGTGGTGTCTCTCCCATAAGATAAACAGATGTTGGGTGAACAAATTACAGCTTGGGCAATTGATAAATAAAGAAGGCATAACAATGCACATACATATATCATGATGAGTGCTATGAGATTTAATCAGGGCATTACGACAAAGTACATAGACCGCTATCCAAGCATGCATCTATGCCTAAAAAGTCCACCTTCGGGTTATCATCCGACCCCCTCTAGTATTAAGTTGCAAACAACAGACAATTGCATTAAGTATGGTGCGTAATGTAATCAACACAAATATCCTTAGACAAAGCATCGATGTTTTATCCCTAGTGGCAACAGAACATCCACAACCTTAGAACTTTACATCGCATCGTCCCAGATTTAATGGAAGCATGAACCCACTATCGAGCATAAATACTCCCTCTTGGAGTCACAAGTATCAACTTGGCCAGAGCCTCTACTAGCAACGGAGAGAATGCAAGAACATAAATAACATATATGATAGATTGATAATCAACTTGACATAGTATTCAATATTCATCGGATCCCAACAAACACAACATGTAGCATTACAAATAGATGATCTTGATCATGATAGGCAGCTCACAAGATCTAACATGATAGCACAATGAGGAGAAGACAACCATCTAGCTACTGATATGGACCCATAATCCAGGGGTGGACTACTCACACATCGATCCGGAGGCGATCATGGCGATGAAGAGACCTCCGGGAGATGATTCCCCTCTCCGACGAGGTGCCGGAGGCGATCTCCTGAATCCCCGAGATGGGATTGGCGGCGGCGCCGTCTCCGGAAGGTTTTCCGTATCGTGGCTCTCGGCACCGGGGGTTTCGCGACGAAGGCTTTAAGTAGGCGGAAGGGCAGGTCGGAGGCGTCACGGGGGCCCCACACGCTAGGGCCGCGCGGGCCCCCTCTAGGCCGCGCCGCCCTAGTGTGGCGGCGCCCGTGGCCCCACTTCGTGACTCCTTCGGTCTTCCGGAAGCTTCGTGTAAAAATAGGCCCCCGGGCGTTGATTTCGTCCAATTCCGAGAATATTTCCTTACTAGGATTTCTGAAACCAAAAATAGCAGAAAACAGACAATCGGCTCTTCGGCATCTCGTCAATAGGTTAGTGCCGGAAAATGCATAAATATGACATATAATGTGTATAAAACATGTGAGTATCATCAATAAAGTAGCATGGAACATAAGAAATTATAGATACGTTTGAGACGTATCACTAAGTCAAGAAATTGACTAAGTTTACATCTCAACTTGCCACTAATGCCTAATCAATGCAAAGATGTGAAATTTCTTCTATTATTGGATGTTGTGCAGGATATCACGTCATAATGGAAAATGGACCTGCAATTACTGAAGAAAATCGCGTCAGGAGCATGGCAAAGTTGACTACGCTCGGAAAGGCAGTTCCAGGGGCTTTAACGGGCATCGGTACGGGAAGCCCCGCCCGTACCACCTGCGGCTGCGTTCCCGTGGTCAAACACTATAAAAGTCGTGAAGGGACTAATGCTAAAAAGAGAGTCATTCATCGCCAAACAGAGCGCCATCCACGAGATCCATCTACAACACACCGAAGGAGATCCATCACCATAGTTCATCCATTCCATCTCCCATCTCCTCCATAGCCATAGCCATCACCATTGTAATAGAGATCTCCTTAAGAATTGGCGACCATTGTAAGAATATTGTGATTTCAATCTAAGTATTTTGCACAATGATTTCTATCTTTGTATTTGATCTTGATATTATGTGTGAGTAGTCCTCACGGGTTGCGGGTTGGGGTGAATCCTCGCAGCGTTCATGTGCATCTAATCTTATGTTATGTGTAAGGATTGCATATGAGTTTTGCGATCTTGTATCCTTGTCTCTTTGCCTCGTCTTGATGATCTGCAGGTACCCATGTCATTCGAGTCGATCAAGGGAAGAGGTGGGATGAGTGGAGAACGGTGTGCTACCGTGAAACCTCAGTGACAGAAAGGGGAAAGCAACAGTACATGTTTAGTGATTCATTCGGGATCATAGCACAATCATCAAGCTGAAGGCTTTGGTCTGTATTTACTTAATAACTGTTATTACTTGTGGCTGTGAGGACAATGGTTGGACCATTAGGCTCTTGTCACCTCTGGCTTTAGGGTCAAGGGTATTTACGGATGTGCTACTCACAAATATCTTATCTCTATTTTATTTATTACACATATGAGCTTTATTTATATATGTATTCATAGCTGCAGGTGAAACCTTAACCCTGGCCTATTTCCATCATTGAACACAACTCCCTTAAAAGTAAACTAGATAGGTTCGGTAAACTGAAGATAAAATACACTAGCAAGTCTTGTGGACGTTTCCTTCATAACCATTTAGCAGTGCTTCCCAAGGTTCGATTAAACCTAGGTCTTCTAGGAAAAAAAAGCTTATCATACTACAATCTGTAATCCAGATCGAAGGTATAAGTATCCTTCTCGCATATGTCTCACATCATAACTTTAAATTGCAACAAATGGATGTGAAAATTTATTTTCCTAATGGTCCTTTAAATGAGTTTTGGTTTATGTTAAGCAACCCCCATGATTTGAGGATCCCAACTTTCCTAACCATGTCTATAAGCTTGACAAAGCACTCTATGGTCTCAAACAAGATCCTAGAGCATGCTATGAGCATCTTAGAGACTTAATGTTAGACCGTGGTTTTGAAGTTGGGCAAATCGATTCTACTCTTTTTTACTAAGAATGTCAATGGAGAGATTTTCATTTACCAACTATATGTTGATGATATTAGCTTTGGCTCTACTAACAAAGATTGCAATGATGAATTTTTAAAGCTTATGACCGATAGGTTTGAGACTAACCCAATCACTTTCCTTTACAATGTACATAATGCCAACGTCAAGTAAGCGTATTACCTCTTTTCTTACCTCTTCCTTCAGTTGAGGTTTTAATCTTCTTTTGAAATCCGCATATGGGTCGGCTCCATCTTCTAGGAATATCTGATGAGTGGATATAGTTGGGCTTATTCCCTTAAGATAGGCTAGGTAATACCCAAATATGCCTTGCGATGCTTTCTCAAGACCGCCATTGATGTCTGGGTTCCTGCGACAACGACATGGTTGTTGCAGTACTTGTAGCAGCAAATATTATTTATATAAGTTCGTCCCTTGAAATATTTGCAAATGGCAATAAATATAACCCCAAATTGCGTTGTCAGGCACAACCACATTCGCACCCAAACCGTGGTTTGGAAATAGCCTATTCTATAAGTTACTCGAATGCAATGATTTGAGAGAGTTTTAAGTGACTAATAGCAAAGTAAATGTAATATCTCAGGTAATGGGGTTACAAAAATAGAGGAAACAGATGTGTGCATTGCATTCATGCATAGAAAATATGGGGAATTTTCGCGCTTTAAAGTAAAACGATCACGATGAATCGAAGTTTCACTTGACCTTGGTGGAATTGAAGTAGCTCATCAAGTCAAGCGCTATAAACCTCAATGTGACTTTGCTAAAACCTTGTTTTGGGTAGAGATAATTTGATCTAAGGGGTTAGATCAAATGGAATTAAAATCAACACAAGAACTGATTAATCAAGAAGCAACTACTTGATCTTATTAAAGATCACAACATGATATTCCTTGCCATAACATATGAACATGTATTCAATTGGAAATCAAGTAACAATAAATGGAGAAACTATTCTTACCCTATCTTCTCCATGTCTTAAACTGATCCAAGCTTTATCTATTTAAGAACAAAGGACAACCGTTGAACTAAAGCATTAGGTTGTAAACCATTTCCCTTGGAGTGGTGAGATAACTTAATATCACATGGAATAATACCATATCCATGAATTGATAAATTAGGAGGAGATTAATTCAATCAACATAACCAAGTGGAGTTCTAGACTAAATACCAATTGAGATATTGTGAATACACCATAAACCCTAGAATAAACCATTCCATTAGAAATACTTTAGGAAGCCAAACCTTGAACAATATAAATTAAGTGATGATCATAAACCCTAAGAACCTGAGGTAGAGATATTAAGAACAAGTTGATCATGCCTAATCCATGATCATGCTTTGGAGATATGTGAGAATAAGTTAAATCCTAATAGGATTAGTAGATAGGGAGGTAACTAGTAAGAAAACCTAAGCTTATATTCCAACCTTAACTTGTGATTCACTTGGTGATCATAAGTAGAATCCTACCACATCTATATAAATTAAAGAACCTAAGAAAACCTTAGAGTCAAACTCTATACTTAATATGGTGAGAAACCATCCATCCATATGACCAAAGTTCACTATAAAAAGAACTATAACAACTTTAGTTACTTTAATAATAGATTAAGGATATAATAGAAATCTAGAGGTATAAGATAAAACCAATTCTCAAGTCCTTAATAATTAAAGGAGAACAGAAACAATTAAGCAAGTAATCATATTACCTTGATTAGGGGAGATTAAACCCTAGCATGCAATATGGTGTCATCTCATCTCTACAACCTAGAATTAAATCTCAACCCTAGTTTGTGTATCACTTGGGTGATCACAATTAAAACCTAGGCCATAATTGAGAGTTAAACCCTTTGCCACTAGGTGAATATAACTAGAACCTAAAATTTCTCACTAGCTAAATCATATGATTAAACCCATGTGTGGTTATCAACCACTTATCATTATAACCAAGACCAAACCATGATAAGAGTATTATTAACTCTAAGTATTTCAAGGTGACATTAAAATATTACTTAGAGAACAATTTGAATAATTCAAAGTTATTATTCAAACTCATGTCCATATGGAAATTTAATCCACATATCAATACTAATTAATAAACTAATGATATAGTGTCATATTAAATTGCAAATACACCACTCAAGAATTTGTAGTACCCTGGACTAACCCTTGTATGAATTAAATTTGCAATACCTGCAAGATAGAAAATTAATTCAGATTTGAATTCAAATGGATAAATATAAAACAGGGAAACAAAAAACAGCAAAAGAAAAATAGGAGAAAGGCTCACCTGGCCGAGCAGCCCAGCACACAGCCCAGCACGCAGCTCAGCAGCAGCCCAGTGGCTCGGCCCACCAATCGATCCAACCCAAATAACGCTTAGCGTTATTTTCACGAGGGGGGGGACAAGATCATCCCCTACCTCCGTTCGAGCAAGCAGCTCGGTGGAGGCACCACAGCCACCGACCACGCCAAGATGTGCGCCGCCGCCCCCGAACGTCTATAAGAACCGTCGCGCCGCCGCTAGGAACCCTAAGGAGACATTCCCCTTTCTCTCTGCTTCCTCTCTGAAAATTCCGAAACCCTAGCCGCTCGGCCGATTCTTCTCGCCGTAGATTGGTGCACTCCCGAGCCGCGCCGTGAAGCCCCAGAGCTCCGCCTCTTCTCCAGCTACCTTCTCGCCGACGCGCGCTTGCTGGGAAGCCCTAAGCCCGACGAATCGAGCCGTCGCTTCACCACCGGTCGCCATCAAACGCCGACGCTCGCCGTCGATGTAGACCACCGCAAGTCTCGCCGACACGCCTGCCGCACTCGCGGTGAGCTCCTCTATCGCCTAGCATGCTCGCCTTGCTTCCTAGCCCGCCAGAGCATCACCGCGCCGTTCACCGTGTTCGCCGCCGTCATTTGTGCTCGCCGGAGTTACTCCGTTGACCAATAGGCGGGGGTGCCACCACCTTTAGGCCCAGTATGGCGCCGCGCATCCACCAGTGCCTCAACGCAGGCGCGGGAGCGCCGTATCGCCGGCGTCAATCTCGCCTGGCCGCCGGCCGGCCACCCCCGAGCCACGTCTTCGATTTTGACTTCGGTCAAAAGGCGCGTGGCAACTGACGTGGCCACTGGCCCACTAGTCGGTGGCTACGGGTAGAACTAACCGGGTAACTTTAGTCATTTCCTTTAAATTTCAATTCAATAATTACTGCAACTTTGCAAATTCATATAAAATTCATTTCAATTCTGAAAAATACCAAATATGATATCAAAATGATCATAAAAATAAACTCTATCCAATAAAAATATAATATGAAATTTTTATTTTTAATAAAAAATCAATTATTTAATGCTTGTTAATTTAAGCCTTTTCTTTTAATTCTAAATGCAATTAAAATTCATTAATTAGGAAAATCTTCCAAATTAAATAAAAACCAATAAATAAATAAAGAAAAATATTAAAACTAATTTTCTTTATATATTGTTTGTTAAATCATTATTAGAGAGATTTAAAACCTAATTAATAATTACCTAATTATTAATTGTTTAAAAATAATAAAATGCCAAATCAATATTATTTTTACTCCCAAGTTATTAATAACTTCAACTTTAAATTGAAGTTATTAATCATAGAACCACATGGTAATTAGGAAACCCTAATTTCATATTGAATGAAGATTACAACCTCACAATTGTTTGTGAAACCCCAAACCCTAATTCCACTAGAAACCCTAGCTCCATTAATCCATATGAACCCTAAATTGTCCTAAACCTAAACCCAGGGTATACCATGTGATCATGGTACTTTCTTTTAAATCATAGAACCATATAGCACCTAGATACTTGTCATGTCCACATAAAATGAAGAAGACTTATCACTAATACATGGGTATCCCATGTGTTCATCTTCATTTGACTTAAATAATCAAGTAAGGTCAACCAAGTGTAAACCCTAGATCCTATTACCAAAACAATCATCCTTAATTATCCATGCTTAGCATCACACCATTGTGATGAACTCCAATAACATAAATTCTTAATGTCTTGCTTTACATACCATACTCCACTAAACCCTACTAGTGGGAAATACTTAGGAACTATCCCATCTAAGAACCAACCATTCTTTACTTAGGGAATTAAATAGCAAACC
Organism: Lolium rigidum; assembly: GCF_022539505.1. NCBI lineage: Eukaryota > Viridiplantae > Streptophyta > Magnoliopsida > Poales > Poaceae > Lolium > Lolium rigidum. The sequence goes on from NC_061508.1 coordinate 193,699,553, forward strand.
TAAACAACCTCAACCTAATTGATATACTTCTTATTATTTAAGAAGTATGTTCTTCAAAAGTTATTCTTTTGAAGTAAACAGAGAACCATCATCAACCCTGCTTATAAGAACCTATAAACCCTACCTAGCTATCACCAGCAAGATGAACTCACCATGATAACAACCATGTATAACTAATTGCTTAAGTTGCTCATACTTAAGTAAAACCATTAAAGCCTAGTTGCTAATGAATCCAACCTTGTTAGGAACCATCTAATATCTACTCAAGAGCTAATGAGAACCATAGTTAACCATAGAACCCCACCAACCTAATTATCATACTTGTTCTTTATTAAAGAACTTGTTCTTCAAAAGTTATTCTTTTGAAATATATTATAAGTAATCATCAACCATACATTATAGGACTTAAAATTGACAACTGCTCTTTACTTAATATACAACTACTATTCCTTGGTGTGTATGATTGTTACTTTGCATTATACCACTTGTTTATGATTCTAAGACAACAAAACCATAATAAGAACCTTGTTTGTGAATCACTCTAAAAGTGCAACACACCCTGAACTAATCAATACAACTCACTAATCCTAAATCATCGGGGTTAGGACACGCTTAGAGCGATTGCATCTCATTCTTATGTATTATTGCATCCTTGCCAATCTTTTAAACATCGTCCTTACCGGACGATGATGCTATTTCAGAATTTGGAGTTATTGCGTATCGAAGACCTTGCCTGCATAATCTTGCAGCCATCACTTGCTCATTCCATTTGAGTATCTTTATCAAATTACTTGCAAAATACTATGATTATCACTATTGCATAAAAAACCAAAACCACTATTTTCATAACTATGAATATGACTATGTGGTGGGCAATGGAACCATGGATTGTGTTGATATGGTGGAGGTTCCATTGCAAGGGTTTATATCCATCTAGGATTAAACAACAAATGTCGTCCAGTGATTCTTGTGCCGTAATACCCGTGTTAACCATAAGATCCGGAGTGGGACGGAGTAGTCAAAAGTGTTTCCACCTCTCGTACATCAACGGACGCGCTTTACCGTAGACACTTGTATCCGTCGGGGGCAAGCGGTAGGTCGGGGAAGCCTTAAGTCCCCACGGCATTGTCCGTAGACACTTGTCGCCCGAAGAACAAGCGGTAGGCTGGGGAAGCCTTAAGTCCCCACGGTATTGCGGTCTATGATGGGTTGCGGCTACCGGCGTAGGAATGTATGGTAGAGCCCCGCATTGACGTCGGGGTCGGGGTCCACCCTGAAATCTATGGGAATAATGGGACCGGCGTGGACCCAGGGTCGGGGTATGCAACAAAGGGTGGGTGTGCGAGGTAGCGGAGGAACATGATTGGCTAGACCTTATACCGGGCCTCACACCAAAGGAAGTGTGGACGGGGAATATGCCCGGTTGGCACCAAGGTTAAGATCTCTTATGGGTAAAGCAACACACCTCTGCAGAGTGTAATGAACCGTGACCTGTCACTCCCTGTTCCGGGATATGGAACTGTGAACGCTGCCGGAAAGGAACTCCATGAAGTTCTAGTAAACCGGTGAAGGCTGACGGACATAGTTCTTCTGAATAAAAGCAACCTTTGAAGAAATGGTTATGAAATCTTGCATTGGTATTAGACTTTCTGGTCTAATATCGTAGCTAGTGCATTAAACACCTCTTTCCTATAATGAACTTGTTGAGTACGCTCGTACTCATCCCACTCTTAAATCCCCTGCTTAGATATGGAGGCATCGAAGGAGGATCTACAATACAACTCGAAGGCCGAGGAGTCAATAACTACTTCAAGGGACAAGACCCTGCCAGAGGAGTCAGATACCACATCCAGCAAGGAGAAAACCTAGATTAGCAATAGAAAGGAACTAGCTTCCTAAACCTAGCTCCTATTTAGCTAGAATCTATTCATAGCCCCTATAGCTAGTCAAATACTCTACAAATAGAGATCGTGATAGAATTAGACTACGAGTCGTTCTTCTGGAGTTTGATTGCAGATTTACCTCATTGTAAAGTAGGAGGCTGTGCTGATCTTATGTAACAGAGTCTGTATGTAATTCTATAGACATACCTTGGACCCGCATATGTTTCGTTGTACCACTCGAGCGATATAATACTAGTGGAACGGTGTTTCATTAGTGTTATATCAGACTTGCATACTACACCATGCAGTGGTATGCCGGGTCACCACAGCTGGTATCAGAGCAAATGCTTTGACCCTAGGATTAAAACCCTTTAAAAGAGACCTATAGGATTGGTAGTGTCTATAGGAAGTTGTCCTAGGTAAACCAAATAAATTCTTATGACTTGAGATGGATATTCACTTGAGAATAATCCTGACACACTTGAGTCAACATTTCTTACCTAACTTACCAAGATAAAGTAAAGTTAGTCAGCTAATCCCAAACATGTAATACACAATTAAGTTCCTAAACAATAGATGAGTAGATCACAGTTGGTATACAATACATGGTAGTCCAAAGAGAGGATACAACCATAAGGAAGATATCCAATTGGAAGATGTGTACCAACAGATGTCATGATTAAGTAAGAGTTATCAAGACCTGTAATAGGAGTAATATCAAGTGATGAAGATAATTAAGATATCCTAATAGAAAATGTAGACCAAGTTAAGTAATGAGTAAGTAAAATTATTCAAACTTGTAAAACAACTGATAGTAAGTGATAAATATGAGTTATATGAAGTAGTATAGACCATGATGAGTCAATCATGGGAGGTAAGGAAGAGTGATTGGAATAAAATATGCCTACTTACATGGTAGAGATAGAAATCATATATGATTCACCTGAGAATCATTATGTGATGGAATAGAACATCATAAACAGTTAGGAGGAGAAAAATAAGAAGCCAAGTGCTAAATAATAGTACAAGAGCTATGTTCCAAAACCATGGTAATCGTGCCAAGTATATCACGACCATAGTCTTATGGTAGAAACACATGGAAGTATAAGAGCTATAGTTCCATAGTTATGTGTTTAGAGTAGCAATGTTAGAACCTAGACATATCATGTGAGATAGTCTTCAACAAAATGGAAGTTAAGTAGTACTTCCAAAGAAAATTAGGTTAACCTTAACTATCCTAAACCACTTTGTTTCAAGTTTATCTCATTGCAATTGTGCAAGTAAGGTAAATGTTGATACAACAAATAGTAGCATGTCATATCTTCGTGCTAAGTATCACGATACAGACCTATCTTATGTGGTGTTATATACTACACATCTCAGCCTGATGTTTAGAGATGTCTTACTCAACTATTATTATTCAGGCTTATGATGGTGTGTATTATTAGCACAAAGCTGAATCTTCTTGGATTTTATTGGATTTTCATTGTTTGACTAGATCCATACATGAAGTTTGACTTTGGTATGTAAATGCATGTTGCAATATCAACTCTTTACTTGATGCTATAGATCTAGAGGGTAATAGTATCCGTGTGAGGAAGTGACGAATTCTGAAGATCTTGAAGACATGAGAAAGGTCCATCAGAAGAAAGGAAACAAAGTTGTGGGAAGCAACCACAATATTCAGAAGGAAGTACCAATCAAAACTCATGTTTTACCTCAACAGAGGAGTACTTCAGTACATAAGAAGCATGAAGGTGAAAAATATGATGACTATGGAGTAGTAGAAGTAGAACCATAGTCATTATGGAAGAGGGAATGCATGGGAGATCACTGAGGATACTATATTCATAGTGTCAGTTAGTGGTTCTCTTGCAACAATAACCCCTCGAAAAAGGATGATAACCTATGAAACCATAGCAGATATAAGAAGACTATAGTTGATATCAGAAGACCACAATTGGTGTAGGGTCAATTCTGCGAAATAGAGTAGAAGATGTCTAGTATAGTTGATCAAAACCTATAATAGAGTACACTTTTAGATAACAAATAGCCATAGTTGGTATCAAATAACTCACACTGATATCAAATAAACCACAGTTGGTATAAGATAAACCACAACTGGTAGAACAAGTAAATTTTTTTCCAGTCAAATAATTAAGACCTATAAACATTTAGTCAAAGGATTCATGTTGGATGTCCACGATTGAGTGGATACTCCACAAAGATTCTTCGCAAAACCTTAGAGGAATATAAATCGTAAACTAGACTTAGACCAATATTCTAATCATAAGTTCAATACTTGGAAGTAAAGGAGTTGAAGACCATAAGAAAACTCTAAGGGGTAGAGTAAAGATTGAGTTGACTATACAATAAATCAATATTTCGAGTAAGATACATGAAGAAGGTCTGAACTGAGAGGAAGTTCGATCTTATTTTCATAAGATTGTTGAACACTACTTTCAGAAGGATGTCAGACCGTAAGTCGAGATTTATACCTCGAGGAAGTAAGAAGTGGACTATAACTTGAGAAAGTGAGTAGTATTTACTCAGAAGTACGAAAGCCCAAGTAAGTCAAGCATAAATGAAGTTGGACGAAGAAAATACCGTAGACCAAATACAGCTCGAGAAGGCCAAAGACCGAAGGAGATTGACTATACCAAAACTAAAGTCAATTTGGAAGATTCCTTTCATGGAACCTAAAGAAACCAAAATAGTTATAAGTATCAACCATAAACCAGGATTGGATGGACTAAATGAGTCTAATCCATTCTTAGGGAAATAAACCATCACAACCATTTCCATGGTAAGTACCTTACCAAGTACCATTATTGCAGTTTTGGTAGTAAGGGAAAACAAAGACCTATTTACCAATTAGGAGTATGTTATCAAACTAGTCTTCAGTTAAGACTAGCAGCACCAGAAGAAGTCCCATCATTGAATCTTCAATGAGAAAGGAAACAAGCTTATAGAGTTGAAAGAAATCAAATAATTAAAGTTAGAAGCTATGGCCCAGAGACAGGTATTATTAGATTCCAGAGAAAAATCATAGAACTGGAGTAAGAAACTAATGTTCAGAGACAAACCCTAATGGATTCCAGGAAGAATCTGGACAAGGGATATATTCAATTATATCCAGTGAGATCACTACGGAGTTCGAAAAGAGTCGTAGTCTGCACAAGTCAGATCCACACTTTGGAAACGTGAGAGAGTTCAAACTTCGAGGACGAAGTTTAGTTTAAGGGGTAGAGACTGTAATATCCCAGGTAATGGGGTTACAAAAATAGAGGAAACAGATATGTGCATTGCATTAATGCATAGAAAATGCAGGGAATTTTCGCGCTTTAAAGTAAAGCAGTCCACGATGAACCGAAGTTTCACTTGACCTTGGTGGAACCGAAGTAGCTCATCAAGTCAAGCGCTATAAACCTCAATGTGACTTTGCTAAAACCTTGTTTTGGGTAGAGATAATTTGATCTAAGGGGTTAGATCAAATGGAATTAAAATCAACACAAGAACTGATTAATCAAGAAGCAACTACTTGATCTTATTAAAGATCACAACATGATATTCCTTGCCATAACATATGAACATGTATTCAATTGGAAATCAAGTAACAATAAATGGAGAAACTATTCTTACCCTATCTTCTCCATGTCTTAAACCAATCCAAGCTTTATCTATTTAAGAACAAAGGACAACCGTTGAACTAAAGCATTAGGTTGTAAACCATTTCCCTTGGAGTGGTGAGATAACTTAATATCACATGGAATAATACCATATCCATGAATTGATAAATTAAGGAGGAGATTAATTCAATCAACATAACCAAGTGGAGTTCTAGACTAAATACCAATTGAGATATTGTGAATACACCATAAACCCTAGAATAAACCATTCCATTAGAAATACTTTAGGAAGCCAAACCTTGAACAATATAAATTAAGTGATGATCATAAACCCTAAGAACTTGAGGTAGAGATATTAAGAACAAGTTGATCATGCCTAATCCATGATCATGCTTTGGAGATATGTGAGAATAAGTTAAATCCTAATAGGATTAGTAGATATCCTTCACCACATGAAATCATAGGGAGGTAACTAGTAAGAAAACCTAAGCTTATATTCCAACCTTAACTTGTGATTCACTTGGTGATCATAAGTAGAATCCTACCACATCTATATAAATTAAAGAACCTAAGAAAACCTTAGAGTCAAACTCTATACTTAATATGGTGAGAAACCATCCATCCATATGACCAAAGTTCACTATAAAAAGAACTATAACAACTTTAGTTACTTTAATAATAGATTAAGGATATAATAGAAATCTAGAGGTATAAGATAAAACCAATTCTCAAGTCCTTAATAATTAAAGGAGAACAGAAACAATTAAGCAAGTAATCATATTACCTTGATTAGGGAGATTAAACCCTAGCATGCAATATGGTGTCATCTCATCTCTACAACCTAGAATTAAATCTCAACCCTAGTTTGTGTATCACTTGGGTGATCACAATTAAAACCTAGGCCATAATTGAGAGTTAAACCCTTTGCCACTAGGTGAATATAACTAGAACCTAAAATTTCTCACTGGCTAAATCATATGATTAAACCCATGTGTGGTTATCAACCACTCATCATTATAACCAAGACCAAACCATGATAAGAGTATTATTAACTCTAAGTATTTCAAGGTGACATTAAAATATTACTTAGAGAACAATTTGAATGATTCAAAGTTATTATTCAAACTCATGTCCATATGGAAATTTAATCCACATATCAATACTAATTAATAAACTAATGATATAGTGTCATATTAAATTGCAAATACACCACTCAAGAATTTGTAGTACCCTGGACTAACCCTTGTATGAATTAAATTTGCAATACCTGCAAGATAGAAAATTAATTCAGATTTGAATTCAAATGGATAAATATAAACAGGGAAACAAAAAACAGCAAACAAAAAATAGGAGAAAGGCTCACTCGGCCGAGCAGACCCAAAGACACGACCAAAGACGCAGCTCAGCAGCAGCCCAGTGGCTCGGCCCACCAATCGACCCAACCCAAATAACGCTTAGCGTTATTTTCACGAGGGGGGGGGGGACAAGATCATCCCCTACCTCCGTTCGAGCAAGCAGCTCGGTGGAGGCACCACGGCCACCGGCCGCGCCAAGATGTGCGCCGCCGCCCCCGAACGTCTATAAGAACCGTCACGTCGTCGCTAGGAACCCTAAGGAGACATTCCACTTTCTCTCTGCTTCCTCTCTGAAAATTTTGAAACCCTAGCCGCTCGGCCGATTCTTCTCGCCGTCGATTGGTGCACTCCCGAGCCGCACCGTGAAGCCCCAGAGCTCCGCCTCTTCTCCAGCTACCTTCTCGCCGACGCGCGCTTGCTGGGAAGCCCTAAGCCCGACGAATCGAGCCGTCGCTTCACCACCGGTCGCCATCAAACGCCGACGCTCGCCGTCGATGTAGACCACCGCAAGTCTCGCCGACACGCCTGCCGCACTCGCGGTGAGCTCCTCTATCGCCTAGCATGCTCGCCTTGCTTCCTAGCCCGCCAGAGCATCACCGCGCCGTTCACCGTGTTCGCCGCCGTTATTTGTGCTCGCCGGAGTTACTCCGTTGACCAATAGGCGGGGGCGCCGCCACCTTTAGGCCCAGTATGGCGCCGCGCATCCAACCAGTGCCTCAACGCAGGCGCGGGAGCGCCGTATCGCCGGCGTCAATCTCGCCTGGCCGCCGGCCGGCCACCCCCGAGCCACGTCTTCGATTTTGACTTCGGTCAAAAGGCGCGTGGCAACTGACGTGGCCACTGGCCCACTAGTCAGTGGCTACGGGTAGAACTAACCGGGTAGCTTTAGTCATTTCTGTTTTAAATTTCAATTCAATAATTACCGCAACTTTGCAAATTCATATAAAATTCATTTCAATTCTGAAAAATACCAAATATGATATCAAAATGATCATAAAAATAAACTCTATCCAATAAAAATATAATATGAAAATTTTATTTTTAATAAAAATTCAATTATTTAATGCTTGTTAATTTAAGCCTTTTCTTTTAACTCTAAATGCAATTAAAATTCATTAATTAGGAAAATCTTCCAAATTAAATAAAAACCAATAAATAAATAAAGAAAAATATTAAAACTAATTTTCTTTATATATTGTTTGTTAAATCATTATTAGAGAGATTTAAAACCTAATTAATAATTACCTAATTATTAATTGTTTAAAAATAATAAAATGCCAAATTCAATATTATTTTTACTCCCAAGTTATTAATAACTTCAACTTTAAATTGAAGTTATTAATCATAGAACCACATGTAATTAGGAAACCCTAATTTCATATTGAATGAATATTACAACCTCACAATTGTTTGTGAAACCCCAAACCCTAATTCCACTAGAAACCCTAGCTCCATTAATCCATATGAACCCTAAATTGTCCTAAACCTAAACCCAGGGTATACCATGTGATCATGGTACTTTCTTTTAAATCATAGAACCATATAGCACCTAGATACTTGTCATGTCCACATAAAATGAAGAAGACTTATCACTAATACATGGGTATCCCATGTGTTCATCTTCATTTGACTTAAATAATCAAGTAAGGTCAACCAAGTGTAAACCCTAGATCCTATTACCAAAACAATCATCCTTAATTATCCATGCTTAGCATCACACCATTGTGATGAACTCCAATAGCATAAATTCTTAATGTCTTGCTTTACATACCATACTCCACTAAACCCTACTAGTGGGAAATACTTAGGAACTATCCCATCTAAGAACCAACCATTCTTTACTTAGGGAATTAAATAGCAAACCTAAACAACCTCAACCTAATTGATATACTTCTTATTATTTAAGAAGTATGTTCTTCAAAAGTTCTTCTTTTGAAGTAAACAGAGAACCATCATCAACCCTGCTTATAAGAACCTATAAACCCTACCTAGCTATCACCAGCAAGATGAACCCACCATGATAACAACCATGTATAACTAATTGCTTAAGTTGCTCATACTTAAGTAAAACCATTAAAGCCTAGTTGCTAATGAATCCAACCTTGTTAGGAACCATCTAATATCTACTCAAGAGCTAATGAGAACCATAGTTAACCATAGAACCCCACCAACCTAATTATCATACTTGTTCTTTATTAAAGAACTTGTTCTTCAAAAGTTATTCTTTTGAAATATATTATAAGTAATCATCAACCATACATTATAGGACTTAAAATTGACAACTGCTCTTTACTTAATATACAACTACTATTCCTTGGTGTGTATGATTGTTACTTTGCATTATACCACTTGTTTATGATTCTAAGACAACAAAACCATAATAAGAACCTTGTTTGTGAATCACTCTAAAAGTGCAACACACCCTGAACTAATCAATACAACTCACTAATCATAAATCATCGGGGTTAGGACACGCTTAGAGCGATTGCATCTCATTCTTATGTATTATTGCATCCTTGCCAATCTTTTAAACATCGTCCTTACCGGACGATGATGCTATTTCAGAATTTGGAGTTATTGCGTATCGAAGACCTTGCCTGCATAATCTTGCAACCAAGAAAGGCAAGTTCATCACTTGCTCATTCCATTTGAGTATCTTTATCAAATTACTTGCAAAATACTATGATTATCACTATTGCATAAAAAACCAAAACCACTATTTTCATAACTATGAATATGACTATGTGGTGGGCAATGGAACCATGGATTGTGTTGATATGGTGGAGGTTCCATTGCAAGGGTTTATATCCATCTAGGATTAAACAACAAATGTCGTCCGATGATTCTTGTGCCGTAATACCCGTGTTAACCATAAGATCTGGAGTGGGACGGAGTAGTCAAAAGTGTTTCCACCTCTCGTACATCAACGGACGCGCTTTACCGTAGACACTTGTATCCGTCGGGGGCAAGCGGTAGGTCTGGGAAGCCTTAAGTCCCCACGGCATTGTCTGTAGACACTTGTCGCCCGAAGAACAAGCGGTAGGTTGGGGAAGCCTTAAGTCCCCACGGTATTGCGGTCTATGATGGGTTGCAGCTACCGACGTAGGAATGTATGGTAGAGCCCTGCATTGACGTCGTGGTCGGGGTCCACCCTGAAATCTATGGGAATAATGGGACCGGCGTGGACCCAGGGTCGGGGTATGCAACAAAGGGTGGGTGTGCGAGGTAGCGGAGGAACATGATTGGCTAGACCTTATACCGGGCCTCACACCAAAGGAAGTGTGGACGGGGAATATGCCCGGTTGGCGCCAAGGTTAAGATCTCTTATGGGTAAAGCAACACACCTCTGCGAGTGTAATGAACCGTGACCCGTCACTCCTCGTTCCGGGATATGGAACTGCGAACGCTGCCGGAAAGGAACTCCATGAAGTTCTAGTAAACCGGTGAAGGCCGACGGACATAGTTCTTCCGAATAAAAGCAACCTTTGAAGAAATGGTTATGAAAACTTGCATTGGTATTAGACTTTCCGGTCTAATATCGTAGCTAGTGCATTAAACACCTCTTTCCTATAATGAACTTGTTGAGTACGCTCGTACTCATCCCACTCTTAAATCCCCGCTTAGATATGGAGGCATCGAAGGAGGATCTACAATACAACTCGAAGGCCGAGGAGTCAATAACTACTTCAAGGGACAGGACCCTGCCAGAGGAGTCAGATACCACATCCAGCAAGGAGAAAACCTAGATTAGCAATAGAAAGGAACTAGCTTCCTAAACCTAGCTCCTATTTAGCTAGAATCTATTCATAGCCCCTATAGCTAGTCAGATACTCTACAAATAGAGATCATGATAGAATTAGACTACGAGTCGTTCTTCTGGAGTTTGATTGCAGATTTACCTCATTGTAAAGTAGGAGGATGTGCTGATCTTATGTAACAGAGTCTGTATGTAATTCTATAGACATACCTTGGACCCGCATATGTTTCTGTTGTACCACTCTGAGCGATATAATACTAGTGGAACGATGTTTCATTAGTGTTATATCAGACTTGCATACTACACCATGCAGTGGTATGCCGGGTCAACACGGTAAATAACAAAAGTAACTAAAGCTAGAGAGTGTTGATGGAGTGTGCTTTGATATGATTGAGGGGTTCTCGAGGAGTGTAGGTTCCACCGCTATTATTGGTACTACTTATGATTAGGATGGACCCATATCTTTCATTTATGTTATGTGTGGAGAGAGCTCCGTAACAAGATGCGCCCAGAAAACCATCGGTCGTCGCATCTATAAATAACCACAACAGCTAGTCCTCTACAAATCACATATTGACTATCACAATTAAAGGGTTTCCCCATGGTTATTTATTTGAGCTTAGTGAATCTCCCTTTATCCACCTCTTCCATGTAATAAAGTGTCGTACGGTAATGTCACTTCACGTCGTAAACTTTACCATACTTACAAGGGTAGTTCCCTCTCTAGTCCATAAGGCAAATATTTTGTGGTGCACTTCACATAACATACAAGAGAGAGAACTAACACATAGTTAATAAATCAAAGTTATAATTCATCTTTATCTCACATCATAATATTACCTTGGTTTCTCCATATCTCCCCAAGAACAAAAGGGACTACTCATACATGAAGGGGGTAAACATCATGACAATATGAATATGAAGGTACAATTGTATACAAGTGTAAATCCTAATAGTGTTTGGATCACAAGCAAGTAGACAAAGGGGCTCGGTGATGGAGATGTTGATGACGATGATGATGGAGATCGATGCGTTGTCCTTCAAGATCTTAGTACCCTCTTCCTTTTTGTATGTTGGTGGAGATGGTGGTGGAGGCGGAGGCGGCAGGGCTCTACCCGTAGGGCGTGGATGAATGATGCTCTCCCTTGACTCCTGCCCTCCTTATATAGGCACTGGAGGTCAGTTTCATGAACCGATGGAGCTCGGGGCCGAATATGCCCATAGAGCCTTCACAAATGTTATTCCATTTGACGAAGCAAAGCCAAAGAAGCCCAGTACGGGCGGACGGTACGAGCGGGCTCTGCCCATACCGATGGTCGCTATTCTCTTTGTACTTTCGTATATTGGCCGTCATTTCTTCATACGAACTCCGATTGAGGTGTTCCTTGGCTCGTTGAAGTCGTATGGACTAGGGATAAAACACCATAACCTTAGATATTAAATATAAGATGTTGGAAAAATATCACTTCTCCACACCTCATATGGCTAAGTGTGGTGCTTGTAACTCTCCCATATTGTATCCTCTTGGTCCTTTTGCCTTACTTTATCCATGATTGTCCATAACACCTACACACATGTCAAAGACAATGGAAACATAATAAAATCCTACTAAAATTACTAAATATGCAAATCTCATATGAAAGTGAACAAGAACTTGCAAGTATGCAAAATAGGCATAGCTGTAGCTAGATGGATCATGAAATGAGTGACAATATGAGTAAATGTATGCTTAAAAACCTTAGTAGAAAGTGTAAAATTTCGAGCCATAAGTCATCAATTTGATTATTTCTTGTTTTGAAAGGCTAGGACAAATAATGATTGGATGTTTATTTGAATCATCAAAAAATTCATACCTTAATCCATTTGTTAATGATTTGAATTTTGGTGGTGGAAGTTCTTCATCTGCCTTCCGTTCCTATTCCTCGTATTGTTCATTCATAGGAGGTTCCATAATAGGTACTAAGCCAAGATACTAATTAAGTTCTTCATTCTCCGTATCTTCATAACACCCTCTTCATTCTCTATTTATCATCAACCGGAGTACCATAAAATACAACAGCTAGATCAGCTATGGCTGTTCAAGGTCCCTATAATAAGGCTACTCTCTAAATTTGGAAAAGTGGAATTTCACTTGCTCTTCCCCAAACTTAAGAGAGATAGTCTCTTACTTGCAATCAATTTTAGCATTTACATGGTTTAAAAATGTTCTTCAAAAGATAATAGGACAAAGAGGATCATGTGGCATATCAGTAACAATAAGCTCAATGGTCAAAGTGTACAGACAACCATAGTAGACATTCTCAACTATTCCTCAAGGAAAGGTAATCTAATAGTCCTATCCGCCATTTGAATAATAATAATACCGGTAACATGAATAACAGATGGTGATATATATTCTAGAATGTCATGATAAAAAAGTATTGGAAATAACATTTATAGCAGATAAGACATAATAAGAGACTCCTCCAAATGAACATGGTAGTGAGGGCTTACCGAACTCCTTACTCATGATCTTACTGTAAATAAGCTTGGAAGTGTCCTCTTCCATTTTCATTATTTTGCAATTTTGGAACATGTGTTCCTCAAGACTTTTTACCTTTTCAATAATTTTGGGTTCCTTGGGTGCTTCTTCAATGATCTTATGACCGAGTTTTTCCCCTTCAACAAGTTTTGCGTGTTTTAGGATTCATATGCCAGCTCATGCAATCTATTGGCCCTAGGGAAGGGGGAGGCTCCTCGTAAGGAGTCTCTCCTTTGCTGGACCCGAAGAAGTATCAATATACTTACCTTTCGCTTGGGAGGTGCTTTCTTAGCGGGCTTACCATACCCAAACTATCCTCTCTTGGGCGCCTTAATTTGTTCTGCAATAGCTTGTAAGACACGCAAGACAATATCTGTATCTACATGATGTTTGTCAGCAAGTTCATCTACTTGTCGTGTTGCTACAAAAGTTTTAATGCAATCATGTTCAATTTTAATTCATCCTTCATTTCCTAGATCAGAAGGCGAAGCTTCTCTAGTTTGGCGCATTGTGTCTAATAATTTATGTGTCAGTGAAGTCTATGAAAGATCCTCTAGAGGCCATATCTATTTTATTTTTATTTTCCTTACGCAGTCATCCGTAGAAAGCATATAAAACATACTTCCTCCATACCAGATTATTGGGCTAATAGGGCTCTTGGAGAGATACCGTAAAATTAGGCAAAATTGTGCATTAATACCACTAATTTACTCCCGCGCATGGACCTATCCTCATAAATTCCCTTCCAGCATTTTATTTTCCTCCATGCTCGGTTGCATGCGGCGTGAAACAGGCTTGCATGGCGGCGTGGAAGCGGAAAATCCGTCTAAGTTTTTATTGCATATAGCCATAATGACCGCATCGATCACCAGAAAATAAAAGAAGCAGACGTTTCTATGAGATTGCCTTGCACCGATCGTTTGTCGCATATGTGTAATTAAGCCCTACAATCCGGTACGGAGGAAGTACCAATTAGGTAAACCATGATGGAATCGGTACTAAGCAATTAATTATATCTAATATAACATCTCAAAAGAACCGCTAAGTTTTTTTTTGTTCGAACCGTTATTTTCACTTACTCGCAGCGGTGGAGGTAATTTCCTTCAAGTCTAGGGTCAATTTTCATGATGGATGACGACGGAAACCTTATTATTTTTTGTTAAATTGAGATTTTTAAATTAGAACAAATAAGAAATTAGTTAGCCTATTAAAAAAACCTTAAGAAATCATTTTTTTAGGTAAAGAAATTAGTTAACACAAGTACGGCCCATAATAGCGAAGACGAGTTCACGACCACGAAGCTCTCCTCCCCTTGCGCGTTGACCGGACACAATCCCAATCCCTACCGTTCACGGATAGGCGGTTCCATCCAATCCAACGCTGGGCCCAATCTGCACCAGAGACGGTTCCCTCTTCCCCTCCCCGCACCCGGTCCACATACACCGCCTCTCCCACTCCTCCACGAACCCATACACCGCCCTCACGAGTCCACGCGCCCACCGGCGCACGATAAGCCCGCCCGGCGCACGATACGTCTATAAATACAGCCCTACCCCCTGCCCGTCTCCTCTTTCTTAGACGCACCCTCTCCGGATCCCCTTTCCCCTCCGCATCGGAAGAGGAGGCTCGGATCGATCCCGCTCGAGATCGATTCTAGCCGAGCGCGCCTCCCGACAGGGAGAGGGACTGGCCGACGCTCCCAGGGCAGCGGCGCGCGCGCTCGCTCGCGGGTGGGGCGCCGGGTGGGCGGCGGCCCGATCTGAGACCCAAACCCTAGGCGGCGGCGGCGCCGTGGGGTTGAGTTGAGATGGACGCGAGGTTCCCTTACTCGCCGGCCGAGGTGGCCAAGGTGCAGTGCGTGCAGTTCGGCATCCTCAGCCCGGATGAAATCGTAATACCTCCACCGCCCGCCTCGCCTCTGTGAATTGGTTTCTCTTCTCTCTGTGTGGAGTTGGAACTAGCGGGAGGGTTTGACTGGGCTGTGGCTAGTTCGGGACTCTGGATCCATGTCATGGTGTACTGGTGGTTTGCTTAGCTAGAATTTGTCTTGTTTGGGTAGCAAACTTCCCGAGGACAGATAGAACTGATGCCATTGTAAATTACCAAGAGATTTGATTGGTTGAGTCGCTGCTTTGCTAGCTCGGGGAAATAGTGTGTCCACAACCAAATAGAACTACATGTATGTACAAAATATATAATCAAGCATAATTTACTCGCTTGTAATTTGTCAAGTCTACGGTTCTATGTGAATCACAAGTTGTACTCCTGTGTATGTAACAAACAATTCCACCACGACATGGGGCACACACTATATTGAATCTGGTCAAGTTGAACTTTGCAGTTACATGAAAACTTTGGATAATTTTGGGCTTAGCCTTTCTGCTGTCTTGATTACCAGTTTGCATTGTGTTCTGAATTATTTCACATAACAATTTCACAGTATATGCTTTTGATGGGGTCATAGTCGGAAAAGTAAGTTTGATTTACTTGCTTCAAATGACTTGTTCTAATGATGATGGCGGGTGGAGTGCCTCATTAACTGGTCGATAGGAGTGTAACATTTTCAGAATCAGATTTGACAGGCTTTGTGTTGCTTTTTTGCTTCTCTGCAGAGACAAATGTCAGTGGTGGTGATAGAACATGCAGAGACCATGGAGAGAGGGAAGGCCAAACCTGGGGGTTTGAGTGACCCCCGTTTGGGTACGATTGACCGCAAGATCAAGTGCGATACATGTATGGCTGGGATGGCCGAGTGCCCAGGACATTTTGGTCACCTTGAGCTCGCAAAGCCAATGTTCCACATTGGATTCATCAAGACCGTACTCTCCATAATGCGCTGCGTGTGCTTCAACTGTTCCAAGATCCTCGTGCCTGAGGTACATGTAGTCTCTTCTGTAGGTTTGGTGTCTTAATGATGTGTGTGCGTTTTACTAGGTTCTTGTTTGTTTCAGAAAAACTTGAGTGATGAAACCATAACAGTCTTAGTTCTCACCATTCACTATGGTTAGGTTTGTCCAATGTTTGCACCTATTCTCACTTACATGTTAAATTCAGACTTCAAAGAATATCTAGCACACTACTTAGGCTTACAAACTACGTGCTGTATGTATATTTTGCATTGATGATATATCCTCCTAGCAATGACCGTTTTATATATAATTGTCTTAACATAATCAGAACCATGGAGCCTAATTACAAGCTAGCTTTAGGGCTTTCTCATGAACTCTGAAAAGGTTGTTCTTGCATGTTAACTACACATCATCATAGTGAGAACCGTTTATGGTAGTGTTCGTTGATCTTTGCATGTATTTATCAATGATATCTTGCAGGAGGACCCCAAGTTCAAGCAGGCTCTGAAAATCAAGAATCCAAAGAACAGATTAAGACGAATCTATGATGCTTGCAAGAGCAAAAAGACTTGCGATGGTGGTGATGAACTTGAGGCTCAGGATCAGCAGGACACTGATGAACCAGTAAAGAAAAGAAGTGGTTGTGGTGCTCAGCAGCCAAATATCACAGTTGATGGTATGAAGATGGTTGCAGAATTTAAAGCAGCAAAGAAGAAAAATGATGATCAAGATCAACTCCCTGAGCCAGTGGAGCGGAAGCAAATTCTCTCTGCCGAGAGGGTATTTACATTGTCTTTACCCGCTTCAGTAATTTCTAAGAATTTTCGTTTAATGTTTATGGTTCACATCATGGTTTGTTCGTGCAGGTACTTAATGTTCTCAAGCGTATCAGTGACGAGGACTGTCTTTTATTGGGCCTCAGTGCTAAATATGCTCGACCTGACTGGATGATACTTCAAGTACTTCCGATTCCTCCACCACCTGTGAGACCATCTGTCATGATGGATACTTCCTCCAGAAGTGAGGTTAGCTCAGTGCTACTAAAATTGTTGCGAAACCATTGGTTCTTAGGGCACCCTTTCACTAACTGTATATCTTGCTGATTCTACAGGATGATTTGACTCATCAATTAGCGATGATAATTCGACATAATGAGAATTTGAGGAGGCAAGAGAGAAATGGAGCACCAGCTCATATTATAACAGAGTTTGCTCAGTTGTTGCAGTTTCACATCGCAACATACTTTGACAATGATCTTCCTGGACAACCAAGGGTGAGTAGTCTGCCAGCGCACTTTCCATATTATTAATCCCTAATGGATCAGTTTGTCCTGATTATTTTTTGTTGCAATATTCAGGCAACTCAGCGTTCTGGAAGGCCTATTAAGTCAATTTGCAGCAGGCTGAAAGCAAAAGAAGGTCGGATTAGAGGAAACTTGATGGGGAAGCGTGTTGATTTCTCAGCTCGTACGGTCATCACACCAGATCCCAATATCAACATTGATCAGTTGGGGGTGCCATGGAGTATTGCATTGAATCTGACATACCCAGAAACTGTAACCCCATACAACATTGAGAGGTAAACTAATTTAATGTTATTGAGGCAACTTAATGTAATCACTGGTTCCTGTATTGATATTTGACAAGTTATGTCTAAATCTGATCATATCAGGTTGAAAGAGCTAGTAGAATATGGGCCTCACCCTCCCCCTGGGAAGACAGGTGCCAAGTACATTATCAGGGAAGATGGTCAGAGGCTTGATCTACGCTATGTGAAGAAAAGTAGTGATCAGCATTTGGAGCTGGGCTACAAGGTTAGTGCCAACATCATGCAGCAGCTATTATTTTAATGGCGACATCACAAAAATCGCCTTTTGTTCTAGCTCACCCTTTTGTACTTGATTTCTCAGGTTGAAAGGCACCTCAATGATGGAGATTTTGTTCTTTTCAATCGACAACCCAGTCTTCACAAAATGTCTATTATGGGGCATCGCATTAAAATTATGCCCTACTCAACTTTCCGGCTAAACTTGTCTGTCACATCACCATACAATGCTGATTTTGATGGGGATGAAATGAATATGCATGTTCCTCAGTCATTTGAGACCAGGGCTGAAGTTCTAGAGCTGATGATGGTGCCAAAATGTATTGTGTCACCTCAAGCAAATAGGCCTGTTATGGGCATTGTCCAGGACACGCTTCTTGGGTGTCGGAAAATCACCAAAAGGGATACTCTTATTGAAAAGGTTAACAATGCTCTCCTTAAACATCTTCAATAGTATTGTCTCTGTAGTTTTGTAGCTTCTAATGTTAAATGTTCTGAAATTTCTTCCAGGATGTATTTATGAACATCTTAATGTGGTGGGAAGATTTTGATGGGAAGGTTCCTGCCCCTGCCATTTTGAAACCAAGGCCAATTTGGACTGGCAAACAAGTTTTCAACTTGATTATCCCCAAGCTAATCAATTTGATTAGATTTTCAGCCTGGCATGCTGAAACAGAAACTGGATTTATTACTCCTGGTGATACCATGGTCCGGATAGAGAAGGGAGAGCTTCTGTCTGGTACACTTTGCAAAAAAACTCTTGGGACAGGAACTGGAAGTCTTATTCATGTTATTTGGTAAGTTTGTTGTAAAAGTTGCATTGTAGCTTTTAGTACAGATCGTTATGCTAAATAATTTTGGTTTAAATGTTTGCAGGGAGGAAGTAGGGCCAGATGCTGCACGGAAGTTCTTGGGTCACACACAGTGGCTGGTCAACTATTGGCTCCTGCAAAATGGGTTCAGTATTGGAATTGGGGATACAATTGCAGATGCAAGTACCATGGAAAAGATTAATGAGACTATCGGAAAAGCTAAGAATGACGTGAAGGAGCTTATTAAACAAGCACAAGAAAAAAGTTTGGAACCTGAGCCAGGACGCACAATGATGGAGTCTTTTGAAAACAGAGTAAACCAGGTACTATTGAATGTCCTTGTTTGCTTCTTTCATCTATGAAGGAGTAAGCCATCAGTTTTTTGGTTGACTTGTTTTGACATCCTTTTTCCATGCTAGGTTCTTAACAAGGCTCGTGATGATGCTGGGAGTAGTGCTCAGAAGAGTTTATCTGAGAGTAACAATTTGAAAGCTATGGTCACTGCAGGCTCGAAAGGAAGTTTCATTAATATTTCACAAATGACTGCTTGTGTCGGCCAACAGAATGTTGAGGGCAAGCGGATCCCATTTGGTTTTGTTGATCGTACATTGCCCCACTTCACAAAAGATGACTATGGTCCTGAAAGCCGTGGATTTGTGGAGAACTCTTACCTTCGAGGTCTAACACCACAGGAATTTTTCTTCCATGCTATGGGTGGTAGAGAAGGTCTTATTGATACTGCCGTGAAAACTTCTGAAACTGGCTATATTCAGCGGCGGCTTGTGAAGGCTATGGAGGACATCATGGTCAAGTATGATGGTACAGTGAGAAATTCTTTAGGTGATGTCATTCAGTTCTTGTATGGAGAAGATGGCATGGATGCTGTGTGGATTGAATCACAGAAATTGGACTCCCTGAAGATGAAAAAGAATGAGTTCGATAATGTATATCGGTATGAACTGGATGATGAGAACTGGAGGCCTACGTACATGATGCCTGAATATGTTGATGATTTGAAGACCATTCGAGAATTCAGAAATGTGTTTGAGGCAGAGGTTCAGAAATTAGAAGCTGACCGTTTACAGCTTGGGACTGAGATTACCACAACTGGCGACAACACATGGCCTATGCCTGTGAATCTCAAGCGGCTGATCTGGAATGCTCAAAAGACATTCAAGATTGATTTAAGAAGACCTTCTGACATGCACCCGATGGAAATTGTTGAAGCAATAGATAAGCTGCAAGAAAGACTTAAGGTTGTCCCTGGTGATGATGCAATGAGCATTGAAGCTCAGAAGAACGCTACTTTGTTCTTCAATATCCTGCTTCGTAGCACATTTGCTAGCAAGAGGGTCTTGAAAGAATACAGGCTTACAAAGGAATCTTTTGAATGGGTCATTGGTGAGATTGAATCGAGATTCCTTCAGTCTTTGGTAGCTCCTGGGGAAATGATTGGGTGTGTGGCTGCACAGTCCATTGGAGAACCAGCAACTCAGATGACGCTGAATACTTTCCATTATGCTGGTGTCAGTGCAAAGAATGTTACCCTTGGTGTTCCCAGGTTGAGAGAGATCATTAACGTTGCCAAGAAGATAAAGACTCCATCACTGTCTGTTTTCCTGAAGCCTGAGGTGGGCAAGAAGAAAGAATTGGCCAAGAATGTCCAATGTGCCCTGGAGTACACTACACTACGTAGTGTGACGCATGCCACTGAGATATGGTACGATCCTGATCCTCTGGGAACCATCATTGAAGAGGATGTGGAATTTGTCAGATCATACTATGAGATGCCTGATGAGGATATTGACCCGGATAAGATCTCTCCTTGGCTGCTGCGTATTGAACTGAACCGTGAGATGATGGTTGATAAGAAGTTGAGCATGGCTGATATCGCAGAGAAGATCAATCATGAATTTGATGATGACTTGTCATGCATATTCAATGATGATAACGCAGATAAGCTCATCCTCCGTGTCCGTATAACAAATGATGAAGCTCCAAAGGGAGAAATACAGGATGAATCTGCCGAGGATGATGTCTTTCTCAAGAAGATCGAAGGTAACATGTTGACCGAGATGGCCCTTCGAGGCATTCCAGACATTAACAAGGTCTTCATCAAATACGGGAAGGTCAATAAATTTGAGGAAAATGAAGGTTTCAAACCCGATAACGAGTGGATGCTTGATACAGAAGGCGTCAACCTCTTGGCGGTGATGTGTCATGAGGATGTTGATGCTACAAGGACAACAAGTAATCATTTAATTGAAGTCATTGAAGTTCTTGGGATTGAGGCTGTCCGCAGGTCTCTCTTGGATGAGCTGAGGGTGGTCATATCTTTTGATGGATCTTATGTGAATTACAGGCATCTGGCCATTCTATGTGATACAATGACATACAGAGGTCATCTGATGGCCATTACTAGGCACGGCATAAATCGTAATGACACAGGGCCTCTTATGAGATGTTCCTTTGAAGAAACTGTGGATATCTTGCTTGATGCTTCTGTATATGCCGAATCCGACTACCTGAGAGGTGTCACTGAGAACATTATGGTTGGCCAGCTTGCTCCTATTGGTACAGGAGGCTGTGGATTGTATCTGAATGACAAGATGCTACAGCAGGCCATTGAGCTTCAACTCCCGAGCTATGTTGACGGTCTTGACTATGGCATGAATGGCATGACACCAGGGCGTTCACCCATCTCTGGGACACCTTACATTGATGGAGGAATGATGTCACCAATGCTGAGTCCGAATTTCAGGGCTTCCCCCATTACAGATGCTCAGTTCTCTCCGTATGTTGGTGGCATGTCGTTCTCGCCTATTCCGTCAAACTACAGCCCATCCTCTGGGGGTGGTTACAGTCCATCTTCTCCTGTTTTCAGCCCAGGGCCAGGGCAAGGTTACAGCCCCACTTCTCCATCATACAGCCCTGCATCACCCAGCTACAGTCCCACCTCTCCATCATATACGCCTGGCTCTCCTTCCTACAGTCCTACTAGCCCATCATACTCTCCGACCAGTCCATCATACTCACCAACATCTCCGAGCTACAGTCCTACATCTCCGAGCTACAGCCCCACATCTCCGAGCTACAGCCCCACATCGCCAAGCTACAGCCCCACATCGCCGAGCTACAGCCCCACATCGCCAGTTTATAGCCCAACCTCTCCAGCATATAGCCCGACATCTCCTGCATACAGCCCGACGTCGCCATCTTACAGCCCAACGTCACCATCTTATAGCCCGACGTCGCCATCATACAGTCCTACATCTCCTTCATACAGCCCCACGTCACCATCATACAGCCCCACGTCTCCTTCATACAGCCCTACATCTCCTTCATACAGCCCTACATCGCCCTCATACAGCCCAACATCGCCTGCATACAGCCCTACATCGCCCGGCTACAGCCCGACGTCTCCCAGCTATAGCCCAACTTCACCGAATTACAGTCCAACTTCACCGAGCTACAATCCTTCTTCGGCCAAGTACAGTCCTTCACATGCTTACTCTCCAAGCAGCCCAAGGATGATGAGCCCTTATAGCCAAACTTCTCCAAACTACAGGTATTGATAATTCTTGTCAGCAGCTGCAAACGTAGCTTTAGTCAGAACGATAGCCTCCTCTGGTTTCTGTTCATACATATCTGCTTATTTTGCTTACATCTCTGTTTCCTCAGCCCCACCTCACCGTCTTACTCGCCCACCTCACCGTCGTATGCACAACCAAGTCCGTCATATAGCCCAACCAGGTGAGCCAATCTCTATTCATAATCCTTATCTTTTACTACAGTACCTTCAAGATGATATGGCTGCTTTTGACATTCATGGGTTTCCTAACACACTTCCTGAGTCTTGCAGCCCGCACACTACCTCAGGAGGACCTAGCCCAGATTACAGCCCAACTTCTCCAAATTACAGGTAAGCGTCAGTTTATCTCATCTGCCCACGGTGAAAGTGCACCATTCATTAGCTCTTCTGACAATTACACTTGTGACCGTGCAGCCCTAGCGCAAGCTACTCCCCCACTGCACCAGGCTACTCCCCGTCATCCACCGGGCCGCAAACTACTGACAAGGACGACGAGATTGCTCCTTGAAAGGTGCTCACAATGAGGAAATGTCGGCAGGCTGATGAAGAACTATATTGTTTTATTGTACTATCACTGGAACTGGCTCTGTATTTCTTTTCACTTTGCTGCTAATAGTAGCTCTAGAGTTGTTATGTACGATACGATCACCCTATAGGAACTGAAACTGTTGGCTTGTGATGAGTGGCGCCTGCCCGTTGGTGGCGGCCGTAGCTGAGCTGTTCAGAATAATTAATCTTTTAGTGATGTGATTTCGATAGAATTGTTATACCAATTGTTGTGTATTTCTATTGGAGATCGACGCCTTAGGGAAGTTAAGCTGGTAAACTCCACACGGTCTGTACTGATTTTCAACTTCAAAACTGTAGTCTGCGGTGACATACAGAATGAACACAGATGAATGGTTGTAGATGAGCCTGCAACTGTCTTAGTACACGCCACATGGTGTGATTTGGCTGATTACCGTCCTCTTCCTCGTCCTGACTGGCCGACTCCCTCACTTTCTTATAAACGTACTTATCACCCTAGCTACGAGAAGAGCAAGCACATTGGCTCACCTTAATTTACACGCTACCGACCTTACAAACGGCGTAAAACTCTTCAGGTCAAGAGTTTGTAGAGGAAGAATAGCCATTTTCTCTCTCTTTTTCTTGAACTTCCCAACGGACCCAGAGTCTTCCGAATTTTTTTTTTTACATATCGCAAAATGCCTGGCGGCGGAAAATAGACCCTGTAAACTAAAACTGAAAAATAGAATATTAGAAAAATTAGGAACATCTTCTTCGTCCACACTGCTGCCTAGGTTTCCCGCGCGGCCGCCGCCCGCGCCCCTGGCTCGGCCATCCCGCGCCCCAGTGCCAGCCGCCACCTAGCTAGCAAGCTTAATTGGAATTGTAGCATCACTCACCTAGCTTGCTAGCTAGCTATAGAATAGAATCGATTGGATATTTGTGAATCAATTGAGAGATGATTAGCACCAAATAGTTAGATCTAGCTAGCTCCCATGTAAGACTAGCTCACCTCCCTCGCGCCGCTCGCCGGAATCTGCACGCATTCCCTATGCTGCCGTGCACCGCACCGCTCGCCGGAATTAGTCTATATCGAGAAGATTCGCCGGGAATTGACATAGACATGGTTGGAATTGGAGCAGGCTGCCAGGATGTTTGACCGGCGGTGCACAATTTTAACAAAGCAGCCAGAAATCGGCGGCTAGAGGCGGTTGTACGGACGGCGGCGCTGGAGTAGTGGTGAGAAATCCGTTCAGTTTTTGGCCTGTAAACCGCCCTTCAGTCTGTATTAATAGGGGTTGAGTGTGAAATTTTTTGGGCCTCTGAGAAAGTTTTTTGGGCCGGCAGCAAGGTCAGTCTCTGCTCTGCGTCACTTTCAACCTGAACCTGTAAATCGGCCGGAAAAATACGGTTCCAACGTAATTTATGGGTTTACAGCTGAAAACACGACCTATACTCTGAAAAATAGAGTTCAAATTACTAGTGCCTAGATGCACACACTGACAATTTGGTACGCCGTTCCCACAATCTGATAGAGCTCGTGGATGATTTCACCTATTAGGGCATCTCGTGGCCTAACGCAAATAGACGTAAAATAACCTTTTGCCCAGGGCCGGACAGAAATACGTGAAAATTCTGGCCCCACGGCCAGCAAACTGATCCTCATGTCCACGTTGAGTCGTTGACGCATTCGCGATCCAAATATGCGTTTAGAATATTTTACTGCGGACACATCGAGATGAGCACGCGTCCGTGTCGTTGTCCTTCGGACCCGCCTACCAATGACCATGCACTAGTAATGGCTTCGGTGCCGCTTCGGTCTTTCGCGCCGCCTTCATGGCGTTGCCCTGCCTCCCCGTGTGCCAGTTGGCGCGGGTATCGCTTGGGCATCCCGCCAGACATTGAAGACGGAGGAGCGTCAGACCTTTTTAAGAGGAGCAGGTCAGCTGCTTTCAGGCCGCTCCTCCGCCTACAACCAACCTCCATCGCCACATCCAACGCATCGGCAAGGGATGGCCGTTCCACAAGATAAAGAACGATCGCGAGGCCAGGTCCTCTCGTGCTGGTAAGAAGGAGAAAAAACAATGCAACCGACACTATGTTCCAGTAGAATTCGTGCACCAGTTGTTCAAGGAGAACCAACCGGTTCCTTGGTCGGATGCGGGCCTGCCGGGCGGCGGGTGGTAACTCAATTCCCGCTGTGTCCTGGTGCCTCCGGTGCTATGCGAGGGACGCGAACGACAATACGAGATCCGGTGCCGCTGCTTCATCATGTCGCCGCATCTGCGCGAAGATCCGACCTTCGCCCTTGACTCCTACAACTGGTCCACATTTGAGACCTAGGAGTTCCAACCCGCGCTGCCGAGCAGGTTACCTCAGCGACGTCGACTTCTTCAACCAGGAGCACGGCGTCGGCCTTGACGATGAGGAGAAGGACGAAGAAGAAGTCCACGACGGCTTGGAGGAGGAGGAACTCCAACCAGTGGACCTCACGGAGGAGGAGCCCATTGAAATGGCCATCTTCCAGAGCGAGCTCGACCAGCTCACTCAACGGGATGGCCTCACCGTCCAACTGCGGGCATCCGCGCAGGTCCAAGGGAGGCTAGCTCCTCCTCCGGCGGCTCCTCCTACCCCCACACTGCCTCCCCCCGCACCAACATCGCCTCCTCCTATACCTATGCTGCCGCCGGTGCATCAGTAACCCCTACACTGCCCGTCTCATTGGGTGTCTCCGGTCTTCATCGACCTCGTTGACGACGACGATGACAAGTAGGCAGCTATGGCGAGAGCCCTATTTAGCTAGGGCTATTTTCTAGTCTTTTTAATTTATTTCTGGCAATATGCAAATGGTTCTACTATAATTGAAAAAGGATATTGGACAAAAAATGCGTTGGGCCGCTAGGGCTACCCCGCGACCCAAATAGACATACCTTCCAAGGAGGCCAATTTGGTGTCGGCGACCCTACCCAAACTGATGGAGGACAGTAGAAAAAATAAAACATAACTAAACTTTAGTACTGGCTTCTACACACTTCTATATTATTCCACAGAAAATGATACTTTAGTCATGTGTATTATAGGGGTTTCTAGAGTGTTCTAGGTATGAGTTGTAACTTATCTCTTTCCTAGCTTTAGTATTGTTCCCTAAAATGTTCTAGTTGTGAGTAGAGCTAACTTGTGAGAGCTCATGCAGCCTATAAATTAAGGTCCAACCTCTACATATGTAACCAGACAATGTACCATCTACCTATCAATAAAGAGAACTTTTTGTTCTTGTTTTAGATCTTGTGTTGAGAGTTTGGATTGAACTCTTGACAGCCTCCGCCCCTAGAGCGATATCTAGCTTACACCCCTAGAGCGATATCTAGCGCATGATAGGTCCAATTTGCATCACTATTTTATATCATAATTTGCTGTTATTCATTGATATATTTCATATTGGGACACAATACTTATGTTATTTCATCTATTTTGCATGTTTCATCATTATTGGAGGATCAAGCACCGGAGCCGAGGTTCTCGCTGGAAAAAGCACCGTCAGAAAGCAATATTTCGGAAGATCACCTGTGGAAGAAAATTATACCAAAAATCCTATTTTTCAAGATGACGAAGGAAGCCAGAAGGAGGAGCCAG
The DNA here is from genome assembly GCF_022539505.1 of Lolium rigidum. NCBI lineage: Eukaryota > Viridiplantae > Streptophyta > Magnoliopsida > Poales > Poaceae > Lolium > Lolium rigidum. The sequence continues at coordinate 193,725,915 of NC_061508.1, forward strand.
GAGGAGCCAGGGTGGGCCCACACCCTAGGGCGGCGCGGCCCAAGCCCTGGCCGCGCCGCCACGTGGTGTGGAGGGCCCACGACCCCTTTCGCCTCCTTTTCTTCGCGAAATCCTTCGTCCCGAAAACCTAAGCCAGAAGGGGTACCTCGCGAAGAGTTACAGCCGCCTCCGCGGGGCGGAGAACACCAGAGAGAAAGAGCTCTCCGGCGGGCAGGAATCCGCCGGGAAATTCCCTCCGGGAGGGGGAAATCGACGCCATCGTCACCGTCATCGAGCTGGACATCATCACCATCACCATCATCATCATCTCCACCATCATCACCGCCGTCATCACCGCTGGACACCGTCACCGCCGTAGCAATTTGGGTTTGATCTTGATTGTTTGATAGGGAAACTCTCCCGTATCGATCTCTACTTGTTGTTGATGCTATTGAGTGAAACCATTGAACCAAGTTTATGTTCAGATTGTTATTCATCATCATATCACCTCTGATCATGTTCCGTATGATGTCTCGTGAGTAGTTCGTTTAGTTCTTGAGGACATGGGTGAAGTCTAAATGTTAGTAGTGAACTATGGTTGAGTAATATTCAATGGTGTGATATTTAAGTTGTGGTGTTATTCTTCTAGTGGTGTCATGTGAACGTCGACTACATGACACTTCACCATTTATGGGCCTAGGGGAATGCATCTTGTATTCGTTTGCTAATTGCGGGGTTGCCGGAGTGACAGAAACCCGAACCCCCGTTGGTATATCGATGCGGGGAGGGATCGCGGGATCTCGCAGTTTAAGGTCTGTGGTTAGATTTATTCTTAATTACTTTCTTGTAGTTGCGGATGCTTGCAAGGGGTATAATCACAAGTATGTATTAGTCCTAGGAAGGGCGGTACATTAGCATAGGTTCACCCACACAACACTTATCACAACAATGAAGATTAATTAGCCGTATGTAGCGAAAGCATTAGACTAAAATCCCGTGTGTCCTCGAGAACGTTTGGTCATTATAAGTAAACAAACCGGCTTGTCCTTTGTGCTAAAAAGGATTGGGCCACTCGCTGCAATTGTCACTCTCGCACTTTACATACTCGTACTTTATTCAACTCGTTACATCAAAACCCCCGAATATTTGTCCGTGAGCATTTACGAGTGAATCCTTCATCGAAACTCGCTTGTCAACACCTTCTGCTCCTCGTTGGGATCGACATTCTTACTTATCGAAGATACTACGATACACCCCCTATACTTGTGGGTCATCAAGACTATTTTCCGGCGCCGTTGCCGGGAGTGAAGCGCTATTGGTAAGTGGGATTGGTAAGGAAAACCTTCTATCGTTGTGCTGATTTTATTTCTGCTCGCTGCTATAAGTCATTATGGAGAGATCTTCTCTTCATTTTCTATTTGGGAAATCTACTACTACCGCAACGGTAGTGGATGAGGCGCTGGTGAGGAAGTAATACCATATAAAATACCTATGAAAATTATTGAACGTGTTATGGATAACCGCTATGAAGGGGATGGAACTGTCCACCCCGGTGATCATTTACTCGTTTTTGCATGAATTATGCGGGTTATTCAAATGTGCAGGTATTGCTATGGACGAAGTGAGGAAGAAATTATTCTCCTTATCGCTGTCCGGTAAGGCGGCGCATTGGTATAAATTCATCGGATAATGGGGATTCTCTTGAATGGAATGATATTGTGCCCCGGTTTTATTCTAAGTTCTATCCTCCAAGTGAAATTCATAAGGATCGGAATCGCATATATAATTTTTGGCCTCATGATGGAGAGAGTATTGCCCAAGCGTGGGGGAGATTGAAGTCTTTGATGCTCAAATGCCCCATTCATGAGCTTCTCGGTAATGTTATTATTGATAATTTCTATGCAAGACTTTCTTTTCAAGACAAGACCTTGCTCGGATACTTCATGTTCTGGATCATTTACACGCAACAAAGAAGAGTTTAAAAGGGACCTTCTTGATCGAATCCAAGAAAATACTCGAAGGATGGGAGAACGACAAGGATAGAGAATCGGGTATAATTTATGATTATAAATGCATTGAAGCTTTTATGGATACCGATTTATTTCGTAATATGAGTGCTACATATGGTCTTGATTCTCAAGTCGCTGTAAATCTTTATAAAGCTTTTGCCTCTCATTATGAATTGCCAAAGAAGAATTTTGATAAGTATCATGAACCGTATAAAGATAAAATTGATTCATCTATTAATAAATGTGCTTGTAGTTGAAACTGCTGAGCATGTTATTCCTGAAGTTTATATTGAAAAAACTCCTTTCCTCGCTAAAATGAAGGAGTACTCTGTTATAAATAGTGCGGTTCATAAAAGTGAAAAGAAACCCGTAGAACCTGAAGAACAAATAAAAGTTGAACTCTGTCTGTTGCAATAGTTAAAGATCTTGTGACCGAAAATGTGGAGGATGGTCATATTATTTTCCGTGAAGATGCTTCTAATATTGTTTCACATCCTAATAAACCCAAACAAGCTAGTGTTCCTATGATGTCTGTTAAAATTGGTGATCATTGCTATTATGGATTATGTGATATTGGTGCAAGTGTTAGTGCTATTCCGTATGAGCTTTACACGGAGATTATGCACGAAATTGATTCTTGTGAACTTGAAGATATTGATGTGGTCATTCAGCTGGCTAATAGAGAAACTATTTCACCAATTGGTATTGTTCGAGATGTGGAAGTCTTATGCGGTAAGATTAAATATCCTGCTGACTTTTTGGTACTTGGTTCTCGTTGCTAGTGATTATTGTCCTATTATTTTTGGTAGACCTTTTCTAAATACTTGTGGAGCTATTATAGATTGCAAGAAAGAGAAAATTTTGACTAAATTTGCTGGTGAATCTTATGAGTTTAACTTCTCTAAATTTACTAAAACTCCTTATAAAGCTGATTTGCCTAGTAATGATTTTAAAATGGAGCAATGTGCATCTATTGTTCTTGTTCCTAACAATCCTTTGCAGCAACATTTGGAGGATAGCGAGAGTGAAATTTTTAGGAAAGAAAGAGATGAACTTGAGGAAATTTTTCTTCGCCAACCTATTCTCAAGCATGATTTACCGGTGGAAGATTTGGGTACAACACCGCCACCAAAGGAAGATCCTGTTTTTGATTTAAAGCCTTTACTCGATAATCTTAAATATGCTCATATTGATGATAAGAAAATATATCCTGTTATTATTAGTTCTAAGCTTTCGAGTTTGAAGAAGAAAGGTTATTGGGAATATTGAAGAAACACCGAGGAGCTATTGGCTACACTCTTGATGATTTGAAGGGGATTTCTCCATCTATTTGCCAACATGCTATTAATATGGAAGATGATGCAAAGCCTCGTTGTTGAACCTCAGCGTCGTCTAATTCCGAAGATGAAGGAAGTGGTAAGGAATGAGGTATTACGACTTCTTGAAGCTGGTATTATATATCCTATTGCTGATAGTAGATGGGTTAGTCCCGTGCATTGCGTTCCCAAGAAAGGAGGTATGACTCGTTGTGCCTAATGATAATGATGAGCTCATTCCTCAAAGAGTAGTTGTAGGGTATAGAATGTGCATTGATTTTCGAAAAGTTAATAAAGTTACTAAGAAAGATCATTATCCTTTACCATTTATTGATCAAATGCTAGAAAGATTGTCTAAAAATACTCATTTTTGCTTTCTTGATGGATATTCTGGGTTTTCACAAATTTATGTTAAAGCTAAAGATCAAGAGAAAACCACCTTTACTTGTCCCTATGGAACTTATGCTTATAGGCGTATGCCTTTTGGTTTATGTAATGCTCCTGCTACCTTTCAAAGATGCATGTCTGCTATTTTTCATGGTTTTTGTGAAAGTATTGTAGAGGTATTCATGGATGATTTTTCCGTTTATGGGAATTCTTTTGATAGTTGCTTGCGAAACCTTGATAAAGTTTTGCGGAGATGTGAAGAGACTAACCTTGTTCTTAATTGGGAGAAATGCCACTTTATGGTTAATGAAGGAATTGTATTGGGACATAAAATTTCCGAGAGAGGTATTGAAGTTGATAGAGCTAAAGTTGAAGCAATTGAGAAGATGCCCTATCCGAGGGATGTTAAAGGTATCCGTAGTGTTCTTGGTCATGCTTGGGTTTTATAGGAGATTTATTAAAGATTTCTCCAAGATTTCAAAGCCTCTTACTAATCTTCTTCAAAAAGATGTACCATTTGTTTTTGATGATGATTGTAAGGAAGCTTTTGAAACTCTTAAGAAAGCCTTAACAACTCGCTCCTATAGTTGAACCCCCGATTGGAATTTACCATTTGAAATTATGTGTGATGCTAGTGATTTTGTTGTAGGCGCTTGTTCTTGGACAACGAGTAGATAAAAAACTGAATGTTATTCATTATGCTAGTAAAACCCTTGATGTCGCTCAAAGAAATTATGCTACAACTGAAAAAGAATTATTAGTCTGTAGTCTTTGCTTGTGATAAATTCCGATCTTATATTGTTGATTCAAAAGTTACTATTCATACCGATCATGCTGCAATTAGATACCTTATGACAAAGAAAGATGCTAAGCCGAGGCTTATTAGATGGGTACTTCCGTTGCAAGAATTTGATTTACATATTGTAGATAGGAAAGGTGCTGATAATCCTGTTGCTGATAATTTGTCTAGATTGGAAAATATTGCTTATGATCCTCGTTCCTGTTAATGATAGTTTTCCAAATGAACAATTGGCTGTAATAAAGGTGAGCTCGCAAGACAGTCCTTGGTATGCCGATTATGCTAACTTTATTGTTTCCAAGTACTTGCCTCCAACCTTTTCAGCTCAGACAAAGGAGGAAATTCTTTTATGATTTGAGGCATTATTTCTGGGATGACCCACACTTATATAAAGAAGGAGTGGATGGTATTATGCGAAGATGTGTCCCCGAATATGAACAACAAGAGATATTGAGTAAATGTCATGGTAGTGCTTATGGAGGACATCACGCCGGAGAAAGAACCGCGCAAAAGGTTTTGCAATCAGGTTTTTATTGGCCAACTCTCTTCAAGGATGCGAGAAAGTTTATTTTATCTTGTGATGAATGCCAAAGGGTTGGTAATATCTCCGGACGCAATGAAATGCCAATGAATTATACTCTTGTTATTGAACCGTTTGATTGTTGGGGATTTGACTTCATGGGACCTTTTCCGTCTTCGAAGGTAACACTCATATACTTGTTGCTCGTTGATTATGTTACTAAATGGGTGGAAGCTATACCTACAAAAAATGCTGATGGTGAGACCTCTTTAAGAATGCTTTTAGATATTATTTTTCCTAGATTTGGAGTGCCTAGATATATTATGACTGATGGAGGTTCTCACTTTATTCATGGAGGTTTTAGAAAAACTCTTGCTAAGTATGGTATTAATCATAGAATTGCTTCGCTTATCATCCTCAAACTAGTGGTCAAGTAGAATTATCAAATAGAGAGATTAAATCTATTTTGCAAAAGACCGTTAATAAAACCGGAAAGAATTGGGCTAGTAAATTGAAGGATGCACTTTGGGCTTATAGAACTGCTTATAAAAATCCCATGGGAATGTCACCTTATAAAATGGTTTATGGGAAAGCTTGTCATTTACCTTTAGAACTAGAGCACAAAGCTTATTGGGCTGTTAGAGAATTAAATAAAGATCCTAAACTTGCCGGTGATAAGAGGTTGTTACAATTGAGTTCTCTAGATGAATGGAGAAGTGAAGCTTATGAAAATGCTAAACTCTTTAAAGAAAAAGTTAAAAAATGGCATGATAGGAGGATCATCAAAAGAGAGTTTAATATTGGGGATAAAGTCCTATTGTATCGGTCTCGTCTCAGATTCTTTGCAGGGAAATTACTCTCGAAATGGGAAGGACCATATGTTGTCGAGGAGGTGTATCGCTCAGGAGCAATCAAGATTAGCTCTCTCCAAGGCAATGCTACGCAAGTGGTGAATGGACAAAGACTCAAGCATTATATCTCGGGTGATTCTTATAATGTTGATGTTGATATTATTCAAGTGGAAACACCGGAAGCTTTCATCAAAGGACAAATTGACAGTCCGCCGAACTCGACTTTGAATAGGTAACGTGATCTGGTAATGAAAAGTACGCAATTTATTTTCCGAACTATATTTTTGCTGTTTTTGGAAAATATGAGAAATTACGAGTTCGAAACGGAGTGGAAAGGACGCACGAGGGCGTGGCACCATAGGCCGGCGCGGCCTGACCTGGGCCCGCGCCGACCTATGGTCTGGCCGCCCCGTCGCCCCTTTCCGACTCTGGTTCGATCTGGTACTTTCCGTTTGTCGAGAAATTTTTTGCTATATAATCCCCCGGACTCCTGGAGGTCCGTATATCGTATTTTCGACGTGTTTTGTTTCGAGCTGTTTCTGCCAGGATCTGTTTTTAGTCTAGAAGCACCATGGCCTCCAACAACAAGGGCAAGGGGCTTTCGGAGGAAGAAGTGAAGGAGGTGCCATCAAGACAAGAGCAGCAAGCCGGAGGGAGCAAGCAAATCTTGGTGGGATCCATTGACACTCAACGTTCTTTTTCTCATAACCTGCGGGGACCTTTACCACCCGCTCTTAGCCTCGACTCCTTCCCCATGATGGAAGAAGTTCTACGGGTTACCGATGAGTTTTGTGATCAATATCGGGCTCCGAGAAGAGAAGTGGAGATACTCCAGGAGGAGAACTGCCGTCTCCGAAGATTGATTGAATACCACTCGATTCGCGTCACAAGGTCGTCATCGCCAACTTCGGATAACAATGAATCTCTTCGAATCTTAGTGCAGAATTATCAAGCTGAGAAACTGAAGACGAAGGAGCTTATTAAGAAGCTCGGGAAGAATTCATCACCACCATCTCCGCAGGGAGTAATTCATCATCGGTATTGGCATCCCCTTGGTTTGTTCCAAGCTTGGGGGAGTGCCGCGGTATCACATTATCACTACCTTTTACTTTTATTGTCAAGTAGTGTCATATCATGAGTAGGGAAGTTATCATATGAGATGGGTTGCGTTTGGAAGTATCTCTCCTTTAGTTGTCTATGTATCCCTTGGTGTGAGTTATCGATATGGAATATTAATGAGAAGTCTTATCATTTACATATTGCACATCTTATTTTAGTTTGCATTCTCTACTATATGATTCGTCTTGTTGTTAGTATAGGTATCACTTTGGGAGCATTGAATAAATCTATTTGGTTTTGGCAAACTTAGCATTGGTCAATAACAACAACACTTTGAGGTTTAAATAGAAAAGAGAAATACATGTAGATGTTTCATTGTCTTTCTTGTTAGCTCATAGCTTATTATTCTGAAGTTAAGATTGTTTGTGCTTACAAGGAAGATGCATGATTGTTTCTATAACATGTATATTTGTTTGTTTCCCTCGACTCTTATGCTTGCTAATTAACCTTGCTAGCCAAAGACCAGTACTGAGAAGGAATACTTCTCGTGCATCCAAACCTTCAACCAAACCTATGTCATTTGTGTCCACCATACCTACCTATTACATGGTATTTTCTCGCCATTCCAAGTAAATACTTCATGTGCTACCTTTAAACAATTCAAAACTTAGTATCTCTTATTTGTGTCAATGTTTCATAGCTCATGAGGAAGTATGTGGTGTTTTATCTTTCAATCTTGTTGGGCAACTTCCACCAATGGACTAGTGGCTTCATCCGCTTATCCAATAATTTTGCAAAAAGAGTCGGCAATGGGATTCCCGAGTCCCAAATTAATTAAACTAAATAGACACTCCTCCATGGTATGTGATTGATGGACGGCACCCGAAGGATTCGGTTAGCCATGGCTTGTGTAAGCAAAGGTTGGGGGGAGTGTCATCATCATCATAAAGCTAAAATAAAAAGGCGCTCCTTCATGGTATGAGATTGTTGGCGGGCACCCGAGGATTCGGTTAGCCATGGTTTGTGAAAGAAAGGTTGGAAGGAGTGCCACACAAAATGAAAATATTATGGGAGCCGCTCTTAGGAGGTTGTCCGGCAAGGGGGTTAGAGTACCCGCTACCGGTCGTTGACAACAACAAACACCTCTCAAAATGTTACTTTTATTATCTCTATATGATTTCAAAACTGAAAGAGCTCTAGCACATGATTTAATCCCCGCTTCCCTCTGCGAAGGGCCTGTCTTTTACTTTATGTTGAGTCGGTAAACCTATTTCCCTCCATCTCAAGCAAGCATTTGAGTAGTTGTGATCAAACCATTATATTGTGATTTGCTTCATCATGTCTTTTATTCTTCCTTGTTTAGTACAAGTTTTATCTGAATGAATATAGCTTTGCAAGTTATCAATGATCATGAGAGGACCATTATGATTGAGTATGCAAGTTGTGCCTTATAAACTTTAGTATGAGAGCGTCTGCTCAATGAGATAAATATAATCTGTTAATTGTTCTCTGACCAAGAACGAAGTTTGCCATCACCAATGATGATTTCTTATGCACCTTTACTTGTGATTACCTTATACTTGTTTCAATATGAGTTATAAGAGATTGTTTACTATAATGTCCTGTGTGAAGGAATATGATGCTTCTTGTCCGTATTTTATTTATTGACTCTTCACTCCATAAACATGTGGTCATGTCTATCGAGTTCAGTTTCGCTTGGGGACAAGCGAAGTCTAAGCTTGGGGGAGTTGATACGTCCAATTTGCATCACTATTTTATATCATAATTTGTCTGTTATTCATTGATATATTTCATATTGGGACACAATACTTATGTTATTTCATCTATTTTGCATGTTTCATCATTATTGGAGGATCAAGCACGGAGCCGGGATTCTGCTGGAAAAAGCACCGTCAGAAAGCAATATTTCGGAAGATCACCTGTGGAAGAAAATTATACCAAAAATCCTATTTTTCAAGATGACGAAGGAAGCCAGAAGGAGGAGCCGGGAGGAGCCAGGGTGGGCCCACACCCTAGGGCGGCGCGGCCCAAGCCCTGGCCGCGCCGCCACGTGGTGTGGAGGGCCCACGACCCCTTTCGCCTCCTTTTCTTCGCGAAATCCTTCGTCCCGAAAACCTAAGCCGGAAGGGGTACCTCGCGAAGAGTTACAGCCGCCTCGCGGGGCGGAGAACACCGCAGAGAGAAAGAGCTCTCCGGCGGGCAGGAATCCGCCGGGAAATTCCCTCCGGGAGGGGAAATCGACGCCATCGTCACCGTCATCGAGCTGGACATCATCACCATCACCATCATCATCATCTCCACCATCATCACCGCCGTCATCACCGCTGGACACCGTCACCGCCGTAGCAATTTGGGTTTGATCTTGATTGTTAACTCTCCCGGTATCGATCTCTACTTGTTGTTGATGCTATTGAGTGAAACCATTGAACCAAGTTTATGTTCAGATTGTTATTCATCATCATATCACCTCCGATCATGTTCCGTATGATGTCTCGTGAGTAGTTCGTTTAGTTCTTGAGGACATGGGTGAAGTCTAAATGTTAGTAGTGAACTATGGTTGAGTAATATTCAATGGTGTGATATTTAAGTTGTGGTGTTATTCTTCTAGTGGTGTCATGTGAACGTCGACTACATGACACTTCACCATTTATGGGCCTAGGGGAATGCATCTTGTATTCGTTTGCTAATTGCGGGGTTGCCGGAGTGACGAAACCCGAACCCCCGTTGGTATATCGATGCGAGGAGGGATCGCGAGGATCTAGAGTTTAAGGCTGTGGTTAGATTTATTCTTAATTACTTTCTTGTAGTTGCGGATGCTTGCAAGGGGTATAATCACAAGTATGTATTAGTCCTAGGAAGGGCGGTACATTAGCATAGGTTCACCCACACAACACTTATCACAACAATGAAGATTAATTAGCCGTATGTAGCGAAAGCATTAGACTAAAATCCCGTGTGTCCTCGAGAACGTTTGGTCATTATAAGTAAACAAACCGGCTTGTCCTTTGTGCTAAAAAGGATTGGGCCACTCGCTGCAATTGTCACTCTCGCACTTTACATACTCGTACTTTATTCAACTCGTTACATCAAAACCCCCCGAATATTTGTCTGTGAGCATTTACAGTGAATCCTTCATCGAAACTGCTTGTCAACACCTTCTGCTCCTCGTTGGGATCGACATTCTTACTTATCGAAGATACTACGATACACCCCCTATACTTGTGGGTCATCAGCGCATCATGTTGAAGTGGTTCCTTCAACATTTGTGCTGTCCACATTGTAGCAACACGGTGGAGCTGTTCCTCCACAACCTTGTGCTGCTTCAGGTGGTATCAGAGCCCTGCTGATTCGTTCGAGTTGTTGGTTCCCTCATTGAGAGCGAGCTGCAACAAGCAATGGAGGAGTTGGGAAAGAGAATGGTTGCTGTAGAACTACAAATCCAAGCGTTGTGTGAAGATCTTAACCGAAGATTTGATAAGCTAGTTGAGATGATTAGAAAGGGTGTTCCTCCTACTGCCAATGATGAAGAATCATCAAAGGATGGAGAAGATGCTCGGCGGAGAAGAAAGGGAGGTTGTCTTGGAGCAAAAAGACCTCAACCACATGTTGTTCAGCGTACCTCAAGTAGGCCAACTTATGCTGAAACTTCTGAAGATGAAGAATATGTTGAGGACCTTGAAGAACCTGACCCCTATGCACATCCAAGAGTACCCAACACTGCATATGCGAGGGATACATACAAGGTGAAAGCTGAGATCCCTACTTTCAATGGAAATGTTGATATTGAAGGGTGCCTTGATTGGTACAAGGTGGAGACTTTCTTTGAATTCATGAATATTCCAGAAGACCGTAGAGTCTCTTTGCTCGCATACAAGCTGAAAGGAGGAGCTGGTGCATGGTGGCATCACCTTCAAGAAGACCGCCAGACTCAGAGGAGAACCTCGTGTGCGATCTTGGCGGTAAATGAAGAATCTTTTAAAGGGGAGATTTTTGCTTGCAGATTATGATCAGATCCTATTTATTCAATTTCAGAATTGTGCCAAAGAAATAGGACGGCTTCAGAATATACATAGGAGTTTCTAAGGCTACAAGTGAGGTGCAACCTTGCTGAAACAGAAGATCAACAAGTTGCAAGGTACATCAATGGTCTCAGTGATGTTATCCAAGATTGTTTAATGATGCAGCAAATTTGGTCCCTTGATCAAGCACAAGCTCTAGCCTTAAAGGCTGAGATGTTGGTAAAAACAAGAAAGGCAAGTAAGGCTCCATATTCTCATACGGAAGCCTCATTTAGGAGTAACTCCCATAAAGCGGAAGAAAAGACCACTCAGCCAAAGGAAAAACAACCTGCCCCAAAACAAGTTGGTGGTAAGAGCAGGGCTAAGCCTGTGATAAAGTGTTATAAATGTGGTGAAGAGGGACATGTATCTAGCAACTGCCCATTGAGGAAATTTGTCAATACCACAATCCATGATGGTGCAGATGATGAAGAATATGAATATGAAGATGTAGAAGGACAAGATATTTGTGAAGAAGAAGGAGAAGAGGTGGTATGTGTGATTCAACGCCTCTTGTGCTCAACACCACACCCGACAACACACAAATGAAGAAAATATTTGAGAGCAAATGTACGGTGAATGGCTGTTATCACTGGAATTTGACCAGGTCAGAGGTGGGCCGCGATCAAGATGGGCTTAAAGATTATATATAGAAGAAATACGTGAATCGGCCTTATACGCAAGGTTTGGGCTAGTTTGCCCTTGTATCTGTAACATATTAGGTTACATGTCGGTTAGGAATTAGAGTTTTACCCGTGCACGGTTAGGTGCACGCTTGAATTAGAAAGTCCCTTGGACTATAAATATGTATCTAGGGTTTATGGAATAAACAACAACCAACGTTCAACACAATCAATCTCGGCGCATCGCCAACTCCTTCATCTCGAGGGTTTCTCCGGTAAGCACCGTGCTGCCTAGATCGCATCTTGCGATCTAGGCAGCATAAGCTTATTACGTTGTTCATGCGTTGCTCGTACTGAAGCCTTTTTGATGGCGAGCAACGTAGTTATCTTAGATGTGTTAGGGTTAGCATTGTTCTTCGTATCATATGTTGTCGTAGTGCAACCCTTATACATCTAGCCGCCCTTACACCTATCTCGGGTGTAGGGCGGCACCCCGCTTGATCATTATTTAGTAGATCCGATCCGTTACGGTTGCTCCTTGTTCTTCAAGGATTAGTTTAATATCCGCAATAGTTAGGCCTTACAAAGGGTTGGAGGATCCAGCGGCGTGTAGGGTGTAGTTTGCTAGCCCTAGACAGGATGTTCCGGGGATCAACCTCGTGTTGGTTTTTAGGCCCTGTCTAGGATCGGCTTACGATCACCGTACGCGAGCGCGAGGCCCAATCGTGAGTAGGATGATCCGATTATGCGGTGAAAACCCTAAATCGTCGTAGATCGCATTAGCTTTATCTTGATCAAGCAGGACCACCATATATTCGGACACCTTGTACGAATCATGGGTGGATCGGCTCTTTGAGCCGATTCACGGATAACTCTGAGAGCCGATCGAGGCTCGTATTTAATGTTTACGTGTATGCCATGCGGGAAACTAAGCGAGGCATCATCCAACACCTTCCCGACCGGGTATAGGTCGGGTGGCACGCCCTTGCGACGGCATCGGATGTGTGACCGGAAGGCTTTGCGGGCCGTCGCTGCGAGGGACCGGGGCCAGCCGCAGCCCTAGTTGTTCCCGGCTCTACGGTGTTGCCGGTCGCTGCCCGCCGGTGGGTTTCGACCGCAACACATTCACGGCACGCTCGGTGGGACCATCTTCGACATCCACCGCATCGCCATCTACATCCGAGATGGCGGAAAGCACTCCGGCCACGTACGAGGATCTGACTGACGAGCTCAAGAAGAAGCATGACGAGATCAAGGCAGTCCTCGAAGCCGACCTCATCGGCTCTTTCCACAGAACCCGCTCCCATGGCGTCGGGTGGAAGGGGTTCTCACACGAAGGCGCGCTCGATGGAGTGGACCTGTCCGCCCCGTCAGAAGAACGCACCAGGTCGCTGCGTCAGGAGATCAACTCCATGGTGGCTCATTCGCTGCACCGCCACTCTGAGAGCCTGGTGAACACTTTAGAGCGTGTCGCTCTGCGCGTGATCCAGGAAGTCATGAGCCATCACTACCCTCTGTCAGGACCAGCTCTCGGGACCTATCAAGGAGAGGTGCCGCTCCAGTCCCGTCCACCGTTGTCATACGCATTGGCAGCACCGGAAGTGCCGGGTTCACCGGCATACGCCGTCGACATGGCGGAAGATATGTACCCGGGGAGGTGCCAGCCAGGACACTTGTTCAACATCAACATGGTAGAACTTGGGTACCGCCCTGGTAAGGGTAGTGACGAGGGCAGCTGCTCTCATAGCAAGGATGAAGAGGGAGCTGGTCCACGCGATCGGCCCCGACACCGCCACAAGATCCTGGTGATGATCAAGATGGAGGCCGATTCCGGCGATCGGACCGTATTATCCGCACCACCGGCTCTCCCGATATTTGGCGTCGACCTCACGGGTGACGGAAAGCTAGGGTATGGGTTCACCTCGGCTGATGAGCTAGAGGAAGTCGACATCGGCCCTGGGGATAAGACGCGACCAACTTTTATCAGCAAGAAGTTAGATCCACAGCTCAGGAGTCAGATGATTGCTCTATTGAAAGAGTACCCAGATTGCTTTGCATGGGACTACACAGAAATGCCTGGGTTAGACAGGAGCATCATTGAACATCGGCTCCCCCTTAAGAAGGGATTTCGGCCGTTCCAGCAACGAGCACGTCAGATGAGGGCCGAAATTCTGGAAGAAGTCAAGAAAGAAATCGAGAAAATGTTGGCCGCCGGGTTCATCAGGCCATGCAGGTATGCTGAATGGATCTCCAGTATCGTTCCTGTAGAAAAGAAGGACGGCCGGTGGCGTGTGGCCATCGATTTCTGAGATCTTAACAGAGCCACTCCAAAAGATGAGTATCCGATGCTCGTGGCAGAAACATTGATCAATGCAGCTGCTGGCCACAAGGTTTTAAGCTTCATGGATGGCAACGCCGGCTATAACCAGATCTTCATGGCTCCAGAAGATATACACAAGACCGCATTCAGAGTACCAGGGGCAGTAGGCTTGTTTGAATATGTGGTCATGACCTTTGGGTTGAAGAATGCTGGCGCAACGTATCAAAGAGCCATGAATTATATATTTCACGATCTGATCGGCAAGTTGGTGGAAATCTACATCGATGACGTGGTAGTCAAGTCTGTCTCTATGGAGGGACACTTGGGAGATTTGCGACGCGTCCTAGACCGAACTCGGAAGTTCGGACTGAGAATGAACCCAAAGAAGTGTGCCTTTGGTGTGACGGACGGTCAGTTCCTAGGATTTTTGGTTCATGAACGAGGAATTGAGATCGGCCTGAAAAGTCAGGAGGCAGTGCGTACCATGCAGCCGCCCACCACGAAGAAGGAACTCCAACGTCTTATCGACAAGATCAACTTCGTCCGCCGATTCATCTCTAACCTGTCAGGACGGATCGAGCCGTTCATGGCGTTGGTGAAGACTAAATCCGATGACGAATTTCACCGGGGGCGAACAGACAGCAGGCGTTTGATGAAATTAAACGGTATCCGACGACGCCGCTCGTGCTAGTTCCGCTCCGAGCAAGACAAGGCCATTCTACATCTACTTGTCGGTAGCCGACACGTCCATCGCCTCGGTAGTGGTGCAACTCTACGAGGGCGTTGAAAAGGTCGTTTTCTACCTCGGCGAGAAGGATGTTGGACGCGGAAACAAGGTATCCCGAGGTCGAGAACCGTGCCTCCGCTCGTTCTTTACCCGCACTCAAGCTGCATCACATCCTTTTGACGGCAGAGATTTTCGTCATATGCAAGTCGGACGTTGTCAAGCACATGCTGTCGGCCCCGTGTTGAAAGGCCGACCGGGTAAGTGGATGTTTGCGTTGTCGAGTTCGATCTCCGGTATCAGCCGCAAAAGCGATCAAAGGGCAAGCGTTGGCCGATCTCATAGCCGAGTGAATCAGTACCAATATAGCAGCACTATCTATACGTGCATGGGCTATGTTCTTCGATGGATCGGCTTGCGACGATGGTTGTGGCATCGGCATTCTGCTCGTGTCGCCTCGGGGGCAGAGTACTCCTTCTCCATCAGGTTATCTACCCCTTGCACCAACAACGTAGCAGAATATGAGGCGGTACGTAAGGGGATGGAGTTGCTACTGGAAGCCGGGGCAGAGGCGGTAGAGCTTTTTGGAGACTCCAAGTTGGTGATTAACCAGCTCACGGATGAATATAAGTGCGAGAGTGAATCGCTTTTCCCATATTGGATGGAATGCCGTGAGTTGATGACACGGTTTCGGTACATCAACTTTAATTGGGTCCCAAGATCCCAAAACACCGAGGCCAACAATCTCGCACAAATGGCGTCGGGCTACATAGATATACACTGAAGGGTCGAAGTTCGGGTGCAATTCCTGGAACAGGATGATTGGAGAGCCGAAATCTTCAATTACTTAAAAGATTCGGCTCGGGGGCACCTAAACGGATAAGATACAAAGCCATGAAGTATGTCCTCATAGGAGATGATATGTTCTACGGGACGTTGGAAGGGTTACTACTCAAGTGCACGGGACCAACCGAGTCTAATCGGCTCTTACATGAGGTGCATGAAGGCGCCTGTGGAACTCATCGATCGGCTCACAAGATGAAGTGGCTAATCGGGCGCTCGGAGTTTTATTGGCCCACCATGCTTGAAGATTGCTTCAATTACTACAAGGGGTGCCAAGCATGCCGGATGTTCGGGAAGATTCGGATGGTACCGGCATCAGCGATGAACCCTATCATCAAGCCTTGGCCGTTCCGGGGGTGGGGCATGGACATGATCGGCAAAATCCATCCAGCGTCGAGTAAAAAACATGAATGGATTTTGGCCATCACAGATTACTTCACCAAGTGGGTGGAAGCCGTCCCTATGAAGAAGATGAAATCAGAAGATGTGATCAAGTTTGTGAAGGAACACGTGATTCATAGGTTCGGGATTCCCCAAACTATCACGACCGATGGAGGTTCGGTCTTTGTTTCTAAAGAATTCAGGAAATTCTGCGATGACATGGGGATTAAAGCCGATCCGATCATCTCCGTACTATGCTCGGGCTAATGGGCAAGCTGAAGCGGCCAATCGGAGCTTAATCAAGCTGATCAAGAGAAAGATTGACGAGAACCCTAGGGATTGGCATGAGAAGTTATCGAAGCATTATGGGCCTACCGCATGTCGTGCCATGGAGCTATAAAGACTTCGCCGTACCAGCTTGTCTATGGACGAGAAGCCGTATTACCTTGGGAAATTACGGCTGGATCAAGACGTGTCACGTTTCGGAATGATCTGACAGCGGAAGAATATGCAGCTTTGATGAGTGACACTATTGAGGACGCTACAGAACTTAGGCTTTGGTCGTTGGAGAAGATTAAGGAGAACAAAGCCAGCGTAGCTCGTGCCTACAATAAGAAGGTTAGACCAAAGGAGTTTCAAGTTGGTGATCTAGTATGGGAAGCTGTGTTGCCGTTAGGAACCAGGGACAAGGCATATGGCAAGTGGTCTCCTAATTGGCACGGTCCGTACAAAGTCGTCCAGGCCTTGAAGGGTAATGCATACATGTTGGAAGAGTTGGACGGACAGAAGTTCCCAGTAGCCATCAATGGTCAACACCTCAAGAAGTATTTCCCAAGCATGTGGGATGATGGGCAGTAAGGTATGGAGGCCGATTTTAAATCAGCCAGTAAAAAAAATCACAGCCGATGCGCAGACATCGACTTGAGCCGCGCGTTTAGGCAACAGCTTGGCCTCAGATCGCAATGCGAGCCGATGTCCGGCTATCGGCTCTTTGTACAGCGACTCCATTCGACGATCGGCAAAATCGACAAGGAAGCGAAATTAATTGAGGAATATTTTCTTAATTAATAGAAGGATTTCTTACAAAGAAAGAGCCGATTGCTCAGGGAAGAAGAGGGCAAAAGCCAACTACTACTACTGATCCCTAATCTAGGGGCCATTGCTGCCCTCGTCGTCGCTGCCTCCGGCGCAGCCGCTGATAGGCTCCTCATCGGAGCTTCCATAGCCTTCTACGGGAGCCTCATCTTCCTCATCATCGTCATCGCTGTCGTCGTCCCACCAGGTGCGGAGGCGCTTTGCTGGTGGGTAACCTTCAAGAGAGTCATCATCGTCCTCCTCCGCTTCTTCCTCGGAGGAGGTGAAATCGTCCCAGGAGAAGCGGTCGTCCTCGCTCTCCGCCTCCTCTTCCCCTTCGACGAGGAATTGAAGGTCGCCCTCTCCATCGGTCAGGGATTTGTCATCCTCGGACCAGATGGAGGAATCATGTTCCTCTTTGTCCCACGTCGTCGGGGCGAGAATGTCGTGCGCCGCCAACGAGCCCCACTCCGGCGTCGGCTCGCGAGAGGAGGAAGAGTCAGAGAAGACCGATGAGGTGGAGGAGGAAGAAGAGGAAGACATGGCTATGGGGGTTTTTTGGGTGCCGGTGGCCAGAACAGAGCAAAGGATTGTAGTGGCGAACTGTTCAGGGCGTTTAAATAAAGGGGCTATAGTAGAAATTCAAGGCCACAGCAGTTTCCGAGGAGGCGGTGCCCAAAGACAGCGGTCAAATCACGCGGAATAGTTGAGAAGACAGGGCATCATGATGAGGAATGTCTGCGACGGTTCCGCTCTGCCATGACATGACCCGACGAAGAAAAACGAGTGATTTTGGAATTATCAATTCCAAAACCAGGGGGGCATGTGTTATCACCGGAATTTGACCAGGTCAGAGGTGGGCCGCGATCAAGATGGGCTTAAAGATTATATATAGAAGAAATACGTGAATCGGCCTTATATGCAAGGTTTGGGCTAGTTTGCCCTTGTATCTGTAACATATTAGGTTACCTGTCGGTTAGGAATTAGAGTTTTACCCGTGCACGGTTAGGTGCACGCTTGAATTAGAAAGTCCCTTGGACTATAAATATGTATCTAGGGTTTATGGAATAAACAACAACCAACGTTCAACACAATCAATCTCGGCGCATCGCCAACTCCTTCATCTCGAGGGTTTCTCCGGTAAGCACCGTGCTGCCTAGATCGCATCTTGCGATCTAGGCAGCGATAAGCTTATTACGTTGTTCATGCGTTGCTCGTACTTGAAGCCTTTTTGATGGCGAGCAACGTAGTTATCTTAGATGTGTTAGGGTTAGCATTGTTCTTCGTATCATATCGTTGTCGTAGTGCAACCCTTATACATCTAGCCGCCCTTACACCTATCTCAGGTGTAGGGGCGGCACCCGCTTGATCATTATTTAGTAGATCCGATCCGTTACGGTTGCTCCTTGTTCTTCAAGGATTAGTTTAATATCCGCAATAGTTAGGCCTTACAAAGGGTTGGAGGATCCAGCGGCGTGTAGGGTGTAGTTTGCTAGCCCTAGACAGGATGTTCCGGGATCAACCTCGTGTTGGTTTTTAGGCCTTGTCTAGGATCGGCTTACGATCACCGTACGCGAGCGCGAGGCCCAATCGTGAGTAGGATGATCCGATTATGCGGTGAAAACCCTAAATCGTCTTAGATCGCATTAGCTTTATCTTGATCAAGCAGGACCACCATATATTCGGACACCTTGTACGAATCATGGGTGGATCGGCTCTTTGAGCCGATTCACGAGATAACCTCGAGAGCCGATCGAGGCTCGTATTTAATGTTTACGTGTATGCCATGCAGGAAACTAAGCGAGGCATCATCCAACACCTTCTTGACCAGGTATAGGTCAGGTGGCACGCCCTTGCGACAGCATCGGACGTGTGACCAGAAGGCTTTGCGGGCTGTCGCTCTGAGGGACTGGGGCCAGCCGCAGCCCTAGTTGTTCCCGGCTCTACGGTGTTGCCAGTCGCTGCCCGCCGGTGGGTTTCTGACCGCAACAATGGCAAGATATGCAAATTAGTAATTGATAGTTGCAGCTACGAGAATCTTATCTCCCAAAATTTGGTGAACTATTTAAAACTTGAGACTCATTATCACCCAAGCCCATACACTATTGGATGGATCAAGAAAGGGGTGAATATGAGGGTCACCAAGCAATGCAACCTACCACTCTCTTTGGGCAAGTACTACCGCTCAAATGTATTATGTGATGTGGTTGATATGTATGCCAACCATGTTATTCTTGGGAGACCTTGGAAGTTTGATGTGGATACCACACATAGAGGGAAAGAAAATTCATACTCCTTCACTTGGAACAAGCGAAAGATCATCATTCTACCCAACCAATCAGATCGCAATAGCTCTAAAGAGGAGGATAAAAGTATGTTAACTATTTATCACACATCTAATGAGTGTATGAGAGACTTGAAGGAGGCAAATTTGTGTGCTGCACTTGTTGTGAAAGGAGAGGTGCAACCGGAGGTTGAAATTCCAGCAAAGGTACATGACCTACTAGCTGAATTTTAGAGCATACTTGGAGAGCCACAAGGCCTACCACCAATGATAGGAATTCAACATCGAATTGACTTCATTCCAGGAGAAAGTCTTCCTAATCTGCCACACTACCGAATGATCCCAAAAGAGCATGATATACTCAAGGAAAAGGTGGAGGAGTTGCTGCATAAAGGGCTCATTCAAGAGAGTATTATTCCATGCGCCGTACCAGCTTTGATCACACCAAAGAAAGGTGGATCTAAGCATGTGTACAGATAGTAGAGCTATCAACAAGATCACCATAATGTACAGATTTCCTATTCCCCGGTTGGATGATATGCTAGATCAACTTAGTGGTGCAAGAGTGTTCACAAAGCTCGATTTAAAGATTGGATATCATCAAATTCGCATTAGACCCGGGTACGAACGGAAAACAGCTTTTAAGACAAATGAAGGGTTGTTTGAGTGGATGGTGATGCCATTTGAACTCTCTAATGCACTAAGTACCTTTATGCACTTGATGAACCAGGTAATTCGACCCTTCTTATCCCAATTTGTTGTGGTTTATTTTGATGACATGCTGATATATAGCAAGGATGAAGATGAACACTTGCATCACATCCGTAAGGTACTATGTGTACTAAAGGAGAACCAACTCTATGTCAACCTGAAGAAGTGTGTTTTCCTTCAAACAAAACGTATTTTCTTGGGCTTTGTCATAACAAGTGAGGGCATTCACGTTGATGACTCTAAAGTTAAAGCAATCAGAGAATGGCCAACTACAAAGACTATTTATGAGGTGAGAAGTTTCCATGGCCTTGCAACTTCCTATAGGCGGTTTGTTAAAAATTTCAGTGCCATCATGGCACCAATTACTGAATGCCTAAAGAAAGGAAAGTTTCAATGGAACGAATCTGCTGAAACTAGTTTCAAGGAGATAAAGGAAAAACTCTCACAAGCTCCCGTCTTAGTACTACCCGATTTCAATAAAACGTTTGAGCTAGAGTGCGATGCAAGCGGAGTAAGCATTGGGGCTCAACGAAAACCCATTGCATTCTTTAGTGAGAAGCTAAGCGAAACAAGACAGAAGTGGAATACCTATCAGCAAGAATTGTATGTTGTTTTTCGGGCTTTAAAGACCTGGGAAGTCTATTTTTTGCCTACGGAGTTCATTGTTTACAGTGATCATCAATCCTTGAATCATTTTAGAAATCAAAAGCATGTGGATCGCATGCTAGCAAGATGAGCAACATATTTGGAGAGGTTTAACTACCTTATTATGCATAAATCTGGAACAACCAACGGAGTCGCCGATGCTTTGAGTCATCGTGCATATGCCTCTTGACTTCTTTCAAGGCTGAACTTCCGGGCATGGATCAAATAAAAGAGCTGTATGAAGAGGACAAAGACTTTGGCCATGTTGGGTAAAGCACCTAAGAGACCAACCATTAGGCGACGACTATTTAGTGCAAGATGGTTATCTCTTCAAGGATGATCAGTTATGCATCCTAAGAAGTTCTCTACGTGACAAGTTGATTAGAGAGCTCCATTCAAGTGATCTTAGTGGCCATGTGGGACGTGACAAGACTATCGCTAATCTAGATGCTCGTTACTATTGGCCACAATTGAAGAGAGATGCTGTAAAGTTTGTTCAGCGATGCCCCATATGTCAAACATGCAAAGACCAGGTCCAAAACTCAGAGTTATACATGCCTTTGCCTATTCGTGAGGCTCCATGGGAGGATATCTCTATGGACTTCGTCTTGGGTTTGCCAAGAACAAGGCGCGAGAATGATGCTGTGTTTGTGGTGGTGGACAGATTCTCCAAAATGGCTCATTTCATCCCATACCGCAAGACAACAGATGCTCGTCATGTTGCAAATTTATTCTTCCGAGAAGTGGACAGACTTCATGGGGTTCCACGGTCCATTGTTTCAGACCGTGATAGCAAGTTCCTTGATGCATTTTGGTTGACTTTGTGGAAGCAATTCAACATCGAGTTAAAATTTTCTACTACAGCTCATCCACAAACCGATGGCCAACAGAAGTGGTGAACAAGTCTTTGGGTAATCTGATCCGTTGCATTTGTGGTGATAAAAAGGGACAATGTGATTTAGCTTTATCTCTTGATGAACTCTCCTACAACAACTCCAACCATAGATCAACATGAATGAGTCCTTTCTCTATTGTCTACACTAAAGTTCCAACACATGTGGTGGATCTGCTGAAGCTAATACCATCAAAGGGAAGCTCAAAGGCATGATTGTCCTTTGCTGAGAATTACACAAAACTATTTGAAGAAATTCGCAGTGTCTCGAAGGCACAAAATCAGAAGTATAAACAGTTGGCTGATTACAAACGGAGGCTAAAATCATTCCAAGTTGGTGATAAAGTGATGGTATACCTCCGAAAAGAAAGACTTCCTTTAGGCGTTAAAGGAAAGCTTAGGCAACGAAAATATGGACCCTTCTCTATCCTAAGGAAGATAAATGATAACGCTTATGTGATAGAATTTCCAGCAGAGATGGGAATATCTAACACATTCAATGTGGCAGACTTGACTCTTTATCACCCAGAACAAGCACTTTATGAGGATAACTCGAGGTCGAGTTCTAAACAACCAGGGGATAATGATGGAGGACAGTAGAGAAAATAAAACATAACTAAACTTTAGTACTAGCTTCTACACACTTCTATATTATTCCACAAAAAATGATCCTTTAGTCATATGTATTATAGGGGTTTCTAGAGTGTTCTAGGTATGAGTTGTAACTTTTCTCTTTCCTAGCTTTAGTAGTGTTTCCTAGTATGTTCTAGTTGTGAGTAGAGCTAACTTGTGAGGGCTCATGCAGCCTATAAATAAAGATCCAACCTCTACATATGTAACCAGACTATGTATCATCTACCTATCAATAAAGAGAACTTTCTGTTCTTGTTTTAGATCTTGGATTAGATTTTGTGTTGAGAGTTTGGATTGAACTCTTGACAGGCCCCGCCCCTAGAGAGATATCCATCTTACGCCCCTAGAGCGATATCTAGCGCAGCACGTTGAAGCGGTTCCATCAACATTTGTGATGTCCACATTGTAGCAATATGGTGAAGCTGTTCCTCCATAACATTGTGCTGCTTCACAAACAGACACAAACATACATTTTTCTTGTCCGAAATGGGTCAGGCCGCTGGAGATGCCTTTAACGTTACAAGGTTCATACCCACTTTCGAGAAAATTGTAAAACTAAAATTCTAGAGGCAAACGTTTTTTGTAGTGTAGACATTTCATGTTTGCACACAATTTTTTGAGAATTATTTTTATGTGGCCAGTAAATAATTATGTCAGCGCATCGAAATTTATTCTTTTTATCGCGTGACACAAAAAGATGTTACTTTTTCATAAAGTTGGGCAATGTCTGCAAATGTTCTCCTCGGCAGTGTCAAACACTCAACGAAGTGGTTATACTCTTGTACACCAAGAGGTGAGAGGGAGAAGGAGTCTACGATAAACGAAAAGAGACTTTGCAAAGTGGTTCTACTCCTGTACGCCAAGAGGTGAGACTAATTAAGAAAGAGAAGTCAGGAGAAGGTGTCTACCATAAACCAAAGAAGACTTTGCAATGTGTATTTGTGTAGTATATGTGCATGTGCATGTGCATATGCATATGCTTCTCACATGCTGTGAAAGTGAGATGCAGCTTTAGCACCACCACTAACCAAATTTCCCAGGAGATAGTGTGCGTGCACATCACATACTAGTGACCAACCGCCAATCAGAAGCTAGCCACAAGCTCTTTCCAACTTTAAGATCTGCACAGCACTCACACGTGTCAACACCCTGGAGGACCAAACTCCACCTGGCAGACCCCTGGCGCACCAAGTCAGCCACAACGAGGACATGTCACCCACGACGGCCAGTCCGGTATTGACACGTCAGTGGCGAATTGCGGTAAGTGATGACCATTTAATCACCCTGAAGATGAGAGGGAAAAGGGTTAATCATCGTTGTCATGGAGGGATTAGTGGATCAACCCTCATGCTGTCTGGTATCTTTGGGATGTTAGTTGGATCAGGTGGTGTGGTGCTCTGCATGCATGGGTTGATATACATGCTCAGCTGGCTTGCCCCTGTTGTGATATGTCGGCCTTGATGAGCATCTCTGAGTGGCTGCTAATCTGGAGCAACATTTCGCTCTTTTCTGCTCCACTACCTGATCTAGTCTTTCATTTCACAGGGTATCTATGGAGAAAATGACAACCTTTTGCAGATGCAAATATTTTTATGCCTGATTGACAGGATGTCTTGAGTTGATATGCTCACTTGTCGTGTACTAATAGTACTGTTTAACATAATTACAATGATATAATTCCCTGATATGGTTTAATTTCTTACAGGATATTTTAGTTAGCACGGGATTGTCTCGACTGCAGGATTTTCACCGGAACTCCACATGGACATATTGTACTTCTCGGAGGATTTTTATGAAATCCATGTATTCTAATTTCTATATCGGGCATGTTCCATCAAACCTTGCTCTAAATGCATTGATACTACCCCACACTTTAGGCTTAACAACCATACATATCATGGCATTGAGATTGCTGGGGTCCCTAACTTGCATTATTATGTAAGTTCAGCGCACCAACCATTTTACATGAAGATTCTAGCTGTTGAGAAAATGTGGGCAATCTGTTATCAATTCAACGCACCGTAATGTTCCTTTCGGTGAGCATGATATGTCATTTATCCTTGTCCATCTGTTCTATTCAGCATTACGGCACCAGATTTTTCTCTTATTATTATGTTATTCCTTTTATTGCAAAAATGCTAGCCATCCATCTTCAAACCACTGAGGGAGCCCACATAATCTCCTAAGCACATCACTCCATTTCATGCTTTGACCCCATCGCTATCATCATGTCTGCATTATAATTCCTTGAAGAAAAGAACCTAGTAACATGCATTTGCTACACTCCACTACTTTGGAAAGTAATAAACCCTTTACGGGTTTGACTTATTTCCATCATTTAGTCACTCTATTATTGGGAGCATGCATGTTTGTACTATGCATCTGCGCCTCAACATCACAGCTCACAGACAAAGGCTATCATTTTGAAATTAAAATACATAAAGGTGGGTCAGATTTTGGTACAGGCTTTGCAATTGAAGATAATTAGTAATTATATGTATGTGCAAACCATGTTCGTCAACACAATCGAGGAATGAAAGTATACAATTATTCTTTTTTCGATAAAAGACGCTTTATTACGAAACACCCGACCTCTGCATAGCTAAGATGCACACAGCCGTCCCAACATAGTACAAGGTCTCCAAAAGAGTAAATACAAAAGTTCTGAAAAAATCATAAAAAGAGAAGCTAGTTCACCAACGGTGCCGCAATCCTACGATTATGCAGCCACCCATGTTGGGTAATAAACTCCTTGGCCGTATTCTCCAACCGTGTAGATACCTCCGTAAAGAGGTTGCGGTCCTCCAAGTGCTGCAGCGACGACCATAAACGAAGCATAGCCGTACATCGATAGATAACCTGCATAAGAGAAGAACATTTATCATTAAAAACCTTGTCATTTTTACATAGCCAAAGCGACCATATTACGGCTACCGCTCCCACTCTGATTAGGACCTTAAACCTAGAATCCACCCCATTTAGTCAATTACCAAAAATATTTGCAACGCTACGAGGTGGATATAAGGTAGAACCCATCTGAATGATTGACCATATAGATCTCGCATATCGACAATTAAAAAAAAGGTGTTTTTATTATCTCCTCTTCGTGACAGAAAACATATTTCGTACATCCGTGCCAGTTGCGCTTAGCATGGTTATCTTTAGTAAGAATAACACCCCGACGAAGATACCAAGCAAACACTTTTAGTTTTGAGAGGTATCTTCATTTTCCAAATAGATCTATTATTTAAAACAGGTTGAATGAGTTGTATTAAAGCTTTATACATGGAAGCTGCCGAGAATACTCCATTCTTGGTAAGGCCCCAACGAAAAACATCGGACCCTTGCACCAAATGGACTGAAGCTAGCCTCTGTAGCAGTTCATTCCAGGAGACCAATCTCGGTCCAACGATATCTCGCCTAAATGTTATTGAAGGAGGAAGTATACAGTTCTTACATGCCTTCTTACATTTAATAACAAGGAAGTGGAAGAAAATTATAATCAACATGTAATTCTGATCACCTTATAAGAAAGGCAATAAATATCAAATAAACGGTATCAGAAGAATTTTTTGAAGCCCATTTATAAAAATCATATAATTGCATGTTAAATTTCAAAATACTCTTTTTTAGATAGCATGCACATCTTAAGAGAAAGTACATGAATTTATACATTAAGTGAATATTTCTGCAAGCATGGAAAGAAAAGCACTCCACATCTTACCAAAATGAACTTTCAGAGAAATTTACTAGGAGAAAACATAAATAATTAGGACCCCGGTAAATATGTGTGTTAGTGATTGAAGTGGTATACAAATTGTATTCAATGATTGTATGAATAATAATGAAATTGTATAAAGATTTCAGATGGCTCAGATAAAAATAATTTAAACAAACTTGTGCAATCTTAATTGTGTTTGAGATTAAACAAAATTAATTCCAAGCTTCAATAAACACAAATTAATCTCAAGCTTCACGAGTTAAATTTTATCATGTGTACCGTTACGTCTTGTGTCACATTGTATCTATTTTCATCAACAAACAACAGAACAGCTAAAAATCAAAACGGGATCTGTTTTTCTTTTGTGCATGTCCATTGTCCCATGTTTCAGGAAGAAATAATTCATCTAGAACCGAAATCTCAACCATTGCCGCACAAGCAAGCAAATTTGATAATTACTGCGTGATAAGAGAATTCCATCCAAGATTCTCTGTGATAAAGCATATGATAACATGACTGAATTGACACCTTGTAAAACAAGTCAAATGTGCAATGGTTTTGGGTTAGAATTATATCCAAGTTCTGACTGCAGCAATGTGACCTGCCGTGTTGCAGTTTCTCCACCGAAGACGTCTATGATTTGGCTTAGAATTTGCAACAACTTTCTAATTGCTAGATAAACTCTCGGCCAGATCTTTGACGAAGTAGGAAGCAAAAATATTCTTATTTTGATCACATGTATGAGTATGTTCAACTGGTATGTCCTAACAGTCTGTATACGGAGAACTCCATTTCGCAACTACTAGGGAGTCAATTACACGGTCATTTCTTCATTGAGAAAAATGGAAATAGTGTGGCATTGAGATTTGTGTAACTAGTTTTCTAGACGCGTGCTGAAGTTTCCCATGGCTGTAGTTCATCCAATATTTTTCAACCTTCAGAGTTTTTTCTGTACAAAATCATTAAAGAGTTTCATGCATCCTCAGTATGAAAAGGGTCGCAAATCCTCCTAGGAACGGCAGACAAAGTTTGACATTATTTCGTGGGCCTACTCCAGACAGCACATTTGGGCAACAAAAATGGTCCACTGAATATGCAGTTTCCTCTCTCCCTCTCCTTCTCCGTCACCTTCTCCCTCCCTTCCCCCGTGACAACTGCAACTTCTTGTACAAATAAATACACATGATATGGACTATTAGGAGAAAGATGTCACGCTTTTTTTTCTTTCGAAAAGGGGGATTATGGCCCCAGCCTCTGTATCAAAATGATACATACGGCATTTATTTCATTATTGAAAAGGTTTAGTCACGCCTTAATTAAAGTTCTTGAAATCTCTATTCTGAAAGAAGATTACAAAACTTGCAAACAACATATGTTTTTTTTTTCAGGAACCCGCGACAAAGCACGCATTTTTTTTATAGATAGAGGACAACCCAAATACAAGCTCCACATTACAACACACGAGGCCAAGACCAAAGAAAACAAAGAGACTCCTCACAAAAACCCCACTAATTTCCACCTATCTGCTCCCTCAACGATCGCGTCGAGAAGAAGAGCCTCCGTCCTAGCTTTGTTCTTGAAGATCCTATGTTATGCTCTGGACAGTTGATTACCCTGAATTTGTCAGGATCGGTGCATGCTTATCTGGCTATTGTATACACCTACAATGACAATCAGTTTAATTCACGTCAATTATGCAGAAATAGCCCATTTCGTGGTGGAAGCTAGAAAACTTAGCAATTCAAATATTTAATAAAACTATGCAATACGTTTTTTCTTATAGTCAAGTGAATGAACAATTAATATTTCTGATTCACCAGTCGCCGTTAAGAACCATCTGATCTGAACAATGAGATTCATGCAAGCACAAAAGGGGCAAGAAGATCTGGATTTGCCGGCTATCAATGTTGACTGAGAAACAACCATTTATAACTCCCTTATAGTCATTCCCAAATCTTTATCCTCAAAATAACATCATGAATCAATCTATTGAATAAAAGTAACAATAAATTTAAATATATATATTTGGATGAATGGATAAGGTGGCCACGGTTAGAAATATAAATTCAAGTACCTGAGAATAGAAGCGATGATTCCACCTCAGTATACAATTAGAGTTAAATAGAAAATATCATCAGAAAGTATAACCATTAGGAAGGGTGTCATGATCTCTACAACTATGATATCCTGAAGCTATTAAGTTCTAATATGCATGCTAGCTACCTGGTGGAGGTGAGAACTGACAAGCAAAAAAAAATTAGAAATTTATTCCAACCTTTTACTAATCAGACTACACAACATGTGGATTTGATGTAGACCCTAAGCTTGGACTTCCGAGGCAAGTATACTTTATTAATTGATTTTAATATTTTAAGGACCAATAATTCAGTAGGAAAATCATACAGCCAGTCAGCATCGGCATTCACAAAACTATGACACCGGCTAATCAGCCTGGAAGAGGTGCTGGATAGCTTAACAAATTATATGCTAGAACACCTCCGCATTCACAAAAAAATGACCTTTTTTTTACCTACAACTTGTTCTTTTTATTTCAAAACTTGGGAGTTGCTGATGGATGCCACACAATTTTTTTTCCTGCATGAAAATCTTCCCAAACCGCCAATTGCATCTCCACTTGCCACATATTTAAGGTTTTCAGGAGTCTCTGCAAAAGAAATATGAGGCAAGCACGCCCCTTTTGTGCTTGTAGAGTTCATGACATCCTTCCTAATGGGTATACTAACCTCTATTAGTGCATGACCTGAAATTCTACAGAAGAAGCCTAATCTTGCACACATACTCATCCCATCGTACAACATCATGTGAGCAATAGTGATGGATGACTTGCTACTTGCTCTTACAGTGACATAATTGACCAGCTGGCCGACTCACTGACCTATTATGATCAGATAAGGAACATAAAGACGCAGATGTTTATCCCACAGGTAGTCATAATAAGATTACTGGAACTAACAGTGTTCAGCATTCACAACAGTTGCTACAAATATTATTGTCGAAGTGCTTGTGCCTTTCATTTGAGGTATGTGACAACAGGATCAGTTCAATAATGCAGTACCCAATTAGCATTGTCTAGGATATAGGCTTTCAAACCAGTTATTGAATTCACTGTTACACAGGTCTATCCACACCATATCAAATGAAAAAGAGAAACAGAACAGCTTTTGCAACAAAATTGTGAGCCATCCTTTGAGTAACTGTCATCATCTCATACCGGCGTTGTACGTGCCTCTTGACGCTTCTTTTATACGATCAATACACCTTCTAGGGTGTATTTGAGAAAAAAACTATTATCATCTCACCTGTAACTGTACATGTACTGCATAGGCATGCACTGTGTTCCAGACGTCATGTCATTCAGATGGACACTTGTATGGTTCTCAAATCTTATCCAGGTTTCGAAAAGGTTATTACTATACTAAGGTAGTGCCCTGCTGCTCTGACGACTCTACTGCTTCACAGAAGACGAAGATAAGGTACAAATGTCACTAGCAGATTAGTCCAATCATACTACAATCAGGATTGCCTTGCAGCCATGCCAGAAATGGACAGCGACTTATCATATGCTCCCTGAAGAATATTTATACCTTATGCTGCAATGGAAGCTGTTTGATAATCTCTTTAGCTGCCTCAGCAAGAACATGTCATAACAGATACATTTTACTTATAACATGAAGAGGTTAGCTGCAGGTGACGGTATAAGTAATTGCCCCACAGAAGCTCCGTTTACGTAGCGTTTAGCTACAAGAAAGTGGTATCCATACATATCAAGTACAGTGACACATGGAGGCCTTTAGGTGACACACCAGTATATGAACATCACCATTCAGGAAGTCCAAAGAAGAGCTCAATAATGCAGTAGGAAGTTAACATTGCCGACTAAGCATGTCATTGAGAGTGCGGGCTCACAAATCCTACTTGTCTTCAGGACGCTGCAACGATCCAGAAGGACACGTGGGCGTGTTATTTAGAATGGTTCAGTGTTAAGTTTCCATATTGTGTTTCCTTTCAAACATGTATCGGAACACACGGCCCCATAATTGGTGCTGACAGTAGTTAATCCATCAGCATATGTATATCCTTATCATTCATCTGAAGCATCTTTGATCAATTAGCATATATATACAAGGTAGCCCTTCAAGTGGACACTGTCAGTGAGCCTAGGCCATGTAGAGTGCCTGTACTACTGAAATTGTTAATTGCAGAATCTTGTCAATGTGTTCGCTCTTGCAGCATTATCCTCGCTATCACAGTTGTTCTATGGGTTATGGTCGGATTTATGGGACCACCATTTGATCAGCTATGTAAGCTTATTAGTTGACTGGTCTGGCTTCGTGTGTTTGTTGTGGGGACAAGAGAGCTCAATAATGAGTCTTAAGTATGCATTGTTTCACAGCTCATAGTAAACAAGACGCAATTGTCTTGCAATGATCCACATCAGGAGTTAGGTTCGGACTTCAGGCTTGACTTAATTTTTTATAGATAAAAGGCATGAGAGACCGACTTTAAATTAATAAAGCCTAGAGAGGTTTAACCGAGTTATTACACACGATGCGTCATACATCTTAGCTAACAAAAAACGAAACAACCAGATTGCCAAAACAGGAGGCAAGGGCTGGAACAACCACGGACCGGAACAAGGGCCATCGACTCTTGGCAAAGCACCCGAGCATGGTAGGAGACAGCGATGACGACTTCAGGTACTTGGGCGAAGGGCGGAGTACAGCTCACGAGGCTCATTGATCATCTAGCAAATGCCCTCCTGATCCTTAGTCTTGGAGTTTATACTCCACAGCTGCAAGAACAACATTGTTTTATAAATAACATCAGTGGGGTGGTTAATCACTTTCTTTTCGATAGTAAGCTTATTACGAATGAGCCACATCACCCATGACTGCGCACGGAACAAAAGCCAAAGCAATCTACACGGGAGGCCCGCCAAACTAGAGAGGATATGGTGAAACTGGGCGAAGTTTCCAGGTCTCCAGTTCCATCCCAGCTATCTAGCGCAGGACACTCTAGGCAAAAGGTGCCAAGGAGCAGGAAAAGAAAATGTGAGCCGCGTCTTCCGGGAACCCACACATTGCGCAAGCTCCATTGGACGGACCGTTACGCATGGCAATCTGCAGGTTTGAAGGCAGTTTATCAAGAGCCAACTGCCAAGCAAAAAATTTGATCTTTAAGGGAACCGCCGCCCTCCACATGTCTTTCGCATGAGCCACTGTCGCCCCCTGCGACAGTTTTCCATACAATGAGCTAACGGAGTATTTACCCGAAGGCTCCAAGTGCCAAACTACCTTGTCCTTTCCCTGAGAAAGCTCAACATTCGAGACCATGTCGCAAAGCTGGTGCCACTATCCCACACCGAGCGGCGCAACCTGATATCTACCCATTCCCCTGAGAGGGCATGTGCAACCGTCCGATCCGTCTCGTCGCCAATAGAAAACAACAAGGGGAACCGGTCCTTAAGAGGTGTATCCCCACACCACCGATCTAGCCAAAAGCGTGTGCGCCGACCATCCCTAGTCTGGAACTTTGCTCCCAAACCAAAAAAGTGCTTCATCTTGTGCAAACCTTTCCAAAACTGCGAACCTCCATGACTTGATCCTACGAGAATATTGTCGGCGTCTTGGTATTTGGCCCGAATAATCCCTACCCAAATACCCTCCACATCCTGATATAGTCTCCAAACCCACTTGAGAAGCAGGGTTCATATTTTTTGTATTCAGCAGGCCCAAGCCCCACATCTCTTTGGGTCTATAGACCGTCGGCCAGTTCACAAGGTGGTACTTACGCTTAGGTCCAGTGCCTTCCCAGTAAAACTTGGACCACAACGAGTCGAATCTAGCGTGTATACCGTCTTGTAGAAGGAAATGGCCCATGGCAAATGTAATAACCCAGGTAATGGGGTTACAAAAATAAAGGAAACAGATGTGTGCATTGCATTCATGCATAGAAAATCTGGGGAATTTTCGCGCTTTAAAGTAAAACAGTCACGATGAATCGAAGTTTCACTTGACCTTGGTGGAATTGAAGTAGCTCATCAAGTCAAGCGCTATAAACCTCAATGTGACTTTGCTAAAACCTTGTTTTGGGTAGAGATAATTTGATCTAAGGGGTTAGATCAAATGGAATTAAAATCAACACAAGAACTTATTAATCAAGGATCAACTACTTGATCTTATTAAAGATCACAACATGATATTCCTTGCCATAACATATGAACATCCATTTAATTGGAAATCAAGTAACAAAAATTGGAGAAACTATTCTTCACTTATCTTCTCCATGTCTTAAACTAATCCATGCTCTTATCATAAACCCTATGATATCCATTATACTTTAATCTTGGAAACAAGACAAGGAGATCCAACTAAGGAATATAATTCTTCTCTATTCCAAATTATTATGCATCAAACCCAGAGAGGTGAGAGTTTTATTATAATTATTAGAGAAGCAATAACAAACCTTGAGCTAAACCTTGGATATACATCCAAGTATTCAAATCACCATCTTCAAGAGGAACCCTAGAGTATTTTTCAAGTCATTCCCAAAGGAGAGAGACCACTCATACTAATCCAAGCTTTACCTATTTAAGAATAAAGGACAACCTTTGAACTAAAGTATTAGGTTGAAAACCACTTCCCTTGGAGTGGTGAGATAACCTAATATCACATGGAATAATACCATATCCATGAATTGATAAAGTAAGGAAGAGATTAATTCAACCAAGATAGCCAAGTGGAGTTTTAGACTAAATACCTATTGAGATATTGTGAATACACCATAAACCCTAGAATAACTATTCCTATGAAAGAGAGCTCAAGCTATGGTGCTACACTCAAATTAGTTGAGGCAACACTTGAATTTGAGGTAGAGAACTATCCATATGTCCTGATGATTAAATCATCATTCCTTAAGTAGAACTATAAGTTATTATCTCAGGCATTCCCCTGGGATATAAATTATTGAGGTAACCATAGTAGTCACATCCTAGAAAGTAAAATAGAAGTGCTATACCTTAATTGATCAAGACAATGCTTGATCATGAAAGTGAGAACCCCATTTAATGAGAGATCCTTAGGAAGCCAAACCTTGATCATTATAAATTGAATGATGATCATAAACCCTAAGAACTTGAGGTAAAGATATTAAGAACAAGTTGATCATGCTTAAACCATGAACATGCTCTTGAGGTATGTGAGGATGCCTAATAGGATAAGTAGATATCATTCACCACATGAAATCATAGGGAGGTAACTAGTAAGCAACCATAGGCTTATATCCTAACCTTCACTTGTGAATCACTTGGTGATCATAAGTAGCATCCTACCACATCTACATTCCATTTATTCCTTAATCAAAGAACCTAAGAAAACCTTAGAGTCAAACTCTATGTTTTATATGGTGAGAAACCATCCATCCATATGACCAAAGTTAACTATAAAAATAACTATAACCACTGTAGTTACTTTAATGATAAATTGAGGATAATAATAGAAGTTAATTGGTAGAAGATAAAACCAATTCTCAAATCCTTAGTAATTAGAGAAGCACATAAGATATGAAGCAAGTAACCATCTTATCATGGTTAGGGGAGATTAAACCATAGCAAATACCCTAAAGTGTCATCTCATTTCTACCACCTAGATTTATATCTAAACCTTAGTTGGTGCATCATTTGGGTGATCACAACTAAAACCTAAGTCACAATTAAGTTCCAAACCATGTGCCATTAGGTAAATATAGTTAGACCCTAGAATTGCATTCTACTTAAATCCTTTGTTGAATTATTGAACATAAGAAAAACCTAGTGCTAAACCTTATGATTAAATCATGTGTGGTGATAAACCATTTAGATCAACCACTCATCATTATAATCAAGACCAAACCATGAGGAGAGGAATACCTACTCTAAGTATTTCAAGGTGTTATTAAAATAAAATACTAGTATTAACCTTGAAATAGGATTAAGATAAACCTTACAATGCCTTAATAAATGAGTGTTCAAGTAAAATCATACACAAGTGAAAATATTCTCAAATGAGAACTCAAATCCTTAGAAAATTCAGGACATATGAAATAACACTTGAAATCATATTCTAAAATAAGTAATTAAGTAGTAAGGTCACAATTCAATAATAAATTCTTTCTGGATAAATAAAGTAAACATATCATCTGTTATTATAAGTATTATAGAAAAATATGTTGAGTCTCAAAAGAAGGAGAATGGAAATTGTATTTGTTGACATACCTATTCAAAAACATTATGTATGTTGAATTTATCACTATATTAAAAACCAAAAGAGCATATTTCAAGTTGTAATTATTAGTTATGATATAATTGCCAAACTAAAACAATTACAAATATATGCAAACAGAATTGAGTTAAAAATTTGAATTCCATAAATGAAAATTGAAAATAGAAAATAAAAAAGCAAAAAAAAGAGAAGAGACTTACCTGGACCTACCTGACTAAGCAACCCACCAGCAGTCCAGCTCCAGCCCAGCAATCGAAGCCCAATCCAGCCCACCATACCTCTTCGTGATATATCAACGAGAGGGGCTTCGTCCCCATCCGTTCATCACGCATGAACGACAGCACGAAGCCGTGCTCAAACTCTCCTCGCTGCTGTCGATTCCTCCTCGTCTGAGTGCATGACGAGGCAAATTCTGGAGCCCTATAAGTACCCTGAACGAAGACCTAGCTCCATTTCCCACTCTCTCTGCTCCAAAATCCTCCCCAGATGAAACCCTAGCTCGCCCCGGCCATCCTCATTGCCGCCGTTCGGAACCTTCCCAAGCCTCGCCGTGACCGCCATGATGACCGCCGTCCTCGACTTGCTCCACCAGCTCGAGGAATCAAACCGAATCACCCCGGAGCATCTCCGTCGAGCTCGTCTTCTCCGACGCCGGGAGACGTCGATTGCGACGAGTTCGACCTCCCCTTGCTTCGCCGTCAAGCCCGTCGTGATCCCGGTGAGCCACTAGTGCTCCAGCACCCCTCAGCTCCCTCTAATTCCCTTTGCATCGCCGTCGCGACGATCGTCTGCGAGCACTGCCGCTCGACCTCGCCGGCGAGCAAGCTCCGGCGACTTATAGCCAACGGAACCACCACCATATGGTCCGTCCTCGCGTGGGGTTTCGAATAAAACCACTCGCCCATCTCATCGAGCAAGGGAACGGCGGCGCTGTCGCCGATTTCCCGCCGGCCACCGTAGTCCAAGCCCTGTAATCGATTTTGACTTGGTCATGTCCACGTGGCACGTGACCTGGCCCTAGACCCACCAGTCAGTCATTGTAGGTAGGTCTGTACCGGGTACAAATAGCAGTTCTTAGTCATTTTAAATTACAAAAAATAACTGAAATTATGCAGGAATATAGAAAATTCATTTTAACTCAGAAAAATACAAATGAGATATTGATACGTCTCCGACGTATCGATAATTTCTTATGTTCCATGCCACATTATTGATGATATCTACATGTTTTATACACATTATATGTCGTATTTATGCATTTTCCGGCACTAACCTATTAACGAGATGCCGAAGAGCCGATTCTTGTTTTCTGCTGTTTTTGGTTTCAGAAATCCTACAAAGGAAATATTCTCGGAATTGGACGAAATCAACGCCCGGGGTCCTATTTTTGCACGAAGCTTCCGGAAGACCGAGGGGGAAAGGAAGTGGGGCCACGAGGCGCCGCCACAACAGGGCGGCGCGGCCCGGGTCTTGGCCGCGCGGCCCCGGCGTGTGGGGCCCTCGTGTGGCCCCCGCGTTGCCCTTCCGCCTACTTAAAGCCTTCGTCGCGAAACCCCCGCACCGAGAGCCACGATACGGAAAACCTTGCGAGACACCGCCGCCACCAATCCCATCTCGGGGGATTACGGAGATCGCCTCCGGCACCCTGCCGGAGAGGGGAATCATCTCCCGGAGGACTCTTCACCGCCATGGTCGCCTCCGGAGTGATGAGTGAGTAGTTCACCCCTGGACTATGGGTCCATAGCGGTAGCTAGATGGTTGTCTTCTCCTCATGTGCTTCATTGTCGGATCTTGTGAGCTGCCTAACATGATCAAGATCATCTATCCGTAATTCTATATGTTGTGTTTGTCGGGATCCGATGGATAGAGAATACTATGTTATGTTGATTATCAATCTATTACCTATGTGTTGTTTATGATCTTGCATGCTCTCCGTTATTAGTAGAGGCTGCGGCCAAGTTTTTGCTCTTAACTCCAAGAGGGAGTATTTATGCTCGATAGTGGGTTCATGCCTCCATTAAATCCGGGACGATGTGACGAAAGTTCTAAGGTTGTGGATGTCTTGTTGCCACTAGGGATAAAACATTGATGCTATGTCCGAGGATGTAGTTATTGATTACATTACGCACCATACTTAATGCAATTGTCCGTTGTTTTGCAACTTAATACCGGAAGGGGTTCGGATGATAACTCGAAGGTGGACTTTTTAGGCATAGATGCATGCTCGGATAGCGGTCTATGTACTTTGTCGTAATGCCCAATTAAATCTCACAATACTCATCATATCATGTATGTGCATTGTTATGCTCTCTCTATTTGTCAATTGCCCGATCGTAATTTGTTCACCCAACATGCTATTTATCTTATGGGAGAGACACCTCTAGTGAACTGTGGACCCCGGTCCATTCTTTACATCTGAAATACAAATCTGTCGCTATTGTTCTTTACTGTTCTTTGCAAACAGTCATCATCCGCACTATACATCTAATCCTTTGTTACAGCAAGCCGGTGAGATTGACAACCTTGATGTTTCGTTGGGGCAAAGTACTTTGGTTGTGTTGTGCAGGTTCCACGTTGGCGCCGGAATCCCTGGTGTTGCGCCGCACTACATCTCGCCGCCATCAACCTTGAACGTGCTTCTTGGCTCCTCCTGGTTCGATAAACCTTGGTTTCTTTCTGAGGGAAAACTTGCCACTGTACGCGTCACACCTTCCTCTTGGGGTTCCCAACGGACGCGTGCTGTACGCGTATCAAGCATATTTTCTGGCGCCGTTGCCGGGGAGATCAAGACACGCTGCAAGGGGAGTCTCCACAATCCAATCTCTTTACTTTGTTTTTGTCTTGCTTTATTTTATTTACTTTCTTGTTTGCTGCATTATATCAAAACACAAAAAAATTAGTTGCTAGTTTTACTTTATTTACTGTCTTGCACTCTATATCAAAAACACAAAAATATTAGTTACTTGCATTTTACTTTTGTTACCATGTCTAGTTCTGCACCTGTTACTTCTACACCTGAGGAATTAGTCTTCACTTTTAAACAAGGGGATGAGGAGAGTTTTAAAGATGCTTGGTCCAGAATTTTTACATTTTATCGTAAAACTGAACCTCAAATGACTCTAAGTTTGCTCCTTAGTAATTTTTATTTTGGTCTTATGATTCGCTATAGATATGCCTTGGATGCTGTAGTGGGAGGAGATTTCCTTCATTGCAATGGGGATCAAGCTTTTAATGCCATAAAGAAGTTGGTTGCATCACATGATTCAACTAATAACTTTGATTCACCCCTTATTAGCATTTATAATAGATTAAACACTCTTGAGACAAGTGCATCTAGCTTGAATGAAAATTATACATATGTTCGTAACCGTCTTGATCAAGTTTTAGTGAACTCTGAACCTTCATTATGGGATCCTACTATTAAAATTGTTATCGGTGACCAAACTCTTCATGCCAATTGTGATATTATGTCCGAATTTTGCCTAATGCCTAAGAGTATTCATGAATCTTTGAAACTTTGGGGATTTGTTGAAGGGGAGAAGGAATAACCCTTATTGATAACTCTGTTATAATTCCTAAAGGAATAGCTACGGGTGTGCATACAACCATTCTTGGGAGAACAATATCCATTGATTATCTTGTTATTGAATGTGCGAGGAACAGGACAAATCACACTCGGAAGATCCCTGCTGAAACTATTGGGAGCAGTCATAGATATGGGAGAAGGCACCCTAAAATTCACCTCTACACCGGGGGGTAGACATATATTCCCTAAATCAAAGAGTAAGAAAAAGAACAAGAAAGGTAAGGGTAAAGCCCAAGGTAATGTTGATACTGCATCTCTTGATAATACTTGATATACACTTTCTGCGCCTAGCTGAAAGGCGTTAAAGAAAAGCGCTTATGGGAGACAACCCATGTTTTTACTACAGTACCTTTATTTCATATTTGAGTCTTGGAAGTTGTTTACTACTGTAGCAACCTCTCCTTATCTTAGTTTTGTGCATTGTTGTGCCAAGTAAAGTCGTTGATAGTAAGGTTCATACTAGATTTGGATTACTGCGCAGAAACAGATTTCTTTGCTGTCACGAATCTGGGTCTAATTCTCTGTAGGTAACTCAGAAAATTATGCCAATTTACGTGAGTGATCCTCAGATATGTACGCAACTTACATTCAATTTGAGCATTTTCATTTGAGCAAGTCTGGTACCTCGATAAAATCCATCTTTACGGACTGTTCTGTTTTGACAGATTCTGCCTTTTATTTCGCATTGCCTCTTTTGCTATGATGGATGAATTTCTTTGTTCCATTAATGTCCAGTAGCTTTATGCAATGTCCAGAAGTGTTAAGAATGATTATGTCACCTCTGAACATGTTAATTTTTATTGTGCACTAACCCTCTAATGAGTTGTTTCGAGTTTGGTCACTACAACAAGACCCTGCCTACAGCAACGCATTCATGTGTATCTAAAGGTCAATATAGGCGCTGCTAAGGCCTGTACCAACGGATAAAAATGCGTTGCGTTTTTGGGTGTTGCAAAGGTATACGGCAACGCATAGACACGCGTTGGTAACCAATGGTATAAGCGTTGCAAAATAGCTACATAATCTATGCAATGGTTGTATGCGTTGGTAGAGGCATCATACGAATTGAGAATTCTATTTTCCAAAACAATTTTTTTTTATTGGATGGGTTGATCACACTAGAAATGGCAGATTAGTTTTCTCGCCAAGAGAGCAGACCTCATATGAGACAGAACACAACACACAAATTGTAGAATAAGAATGCATTGCACATTAAATAAATTCAGTATTTATTATTGGAAAACCATTCCATACGTAGTTTACAATCTTGCATCAAAATATGACATTCAACCTAGTCATATCTTTGTTCCTTCTGGAACAACATTCCATACACAAAAATTATCTGAAGAATGGACAATTTACAAGATTGCAAAAAAAAATATTCTAGCTAGTCCTATATATGTTCTTTCTGATATTTTGCCTGTCATATCCATAGCCGATACCCCAATAGCAAATCTTGTTGATATATTGGACCTGCAAGTACAAATTTCATTTTCAGTATCAAAGTGGCAAAAGGAGTGAAGGGTATAGAGAATTCTACTAAGTACTTGCTTAAAATTTTGTAGGTATACTCACCTTGGTGGGATACCAAGGTTAAACTAGCACTTAAGACTAGACCCTAGTGGTAAGACACTTCTTGCTATCATGTGCATTTGATATAACACATATGCAAATACAAATGAAATCTAGATAAGAAATAACCAAGACAAGATCTGAACGAATCCATCAAATAGAAAATCAAAATACTTTAATTAATTAGATTGTTCATTTAACAGTAGATCAAAAGTAATGAAAAAATAATTCATAGACTGGTCAATAACAGTATCACAAAGTGGAACTGGACGCGATATAAATGGCAAAAACATGAGGAATCAATACCTACCAGACTGTCCTGCTGGTGGTTGTTGCTACTAATGCGCGCTTGCTTGCACCTGCTTGTTGCGGCATCTCGTGTCGTTGCCACTAGCAGCGCTGCAGCATCTACATCTAGCTCCATCACACATGTCTAGCCATGAGTAGATCAAGGTCAACAACATTGAAAAAATTAAGATTCTTAGGTTGGCTGCAATTTAGATCAAGAAAAGCAGTAATACAAATGTAGGGAACAGAGTACTTATCGTATTGGTGGACTGATCAGTGAAGTAAGAATATTCATAGAAAAATACGTGTGAGCTACAGTACTGAAGTATAACTTAGGCTAAAGAGATCTCTGGAAAGATTAAGTCATAATACTAAGGGAAATATACTATTTCTAATATTGCATATGAACTACCGAGAGAAATGTGAAGTGGCTGTACTTTTATAAAAAGGAAAGATGTATCTCAAATCCAAAATGTAATGAATTATGTTCTTTGATCTCCATTGCTAGAGTGAATTACCCTGCTCTAACCATATGTCATATGTGACTGGTAAAGATAACTATATCCAGAATCTTTGGATCCAAATCATCAAATAGATTTTCGAGCGAAGCAAAGAAACATGGATCGCGGAAACTAGAACAATCTCTCTACAATGTACGTGGCATTTTTTTGGGTACTGTAACATAATTTCCTTTACCTTAGTCCCATTAGCGTGAAACCAATCCAAACAGGACAAATTAACTCCATCCGATTAGCCGTCAAGGATAGGAATTGGATGGGATGCACATAAGTCCTAAAAAGGGGCTAACACGAGTCAGGTCAATGGAAAAGGGGAGGAATTCTACAGAGGGAAAGCGAAATTCTACCTGTACCCTGAATGTCAACCGAGGGATTGCTCCTCCGCGCACAATATGCTCCTATCCAATGTGGTTCTTTGAGAAATCTCCGCGTCAGGGCATACAAAAAAATATGTCTTAGACTGCACGAGCCTACTACGATGGAAGGGGACCTCGTGGTACCTGAACAAGAAGCTGTGGATCTTACCAATACAAGGCGACTAGTTGGAGGTTCCAGCGTGAGCCGCGTCACCGGCCGCCGCTGGTCGCGGGAGATGGAGGCACTGCTCGTCCGCGGCACACAGGATTAGCGGAAGGAGCCGGATACTCACCTGCTGGAGCCGGCGTTCGGCCGGGTCGTGACGGATACAGCCACAGCGATCGGGTCAAGGGTTCCATCCTCCATCCGGACCGAGGCGCTCCCCTAGACCCCATCTTGCTTCGCACTCTACCGGACCAAGCGGCGGCTATCGAAGGCACAGCCGCATGCAGGGGGTAGGGCCGGCGCCGGGAGCGGATGGCTAGGTTTTGGGGAGGCCAAGGTGTGGTACTGCAGGGTATGCGCGAGGGTTCGTGGCTGGTACTGTCAATTGGTCAATAAGACGTGTCCTTAGTGGGCTCTGGGCTGGGTTCAATCTGTTTATTCGTTCCGATCTGTAAAAATTTATAATGGACAACGCATCTGGTTCGCAACACATACATGCGTATCTACGATAAAATTTTGCAACGAATAGGCAGAGGGTTGCTAAGTATGCATTGCTATAGAAGGGTTCTTCTTGTAGTGGGTGTGGAGGAAGTTTTCAAGGATCAAGAGAGGAGGATGATACAATAGGATCAAGGAGAGTGAAAGCTCTAAGCTTGGGGATGCCCCGGTGGTTCACCCCTGCATATTTTAAGAAGACTCAAGCGTCTAAGCTTGGGGATGCCCAAGGCATCCCCTTCTTCATCGACAACATTATCAGGTTCCTCCCCTGAAACTATATTTTTATTCCATCACATCTTATGTACTTTGCTTGGAGCGTCGGTTTGTTTTTTGTTTTTGTTTTTGTTTGAATAAAATGGATCCTAGCATTCATTGTGTGGGAGAGAGACACGCTCCGCTGTTGCATATGGACAAATATGTCCTTAGGCTTTACTCATAGTATTCATGGCGAAGGTTGAATCTTCTTCGTTAAATTGTTATATGGTTGGAATTGGGAAATGCTACATGTAGTAATTCTAAAATGTCTTGAATAATTTGATACTTGGCAATTGTTGTGCTCATGTTTAAGCTCTTGTATCATATACTTTGCACCCATTAATGAAGAAATACGAAGAGCTTGCTAAAAATTTGGTTTGCATATTTGGTCTCTCTAAAGTCTAGATAATTTCTAGTATTGAGTTTGAACAACAAGGAAGACGGTGTAGAGTCTTATAATGTTTACAATATGTCTTTTATGTGAGTTTTGCTGCACCGGTTCATCCTTGTGTTTGTTTCAAATAACCTTGCTAGCCTAAACCTTGTATCGAGAGGGAATACTTCTCATGCATCCAAAATCCTTGAGCTAACCACTATGCCATTTGTGTCCACCATACCTACCTACTACATGGTATTTCTCCGCCATTCCAAAGTAAATTGCTTGAGTGCTACCTTTAAATTTCCATCATTCGCCTTTGCAATATATAGCTCATGGGACAAATAGCCTAAAAACTATTGTGGTATTGAATATGTACTTATGCACTTTATCTCTTATTAAGTTGCTTGTTGCGCGATAACCATGTTCCTGGGGACGCCATCAACTATTCTTTGTTGAATATCATGTGAGTTGCTATGCATGTCCGTCTTGTCTGAAGTAAGGGAGATTTACCACTTTAATGGTTAGAGCATGCATATTGTTAGAGAAGAACATTGGGTCGCTAACTAAAGTCATGAATCATGGTGGAAGTTTCAGTTTTGGACATATATCCTCAATCTCATATGAGAACATTAATTGTTGCTACATGCTTATGCATTAAAGAGGAGTCCATTATCTGTTGTCTACGTTGTCCCGGTATGGATGTCTAAGTTGAGAATAATCAAAAGTGAGAAATCCAAAATGCGAGCTTTCTCCTTAGACCTTTGTACAGGCGGCATAGAGGTACCCCTTTGTGACACTTGGTTAAAACATGTGTATTGCGATGATCCCGGTAATCCAAGCTAATTAGGACAAGGTGCGGGCACTATTAGTATACTATGCATGAGGCTTGCAACTTGTAGGATATAATTTACATGATACATATGCTTTATTACTACCGTTGACAAAATTGTTTCTTGTTTTCAAAATCAAAGCTCTAGCACAAATATAGCAATCAATGCTTCCCTCTGCGAAGGGCCTTTCTTTTACTTTTATGTTGAGTCGAGTTCACCTATCTCTCCCCACCTCAAGAAGCAAACACTTGTGTGAACTGTGCATTGATTCCTACATACTTGCATATTGCACTTGTTATATTACTCTATGTTGACAATATCCATGAGATATACATGTTACAAGTTGAAAGCAACCGCTGAAACTTAATCTTCCTTTGTGTTGCTTCAATACCTTTACTATGAATTTATTGCTTTATGAGTTAACTCTTATGCAAGACTTATTGATGCTTGTCTTGAAGTACTATTCATGAAAAGTCTTTGCTTTATGATTCAGTTGTTTACTCATGTCATTACCATTGTTTTGATCGCTGCATTCATTACATATGCTTACAATAGTATAATCAAGGTTATGATGGCATGTCACTCCAGAAATTATCTTTGTTATCGTTTACCGCTCGGGACGAGCAGGAACTAAGCTTGGGGATGCTGATACGTCTCCGACGTATCGATAATTTCTTATGTTCCATGCCACATTATTGATGATATCTACATGTTTTATACACATTATATGTCGTATTTATGCATTTTCCGGCACTAACCTATTAACGAGATGCCGAAGAGCCGATTCTTTGTTTTACTGCTGTTTTTGGTTTCAGAAATCCTACAAAGGAAATATTCTCGGAATTGGACGAAATCAACGCCCAGGGTCCTATTTTTGCACGAAGCTTCCAGAAGACCGAGGGGGAAATGAAGTGGGGCCACGAGGCACCGCCACAACAGGGCGGCGCGACCCAGGTCTTGGCCGCGCAGCCCTGGCGTGTGGGGCCCTCGTGTGGCCCCCCGCGTTGCCCTTCCGCCTACTTAAAGCCTTCATCGCGAAACCCCCAGTACCGAGAGCCACGATACGGAAAACCTTACTGAGACGCCGCCACCGCCAATCCCATCTCGGGGGATTACGGAGATCGCCTCCGGCACCCTGCCGGAGAGGGGAATCATCTCCCGGAGGACTCTTCACCGCCATGGTCGCCTCCGGAGTGATGAGTGAGTAGTTCACCCCTGGACTATGGGTCCATAGCAGTAGCTAGATGGTTGTCTTCTCCTCATGTGCTTCATTGTCGGATCTTGTGAGCTGCCTAACATGATCAAGATCATCTATACTGTAATTCTATATGTTGTGTTTGTCGGGATCCGATGGATAGAGAATACTATGTTATGTTGATTATCAATCTATTACCTATGTGTTGTTTATGATCTTGCATGCTCTCCGTTATTAGTAGAGGCTCTGGCCAAGTTTTTGCTCTTAACTCCAAGAGGGAGTATTTATGCTCGATAGTGGGTTCATGCCTCCATTAAATGCGGGACGGTGACGAGAAAGTTCTAAGGTTGTGGATGTGCTTGTTGCCACTAGGGATAAAACATTGATGCTATGTCCGAGGATGTAGTTATTGATTACATTACGCACCATACTTAATGCAATTGTCCGTTGTTTTGCAACTTAATACTGGAAGGGGTTCGGATGATAACTCGAAGGTGGACTTTTTAGGCATAGATGCATGCTGGATAGCGGTCTATGTACTTTGTCGTAATG
Organism: Lolium rigidum; assembly: GCF_022539505.1. Classification (NCBI taxonomy): domain Eukaryota; kingdom Viridiplantae; phylum Streptophyta; class Magnoliopsida; order Poales; family Poaceae; genus Lolium; species Lolium rigidum. Next base: position 193,770,239 of record NC_061508.1, read on the forward strand.
CCCAATTAAATCTCACAATACTCATCATATCATGTATGTGCATTGTTATGCTCTCTCTATTTGTCAATTGCCCGACTGTAATTTGTTCACCCAACATGCTATTTATCTTATGGGAGAGACACCTCTAGTGAACTGTGGACCCCGGTCCATTCTTTACATCTGAAATACAAATCTGCTGCTATTGTTCTTTACTGTTCTTTGCAAACAGTCATCATCCGCACTATACATCTAATCCTTTGTTACAGCAAGCCGGTGAGATTGACAACCTTGATGTTTCGTTGGGGCAAAGTACTTTGGTTGTGTTGTGCAGGTTCCACGTTGGCGCCGGAATCCCTGGTGTTGCGCCGCACTACATCTCGCCGCCATCAACCTTCAACGTGCTTCTTGGCTCCTCCTGGTTCGATAAACCTTGGTTTCTTTCGAGGGAAAACTTGCCCTTTGTACGCGTCACACCTTCCTCTTGGGGTTCCCAACGGACGCGTGCTTGTACGCGTATCAAGCATATTTTTACGGCGCCGTTGCCGGGGAGATCAAGACACGCTGCAAGGGGAGTCTCCACAATCCAATCTCTTTACTTTGTTTTTGTCTTGCTTTATTTTATTTACTTTCTTGTTTGCTGCATTATATCAAAACACAAAAAAATTAGTTGCTAGTTTTACTTTATTTACTGTCTTGCACTCTATATCAAAAACACAAAAATATTAGTTACTTGCATTTTACTTTTGTTACCATGTCTAGTTCTGCACCTGTTACTTCTACACCTGAGGAATTAGTCTTCACTTTTAAACAAGGGGATGAGGAGAGTTTTAAAGATGCTTGGTCCAGAATTTTTACATTTTATCGTAAAACTGAACCTCAAATGACTCTAAGTTTGCTCCTTAGTAATTTTTATTTTGGTCTTATGATTCGCTATAGATATGCCTTGGATGCTTTGTAGTGGGAGGAGATTTCCTTCATTGCAATGGGGATCAAGCTTTTAATGCCATAAAGAAGTTGGTTGCATCACATGATTCAACTAATAACTTTGATTCACCCCTTATTAGCATTTATAATAGATTAAACACTCTTGAGACAAGTGCATCTAGCTTGAATGAAAATTATACATATGTTCGTAACCATCTTGATCAAGTTTTAGTGAACTCTGAACCTTCATTATGGGATCCTACTATTAAAATTGTTATCGGTGACCAAACTCTTCATGCCAATTGTGATATTATGTCCGAATTTTGCCTAATGCCTAAGAGTATTCATGAATCTTTGAAACTTTGGGGATTTGTTGAAGGGGGAGAAGGAATAACCCTTATTGATAACTCTGTTATAATTCCTAAAGGAATAGCTACGGGTGTGCATACAACCATTCTTGGGAGAACAATATCCATTGATTATCTTGTTATTGAATGTGCGAGGAACAGGACAAATCACACTCGGAAGATCCCTCGCTGAAACTATTGGGAGCGAGTCATAGATATGGGAGAAGGCACCCTAAAATTCACCTCTACACCGGGGGTAGACATATATTCCCTAAATCAAAGAGTAAGAAAAAGAACAAGAAAGGTAAGGGTAAAGCCCAAGGTAATGTTGATACTCGCATCTCTTGATAATACTTGATATACACTTTCGCGCCTAGCTGAAAGGCGTTAAAGAAAGCGCTTATGGGAGACAACCCATGTTTTTACTACAGTACCTTTATTTCATATTTGAGTCTTGGAAGTTGTTTACTACTGTAGCAACCTCTCCTTATCTTAGTTTTGTGCATTGTTGTGCCAAGTAAAGTCGTTGATAGTAAGGTTCATACTAGATTTGGATTACTGCGCAGAAACAGATTTCTTTCTTTGTCACGAATCTGGATCTAATTCTCTGTAGGTAACTCAGAAAATTATGCCAATTTACGTGAGTGATCCTCAGATATGTACGCAACTTACATTCAATTTGAGCATTTTCATTTGAGCAAGTCTGGTACCTCGATAAAATCCATCTTTACGGACTGTTACTGTTTTGACAGATTCTGCCTTTTATTTCGCATTGCCTCTTTTGCTATGATGGATGAATTTCTTTGTTCCATTAATGTCCAGTAGCTTTATGCAATGTCCAGAAGTGTTAAGAATGATTATGTCACCTCTGAACATGTTAATTTTTATTGTGCACTAACCCTCTAATGAGTTGTTTCGAGTTTGGTGTGGAGGAAGTTTTCAAGGATCAAGAGAGGAGGATGATACAATAGGATCAAGGAGAGTGAAAGCTCTAAGCTTGGGGATGCCCCGGTGGTTCACCCCTGCATATTTTAAGAAGACTCAAGCGTCTAAGCTTGGGGATGCCCAAGGCATCCCCTTCTTCATCGACAACATTATCGAGGTTCCTCCCCTGAAACTATATTTTTATTCCATCACATCTTATGTACTTTGCTTGGAGCGTCGGTTTGTTTTTTGTTTTTGTTTTTGTTTGAATAAAATGGATCCTAGCATTCATTGTGTGGGAGAGAGACACGCTCCATTGTTGCATATGGACAAATATGTCCTTAGGCTTTACTCATAGTATTCATGGCGAAGGTTGAATCTTCTTCGTTAAATTGTTATATGGTTGGAATTGGGAAATGCTACATGTAGTAATTCTAAAATGTCTTGAATAATTTGATACTTGGCAATTGTTGTGCTCATGTTTAAGCTCTTGTATCATATACTTTGCACCCATTAATGAAGAAATACGAAGAGCTTGCTAAAAATTTGGTTTGCATATTTGGTCTCTCTAAAGTCTAGATAATTTCTAGTATTGAGTTTGAACAACAAGGAAGACGGTGTAGAGTCTTATAATGTTTACAATATGTCTTTTATGTGAGTTTTGCTGCACCGGTTCATCCTTGTGTTTGTTTCAAATAACCTTGCTAGCCTAAACCTTGTATCGAGAGGGAATACTTCTCATGCATCCAAAATCCTTGAGCCAACCACTATGCCATTTGTGTCCACCATACCTACCTACTACATGGTATTTCTCCGCCATTCCAAAGTAAATTGCTTGAGTGCTACCTTTAAATTTCCATCATTCGCCTTTGCAATATATAGCTCATGGGACAAATAGCCTAAAAACTATTGTGGTATTGAATATGTACTTATGCACTTTATCTCTTATTAAGTTGCTTGTTGCGCGATAACCATGTTCCTGGGGACGCCATCAACTATTCTTTGTTGAATATCATGTGAGTTGCTATGCATGTCCGTCTTGTCTGAAGTAAGGGAGATTTACCACTTTAATGGTTAGAGCATGCATATTGTTAGAGAAGAACATTGGGTCGCTACTAAAGTCATGAATCATGGTGGAAGTTTCAGTTTTGGACATATATCCTCAATCTCATATGAGAACATTAATTGTTGCTACATGCTTATGCATTAAAGAGGAGTCCATTATCTGTTGTCTATGTTGTCCCGGTATGGATGTCTAAGTTGAGAATAATCAAAAGTGAGAAATCCAAAATGCGAGCTTTCTCCTTAGACCTTTGTACAGGCGGCATAGAGGTACCCCTTTGTGACACTTGGTTAAAACATGTGTATTGCGATGATCCCGGTAATCCAAGCTAATTAGGACAAGGTGCGGGCACTATTAGTATACTATGCATGAGGCTTGCAACTTGTAGGATATAATTTACATGATACATATGCTTTATTACTACCGTTGACAAAATTGTTTCTTGTTTTCAAAATCAAAGCTCTAGCACAAATATAGCAATCAATGCTTCCCTCTGCGAAGGGCCTTTCTTTTACTTTTATGTTGAGTCAGTTCACCTATCTCTCCCCACCTCAAGAAGCAAACACTTGTGTGAACTGTGCATTGATTCCTACATACTTGCATATTGCACTTGTTATATTACTCTATGTTGACAATATCCATGAGATATACATGTTACAAGTTGAAAGCAACCGCTGAAACTTAATCTTCCTTTGTGTTGCTTCAATACCTTTACTATGAATTTATTGCTTTATGAGTTAACTCTTATGCAAGACTTATTGATGCTTGTCTTGAAGTACTATTCATGAAAAGTCTTTGCTTTATGATTCGAGTTGTTTACTCATGTCATTACCATTGTTTTGATCGCTGCATTCATTACATATGCTTACAATAGTATAATCAAGGTTATGATGGCATGTCACTCCAGAAATTATCTTTGTTATCGTTTACACGCTCGGGACGAGCAGGAACTAAGCTTGGGGATGCTGATACGTCTCCGACGTATCGATAATTTCTTATGTTCCATGCCACATTATTGATGATATCTACATGTTTTATACACATTATATGTCGTATTTATGCATTTTCCGGCACTAACCTATTAACGAGATGCCGAAGAGCCGATTCTTTGTTTTCTGCTTGTTTTTGGTTTCAGAAATCCTACAAAGGAAATATTCTCGGAATTGGACGAAATCAACGCCCAGGGTCCTATTTTTGCACGAAGCTTCCAGAAGACCGAGGGGGAAAGGAAGTGGGGCCACGAGGCGCCGCCACAACAGGGCGGCACGACCCAGGTCTTGGCCGCGCAGCCCTGGCGTGTGGGGCCCTCGTGTGGCCCCCCGCGTTGCCCTTCCGCCTACTTAAAGCCTTCGTCGCGAAACCCCCGATGCCGAGAGCCACGATACGGAAAACCTTGCGAGACGCCGCCGCCGCCAATTCCATCTCGGGGGATTCTGGAGATCGCCTCCGGCACCCTGCCGGAGAGGGGAATCATCTCCCGGAGGACTCTTCACCGCCATGGTCGCCTCCGGAGTGATGAGTGAGTAGTTCACCCCTGGACTATGGGTCCATAGCAGTAGCTAGATGTTTGTCTTCTCCTCATGTGCTTCATTGTCGGATCTTGTGAGCTGCCTAACATGATCAAGATCATCTATCTGTAATTCTATATGTTGTGTTTGTCGGGATCCGATGGATAGAGAATACTATGTTATGTTGATTATCAATCTATTACCTATGTGTTGTTTATGATCTTGCATGCTCTCCGTTATTAGTAGAGGCTCCGGCCAAGTTTTTGCTCTTAACTCCAAGAGGGAGTATTTATGCTCGATAGTGGGTTCATGCCTCCATTAAATGCGGGACGGTGACGAGAAAGTTCTAAGGTTGTGGATGTCTTGTTGCCACTAGGGATAAAACATTGATGCTATGTCCGAGGATGTAGTTATTGATTACATTATGCACCATACTTAATGCAATTGTCTCGTTGTTTTGCAACTTAATACTGGAAGGGGTTCGGATGATAACTTTGAAGGTGGACTTTTTAGGCATAGATGCATGCTTGGATAGCGGTCTATGTACTTTGTCGTAATGCCCAATTAAATCTCACAATACTCATCATATCATGTATGTGCATTGTCATGCTCTCTCTATTTGTCAATTGCCCGGCTGTAATTTGTTCACCCAACATGCTATTTATCTTATGGGAGAGACACCTCTAGTGAGCTGTGGACCCCGGTCCATTCTTTACATCTGAAATACAAATCTGTCTGCTATTGTTCTTTACTTGTTCTTTGCAAACAGTCATCATCCGCACTATACATCTAATCCTTTGTTACGACAAGCCGGTGAGATTGACAACCTTGATGTTTCGTTGGGGCAAAGTACTTTGGTTGTGTTGTGCAGGTTCCACGTTGGCGCCGGAATCCCTGGTGTTGCGCCGCACTACATCTCGCCGCCATCAACCTTCAACGTGCTTCTTGGCTCCTCCTGGTTTGATAAACCTTGGTTTCTTTCTGAGGGAAAACTTGCCGCTGTACGCATCACACCTTCCTCTTGGGGTTCCCAACGGACGCGTGCTGTACGCGTATCAGATATCAAAATGTTCCTCAAAATAAAATCTATCCAGTAAAAATATAATATTGAATTTTTATTTTTAATAAAAATTTAATTGCTTAATGCTTATTAATTATGCCTTTTCTTGTAATTCTAAATTCAATTAAAATTCAATAATTAAGAAAAGTTTCTAAAAATAAATAAAAACCAGTAAATCAATAAATAAAACATTAAAAATAATTTTCTTTAATCGTAACTTGTTAAATCCCTATTATTGGAATTTAAAACCTGATTAATAATTATCTTAATTATTAATTGTTCAAAAATAACAAAATGGAAAATTCAATATTGTTTTTATTTCAAAGTTATTAATAACTTCAACCTTATAGTGAAGTTATTAATTCAAGAACTTTAGGGTAATTAGAAAGCCCTAGTTCCATAAGGAAGAAAACTAGAAACTCATCATTTCATGTGTAATCCTAAACCCTAAATTCATTTAGAAACCTAGCTCTATTATTACATGTGAATCCTAATTTGCTTCTAAACCTAAACCCTAGGTTAGAACATGTGATCAAAAGACCTTGTTTTCATACCTAGATCCATAATTAGCCACTAAGTGCATATCTAGGTCCACATAAAATATGGGAGCCTATCACTAAGACTTTAGCATTCCATGTGTTCATCTCATCAAACCTAGATGATCAAATAGGAACACCTAAGCCTAAACCCTAGTTCCTATCATCAAAATTATCAACCTTACTCATACCTATATAGCATCACACTAGGTTGATGAACCCTAATAGCAACCATACCTACTATTTTGCACTACATAACCCTGTTCCACTAAACTCTACTAGTATTAGATAATTATGAATCATCCTATTTAGGAAACCACCATTCCTTACTTAATAGATCCAATAGGAAACTCTAGATACCCTCACCATTAATTGAGATACTTCTTATTACTTAAGAAGCATGTTCTTCAAAAGTTATTCTTTTGAAGTATATAATAAGTAATCATCAACCATGCACTATAGGACTTAAAATTGACAACTGCTCTTTACCTATGATACAACTACTATTCCTTGGTGTGTATGACTGTTACTATGCATTTTACCACCTGCTTATGATTCTAAAACAACACAACCCTGAATAAGAACCTTGTTTGTGAATCACTCTAAAAGTGCAACACACCCTCAACTAATCATTACCACTCACTAATCCTAAATCATCGGGGTTAGGTCACGCTTAGAGCGATTGCATCTCATACTTATGCATTATTGCATCCTTGCCAATCTTTTAAACATCGTCCTTACCGGACGATGATGCTATTTCAGAATTTGGAGTTATTGCGTATCGAAGACCTTGTCTGCATAATCTTGCAGTCAAGAAAGGCAAGTTCATCGCTTGCTCATGCCATTTGAGTATTTTTACCAAATTACTTGCAAAGTACTATGTTTATCACTATTGCATAAAAAGCAAAACCACTATTTTCATAACTATGAATATGACTATGTGGTGGGCAATGGAACCATGGATTGTGTTGATATGGTGGAGGTTCCATTGCAAGGGTTTATATCCATCTAGGATTAAACAACAAATGTCGTCCAGTGATTCTTGTGCCGTAATACCCGTGTTAACCATAAGATCTGGAGTGGGACGGAATAGTCAATCGTATTTCCACCTCTTGTACATCAACGGACGCGCTTTACCGTAGACACTTGTACTCCTAGGGGGCAAGCGGTAGGCTGGGGAAGCCATAAGTTCCCCACGGCATGGTCCGTAGAAACTTGTCGCCCGAAGAGGAAGCGGTAGGCTGGGGAAGCCATAAGTTCCCCACGGTATTGCGGTCTTTGATGGGTTGCATCTACCGGTGAAGGCGTTTGGTTAACTAGTCCCAGACTGTCGTCGTGGTCGGGGTCCATCCTTAATTGGTATAAGAGGACCGGCGAGGACCCAGGGTCGGGGTATGCAACAAAGGGTGGGTGTGCGAGGTAGCGGAGGAATATGATTGACTATGACCTTATACCGGGCCTCACACCAAAGGAAGTGTGGACGGGAAGATCACCCGGTTGGCACCAAGGTTAAGATCTCTTATGGGTAAAGCAACACACCTCGCAGAGTGTAATGAATCGTGACCTGTCACTCCCTGTTCCGGGATTTGGAGCTACGACAGCTGTCGGAAAGGAACTCCATGAAGTTCTAGTAAACCGGTGAAGGTGACGGACATAGTTCTTCTGAATAAAAGCAGCCTTTTGAAGAAATGTTATGAAAACTGCATTGGTATTAGACTTTCTGGTCTAATGTCGTAGCTAGTGCATTAAACACCTCTTTCCTATAATGAACTTGTTGAGTACGCTCGTACTCATCCCACTCTTAAATCCCCTGCTTAGATATGGAGGCATCGAAGGAGGATCTACAATACAACTCGAAGGCCGAGGAGTCAACAATTACATCAAGGGACATGAACCTGTCAGAGGAGTCAAACACCACATCCAACAAGGAGAAAACATAGATTAGCCATAGAAGGGAACTAGCTTCCTAAACGTAGCTCCTATTTAGCTAGAATCTATTCATAGCCTCTATAGCTAGTTGAATACTCTACAAATAGAGTTCGTGATAAGACTAGACTACGAGTCGTTCTTCTGGAGTTTATTTGCAGTTTTACCTCATTGTAAAGTAGGAGGCTGTGATGATCTTATGTAATAGAGTCAATGTTGTAATTCTATAGACATGCCTTGGACCCGCATATGTTTCTGTTGTACTACGCTGAGCGATATAATACTAGTGGAACGGTGTTTCATTGGTGTTATATCAGACTTGCATACTACACCATGCAGTGGTATGCCGGGTCACCACAGTTGGTATCGAGCAAATGCTTTGACCCTAGGATTAAAACCCTTTAAAGGAGACCTGTAGGATTGGTAGTGTCTATAGGAAGTTGTATTAGCTAAGTCAACTATGCTAAACCAAATACTTCTTATGACTTGAGATGGATATTCACTTGAGAATAATCCTGACACACTTGAGTCAACATTTCTTACCTATCTTTCCTAAGTAAAGTTAGTTAGCTAATCCCAAATATGTAGCACACCCTTGAAGTCTTAAAACAATAGATGAGTAGATCACAGTTGGTATACAATACATGGTAGTCCAAAGAGAGGATACAACCATAAGGAAGATATCCTATTGGAAGATGTGTACCAACACATGTTATGGTTAAGTAAGAGTTATCCAGAACCGTAATAAGAATAATATCAAGTGATAAAGATAAGCAAGATATCCTACTAGAAGGTGTATACGAAGACAAGTAATTGGTAATTCAAATTCATCCAAACTTGTGAAACAGTTGATAATAAGTGATACAAATAGTTATAGGAAATAGTATAGACCATGATGAGTCAATCATGGGAGGTAAGAAAGAGAAATAGGAGTAAAATATGCCTACTTACAGGGTAGAGTTGTTAATCATATATGATTCACCTGAGAATCGTTATGTGATGGACTAGAACATCATAAATACTTAGGAGGAGTACAATAAGAAGTCAGGTAGAGCAAGATTTGTGTTCCAAAACCATGGGAACTGTGTCAAGTACATCAGAACCCTAGTTACATGGTAAGAACACATGGAAGTATAAGAGTTATATTCCAATAGTTATGTGTTTAGAGTAACGATGTTGGAACCTAAAGATATCATGTGAGGTATTCCTCAACAAAAAGGGAAGCTAAATTAGTACTTCCAAAGAAAATTAGGTTAACCTTAGCTATCCTAGACCATTTTGTCTCAAGTTGATCTCATTGCAATTGTGCAATTAAGGTAAAGGTTGAGACAAATAGTAGACTTCCATATATAAGTGCTAAGTATCACGATATAAACCTATATTATGTGGTGTTATATACTACACATCTCAGCCTGATGTTTAGAGATGTCTTACTCAACAATCATATTCAGGCTTATGATGGTGTGTATTACATGCACAAAGCTGAATCTTCTTGGATTTTATTGGATTTTCATTGATTGACTAGATCCATACATGAAGTTTGACTTTGATATGCAAATGCATGTTGCAATATCGAGTTCTTACTTGGTGTTATAGATCTAGAGGGTAATGGTATTCGTGTGAGGAAGTGATGAATTCTGAATATTTTAAAGACAAGATGAAGGTTCTAAAGAAAAAGGAAGTAAAGCTGTGGGAAGCAACCATAATCTTTGGAAGGAAGTACCAATCAAAATTCATGCTTTACCTCAACAGAGGAGTACTCTAGTACATAAGAAGCATGAAAATGAGAAATATGGTGATTATGGAGAAGAAGAAGTAGAACCATAATCATTATAGAAGAGGGAATGCATGGGAAATCACTTGGGATACTATATTAATAGTGTCAGCTAGTGGTTTCTTGCAAAATAGACCCTGAAGGAAGGAAGATGACCTATCAAACCATAGTAGATATAAGAAGACCACAGTTGGTATCAGGAGACCACAGTTGGTATAAGATCAATACTGTGAGGTAAAGTTGAAGATGTCCCGACCAATTGGTCAAAACCTATAATAGAGTACACTTTTAGATAACAAATAGCCACATTTGGTATCAAGTAGTCCGTAAATGGATTATCTGTACCAAGAAGTTGTGAACAAATAAAATGTTGTCAGCCACATAATTATGACTTATAAAACATTCAGTCGAAGGATTCATGTTGGATGTCCACAAATTGAGTGGACACACCACAAATATTCTTCGCGAGACCTTAGAAGAATACAAACCATAAGCTAGACCCAGACCAATATTCTAATCATAAGTTCAATAGTTGGAAGAAAAGGAGTTGAAGAACATAAGTAAACTCTAAGGGGTAGAGTAAAGATTGAGTTGGATGTACAATGACTCAATACTTTGAGCAAAATAGAAGAAGAAGGTCTGAACTGAGAGGAAGTTCGATCTTATTTTCATAAGATTGAAGAACAATACTTTCAGAAGGAAGTCAGATCAGAAGCCGAGGTTCATACCTCGAGGAAGTAAGAAGTGGACTATAACTTGAGGAAATGAGTAGTATTTACTCAGAAGTACGAAAGCTCAAGTAAGTCAAGAATAAAGAAGTTGGACGAAGAAAATACCATAGACCAAATACAGCTCTAGAAGGCCAAAGACCGAAGGAGATTGACCATAACAAAATTAAAGTCTATTTGAATGATTCCTTTCATGGAACCTAAATAACCCAAAATAGTTATAGGTATCAACAATAAACCATGATTGGATGGACTAAATGAGTCTAATCCATTCTTAGGGAAATAAACCAACAAGACCATATCCATGGTAAGTACCTTACTAAGTACCATTATTGCAGTTTTGGTAGTAAGGGAAAACAAAGACCTATTTACCAATTAGGAGTATGTTACCTAAGTAGTCTTCAGTTAAGACTAGCAGCACCAGAAGTTGTCTCAATCATTGAATCTTCAATGAGAAAGGAAACAAGCTTATAGAGTTGGAAGAAATCAAATAATCAAAGTAAGAGCCATGGTTCAGAGACAGATACTATTGGATTCCAGGAAGAATCTGGATAAGGGATATATTCAATTATATCTAGTGAGATCATCACGGAGTTCGAGAAAAGCCGTTGTCTGCACAAGTCAGATCCACACTCCGGAAATGTGAGAGAGTTCAAACTTCGAGGACGAAGTTTAGTTTAAGGGGTAGAGACTGTAATAACCCAGGTAATGGGGTTACAAAAATAAAGGAAACAGATGTGTGCATTGCATTCATGCATAGAAAATCTGGGGAATTTTCGCGCTTTAAAGTAAAACAGTCACGATGAGCGAAGTTTCACTTGACCTTGGTGGAATTGAAGTAGCTCATCAAGTCAAGCGCTATAAACCTCAATGTGACTTTGCTAAAACCTTGTTTTGGGTAGAGATAATTTGATCTAAGGGGTTAGATCAAATGGAATTAAAATCAACACAAGAACTTATTAATCAAGGATCAACTACTTGATCTTATTAAAGATCACAACATGATATTCCTTGCCATAACATATGAACATCCATTTAATTGGAAATCAAGTAACAATAATTGGAGAAACTATTCTTCACTTATCTTCTCCATGTCTTAAACTAATCCATGCTCTTATCATAAACCCTATGATATCCATTCTACTTTAATCTTGGAAACAAGACAAGGAGATCCAACTAAGGAATATAATTCTTCTCTATTCCAAATTATTATGCATCAAAGCCAGAGAGGTGAGAGTTTTATTATAATTATTAGAGAAGCAATAACAAACCTTGAGCTAAACCTTGGATATACATCCAAGTATTCAAATCACCATCTTCAAGAGGAACCCTAGAGTATTTTTCAAGTCATTCCCAAAGGAGAGAGACCACTCATACTAATCCAAGCTTTACCTATTTAAGAATAAAGGACAACCTTTGAACTAAAGTATTAGGTTGAAAACCACTTCCCTTGGAGTGGTGAGATAACCTAATATCACATGGAATAATACCATATCCATGAATTGATAAAGTAAGGAAGATATTAATTCAACCAAGATAGCCAAGTGGAGTTTTAGACTAAATACCTATTGAGATATTGTGAATACACCATAAACCCTAGAATAACTATTCCTATGAAAGAGAGCTCAAGCTATGGTGCTACACTCAAGTTAGTTGAGGCAACACTTGAATTTGAGGTAGAGAACTATCCATATGTTAAGATCTCTTATGGGTAAAGCAACACACATCTGCAGAGTGTAATGAATCGTGACCTGTCACTCCCTGTTCCGGGATTTGGAACTGCGAACGCTGCCGGAAAGGAACTCCATGAAGTTCTAGTAAACCGGTGAAGGCTGACGGACATAGTTCTTATGAATAAAAGCAACCTTTTGAAGAAATGGTTATGAAAACCTGCATTGGTATTAGACTTTCTGGTCTAATGTCGTAGCTAGTGCATTAAACACCTCTTTCCTATAATGAACTTGTTGAGTACGCTCGTACTCATCCCACTCTTAAATCCCCTGCTTAGATATGGAGGCATCGAAGGAGGATCTATAATACAACTCGAAGGCCGAGGAGTCAACAACTACTTCAAGGGACAGGAACCTGTCAGAGGAGTCAAACACCACATCCAACAAGGAGAAAACATAGATTAGCCATAGAAGGGAACTAGCTTCCTAAACGTAGCTCCTATTTAGCTAGAATCTATTCATAGCCTCTATAGCTAGTTGAATACTCTACAAATAGAGTTCGTGATAAGACTAGACTACGAGTCGTTCTTCCGGAGTTTATTTGCGGCTTTACCTCATTGTAAAGTAGGAGGCTATGATGATCTTATGTAATAGAGTCAATGTTGTAATTCTATAGACATGCCTTGGACCCGCATATGTTTCTGTTGTTCCACTCTGAGCGATATAATACTAGTGGAACGGTGTTTCATTGGTGTTATATCAGACTTGCATACTACACCATGCAGTGGTATGCCGGGTCACCACAGCAAACATCAGACGGTTGTCCAGACACGCGTTGGATAAGGTTAGGCGTCCACCCGAGGATAGTAACCTGCTGAGCCTTGGCTCGATTTTAATCCCTAGCTTATAGACAAGGTAGAGCCATTGTTCCAAGGTGAGTTTTATGTCAAAAATAGGCAAACCAAGATACATGAAGGGGAAGGCCCCTCTCTTACAATTGAGTAAGTTTGCTACTCTGGATTGTTCTTCCTTAGGTTGACCCATCACAATGACTTCGCTTTTGTGGTAGTTGATCTAGAGGCCCGACATATCCTCAAAGCACATGAGGAGGAATTTCATATTCTTGATGTCTTCATCTGAATTAAGGATAAGAATGAGAGTGTCATCGACGTACTGTAAGTGACTAATGCCCCCCAGGACCAAGTGAGGGACCACCCCATGGATGTGACCTGCCCCCGCATCAGCCACGAGAATGCCGGAGAGGGCTTCGCCAATGAAATTGAAAAGGAGCGGAGAGAGCGGGTCTCCTTGACGTACTCCTCTCTTGTTCCTAAAAAAAGGCCCTATCTCACCATTGATAGCAATAGCTATTTGCCCTCCCGCCACTAGCTGCGAGATACGGTGAATGACGCCCGCTCAAAACCTTTGCAGCGAAACACTTCCATCAAAAACTCCCTGTTGTGGGTATACTTCATGGGTGTACCATCGACAGTGCCTAGATCCGGCAAGCCCGGGTGGCCCACAGATGCTGATGTGGCATGTGGCCCATCGGGCTGCCCAGTTGCTGTTGATCGTGAAGGATGAAGTCCAGCCCAGGATCAGGGAGCCGGATCCCAACCGACCTACGAAGGAGGCCGGATCCGTGGATGCCCATGAGGAAACCAGATCCAGTACGACATAGATGGAAGGCGGATCCTTGACGTACACGGCAAGACATTGTACCGTAGCTGTAATCCGGCTAGGACTCTCCATGTAAACCCTAGATCTGTGCGCCTTTATAAGCCGGATCCTGGGAGCCCTAGAGGCACAACCACAACTCATTGTAACAACGCGAAAGCGCCCATATGATTCCAGACAAGCAGCAGTAGGCCCTGTCTTCGAGCAGGTGTTCCGAAGCTGGGTAAATCGTGTACCACCGTCCCGAGGACTCTCCGCCCGATGGCCCCTACTTCTTCTCCCCCTCGTGAGGATCCCTCCTCCAGGGTACCGTCGAATAGGCAACGACAGTTGGCCCCTCCTCCAGGGTACCGTTGAATAGGCAACGACAGTTGGCCCCACGGTGGGGCCAACTGTTGTTGCCTATTCGACGGTACCCTGGAGGAGGGATCCTCACGAGGGAGAAGAAGTAGGGGCCATAGGACGGAGAGTCCTCGAACAGGTGTTCCGAAGCTGGGTAAATCGCGTACCACCGTCCCGAGGACTCTCCGCCCTATGGCCCCTACTTCTTCTCCCCCTCGTGAGGATCCCTCCTCCAGGGTACCGTCGAATAGGCAACGACACTCCCAGTTCACCCGGTCGTAAGATTTTTCAAAGTCAATTTTAACAAGATGCCTCCTAGCCTTTTCTTTCTAAGTTCATGCACAATTTCGATCAAAGCTAAAGATCCGTCCATAATGTTCCTCCCCTTGATGAAAGCAGTCTGGAACGGACTGATGATCTGATGGGCAATGGGGTCCAACCGTAACGCAAAGGCTTTGGCGATAATCTTAAAAATTACATTGATGAGTGCTATGGGACGGAACTATGAGATCTGATCCGCCCCAGGGGACCTTGGGAATGAGCGAGAGAATGCCGAAGTTGAGCCTCGAAATGTCGATGCGCCCCAACATAAAGTCATTTAAGATGTGGAGGACTCAGTTTTTGACTAGGGGCCAGCAACGCTTAAAGAATAACACCAGAAAGTAGTCTGGGCCGGGAGCAGTATCAGATTTCATCTCCTTGACAATAGCTTCCAGATCACTTTCAGAAAAGGCGAGGGCCAGCCCCTCATTTTCCTCATCCGACACCCGTCCTTCTACTCCCCAAGTAGACGGTGAGAGTCCACAAAACCTCTAAGCCGTCGTACCCAACAATTCACGGTAGAAATCGTAAACATGCTCCTGAAGCAAACGAGGCTCGAAAATAATCCCCATCGGAGTTGAGAGCGCGGTAATCGGACATTTCCTATGCCGCCCATTTGCTACGGCATGGGAGTAGGCTGTGTTGGCATCTCCCTGTAATGCCCACTTTACCCTATCCCGTTGCTGCCAGTACTCCTCTTCCTGTCTGTAAATCTGCAGAAGTTCCTCCTCCAGATGATAACGAAGCGCCCAAGCCTCATCGTCAATGCCTGAGGAGTCCGCTTGACGATCCAGGACTTCAATCTGAGTCAATAAGGTTAACTTCCCCATTCTCCCTTCCCACCCAAGATTTCTACTCCAACCCCGGAGGTATTGGCGGAGCCCTGAGCTCATGTGCATCCACCAATCCAAGACGTCGCGGCCTCTGGCTGAAACCTAGAGCCCTTCCCAGGTTGGATGGAGCAAGGGGAGGAAGTCACTTCTCTCAAACCACCCGGTTTCAAAGAAAAACCGGGAACTGTGCGGCGGAGCTTCGTCGGCTGTATCCAACACTAACAAAGTGTGGTCAGAACCCAGACTTATTTCTGCAGCAACGGAGCACAGAGGGAACAGAGCCTCAAAATACTGAGAAACGAACACTCGGTCCAGGGTAGACCGAACAGGATTAAGTTGCCTATTTGACCAGGTGAATCTCCCCCAAGCAGCAATGTACGCATTGAAACGATCGATCAGAGGCTTGACTTAAAATTGATTGCTTAGCATTGCTTCTCTCGGATCATGTCATCTTCTTTCTACCTTAATAAAATACGTGCCGCTCTCTACATGATTTGGAAAATAATTTCCTTGTTTGGTTAGTTAAACCTGAGTGTGGCCTTGAATATTTTGTAGCACAACCATATCACTCCTAGCTATCCTTGTCTTTCAAAAGGAAATTCTCTTAAGAAAATATTTGCTTTTAAAGCCTGATGCTCTCCTCCTAAATGCAGGTTACCATATCACTCCTACTATATTCTCGAGTTTCATCATCACTAGCACCATGAATTTTTTTCCGAAAAGAATAAATTACTTTGTAAACCCCCATGGACAGTGCGTCAATATTGTTTTTCATATTTATCACGTCAATTTTTATGTAGTAGCACTAATCATATCACGACGTATCTGCAGAAGCAGTTTTATTAGCTAAAACCAAGTAGGTTCTAGTGGCTAGTATAGTAATGCAAGATTTGATTATATTCTCCACAAAGGTAGCGCCCAAGGAAAGGGAGCAGCCAAATAGCCCTCGGGTATATGTGCTCCTGTGGCCAACGTTATAATATACATCCGAATAAAGATATTTCTGATAATCAGACACATCCTAATATGAAAGTTCTTTATGTGCTTGTACTATAAAATATTAGCACTTTTTTCCTTGAAAGAAGAGTAGTGCTACATTTTTTAAGTGCATGATTTTAGTAGACAGGTTGCAGATGGGTATTAATGAAAATTTACAAGCATATAATAGAAATGGTCATTTAATCATGTAAATAATACTCCAAGAAAATCACATGTATATATATACATTTGGTAGAAAAAAAACAGCAATGGTGCAAAATTGGTATAGTGAGCTACATATGTTTATATTTTTGCAAACTAAATAAAGTATGCTCTACTTACTTATTCGATCTTTTCGAAAAAAAAACTTACTTATTCAATGCTTACTTTATAGTGCTCAGGGTGATGATTTTTCTTTAGGTAAGGAATATGACACATATGACTTGAAGTCTAAAGCCAACAATTCCCTCTTAACGAAGGCCATACACCTAAAATGTTCCTATGTTAATATTAGGCATGCATGGTACGTTCAGATTTATTATTATATGTTGATCAATCTACACTTAAAGAGGCTCCCATTGCTCCTTGGAGCATCCAGAA
This sequence comes from Lolium rigidum, assembly GCF_022539505.1. Classification (NCBI taxonomy): domain Eukaryota; kingdom Viridiplantae; phylum Streptophyta; class Magnoliopsida; order Poales; family Poaceae; genus Lolium; species Lolium rigidum. Next base: position 193,787,429 of record NC_061508.1, read on the forward strand.
GATTGTTAAGCTTAACGACGTGGGAAAGAAACAAACAAGATAGAGATACCCATTCACAGTTTCTTTTGTTTGTTGTCGAAGAAAATATCATTCACCTAGTTTTGGCCTGATGCATATAGTATTAATTGCTTTGAATACCCTTTTTCTCCATAAGGGAACAAAGAGCAAAGCTGGATGCGTCGAAGCTGGCTTTAATGCTGTGTTACTTTTAGCCGATTTCTTATTCTGAGACGAGTGGTACACTAACATAACTTTTTTTTGTGAAAGTGGGAGGAAGAACAAATATCAGCCATCGTTTGATTTTCGAAATCATTTCTGTCCGTCCAAACATTTGAGCAGCTTAACTCTTTACCCCGAAAAAGAAAACAATGTTATTAGTGCTGCATTTGGAGCAACAGGGAGACGATAAAAAGATTCCAATATGCCTGAAGGGATTTTTTCTTGAACCATGCAAAAGCCTTGCATGTGATATATTAAGGAGAAGGAAAGGCCAAAAGAAGGCCAAAATACAACAACATATTACACATAGAAGGACGACCGCGCTGCTGCTGCTGAGAGTGTTTGATAAACAACAACAAAAAAAGAAAAAAAAACTCCGGAACAACAATTACTCTGCAGTAAGGCTAAAACGACCACTGCTCGCCGACGCACATTGGTTTGCTTCCTGCCGGAGATGATCTAATAATTGCTCCATTGTCTTGATTTTGTTCTAAAAAACTCTTCCGTTTCTTTCTTTCCAAATGTTCTAGATTGTCAGTATGACAATGGTGTTTAAATGTTTAAGCTTACATCCTTGTACCCTTTCCCTTGATTTCCTCCACCAACTTCTCAGATCTAGTTCATGCTTGGGATAACCAGTGGGAGACCAGCCCATAACAGGATTTTGCTCCATATTAAATTGACAACCACGCAACTGAAAAAAAAAAGATGATTTTGATCCTCTTTGGTTGAGCAGGAAAAAACACAACGGTCATTATGAGGAAGTTCTCTTTTAGCCAAACGATCTGCTGTCCAGACCCTGCCTCTAATTATCAGCCATGTGTTGATTTTGCATCGAAGAGGTGCCCAAGTTTAGTGGTAGGGGTATTAATATGTTTTTTTCGATAAAGGATGCTTTATTACTTTTGATAAGCAATTACATCCAGCCTCTGCACGACTAGGGTGCACACAGCCGTTTTAATAGTCTTAGTATCACAAAAATGTCAAACTAAAGGAGAACATAGGCGAAATACATATCGAAACGACGAAACATATGACGCCTAAGATGCGGGTGGGGCTTCAATCCGTAGACTATGCTGCCACCCATGTAGGGAAAAAGTATCCCTCACCGTAGCCTCCAACCGTGTACAGACCTCCGTAAATAGGTCTCGGTTCTCCAAGCGCTGAAGAGGTAACCACAAACGGAGAATACCTGTACATCTGTAGATGACCTGCAACAAAGAACAATTTTTATCATTAAAAATCTTATCATTTCTACTCAGCCATAGCGCCCGGATCACTGCAAGCGCACCCACCCTAAGAAGCAACTTAAACCTTGAATCTATACCGTGAAGCCAATTGCCAAAGACATTGGCCACACTAGTCGGAGGGAACAAGGTAGACGCTACTTGGATGACAGACCAAATAGATCTCGCAAACTGGCACTGGAAGAAGAGGTGTTTAATAGTTTCATCATGATGACAAAAAACACATCGCTTACTTCCTTGCCAATTACGCTTGACAAGATTATCTTTGGTGAGGATGACCCCTCGACGAAGATACCATCCGAATATTTTTATTTTTAATGGTATCTTCATCTTCCAAATTTTCTTATTATTATCCACTGGTACATCAGAATGAAGTATGGCGTTGTATAAAGATTTGACCGAAAAAGAACCATCTACGTGTAAATTCCACCTAAATTCATCCGGTTCAGTGTGATAGATTGATATCCCCCAGCCTTTGGATTAAGGTATTCCACGCCAATAGCCTTTGTCCTAGCAAAACTCGTCTGAACGTCACATTCGGAGGAGAGGTAGCCATTATTGTAGCAATGGTATCTCCTTTGCGATGGACGATACTATACAACGCAGGATACTGTTCACTTAGGGGTGCATTGTCTAACCAAGCATCTTCCCGAACCGTATCCGTGCTCCATTCTTAATTGAGAAAGTTCCATGGCGTAGAAAGACATTTTTTGTCGCCATTAGACCAGCCCAGAAGTGTGAATCCCCGGGTTTCCAAACCACTTGGGACAACGTCTTTGAGCCTATATACTTTCTCCGAAGAATAGTTTGCCAAATCCCATCCTCGGTAAGGAGCTTAAATAGCCATTTACCCAGCAGAGCTGAATTCTTGACCTCTAGATCATGAACTCCAAGCCCGCCTTGATCTTTGGGACTACAAACTATACTCCATTTGACCAGCCGATACTTCTTTTCTCGTTGTCCCCTTGCCAAAAGAATCTGGATCGATAATAATCGAGTTTATGCAGAATTCCTTTTGGCACTAGGAAGAATGATAACATATACGGTACCATATTTGTCGATATCGAATTAATGAGTATCAATCTCCCTCCCAGGGACAGCAATTTACCTTTCCAACTACTAAGGCGCTTCTGTAATCTTTCTTCCACTATTTTCCATTCAGCAATCGTAAGTCTCCGATAATGAATCGGAATATGTATATACATGACCACGAGAATAGAACGGCTCTCATGCATCACCTCTCTCAACCGTCGATCTCACGCTCTATCCATTCTTGATCATGGGATGCAACTTACCTCGCGAACTGGGCAGATTTCTTAAGGGGTTGTGCTAATCCCGCAGAAAAATTGGAAGTACTTGCCCACATTCTACACAGTCCCGGAGTAATAAAAATAACACAATAATTATGATTTCAATTTCTCCTAGTTAAGTGCAAATGCAGAACACAATCTAGACGTGTGATTTGTCTCTCCCTTCCCCTCAGTCTCTCGCTACAAGAGGCGGGGGTGCTAACCTCACCCGCCCCAGATCTTCGATGGCGTGTGAGATCTGGTCTCCTCTCCCTCTGCTTGCAGCTCCGGTAGTAGGAGGGAGGGGGGACCTCGCTCCTTTGTCCTGACTAGTTTTTAGGTTTAGGGTTTGTATGATGTGGTTCGCCGTTGGGGTGGTGGGAGATGTGGCCGGACGAATAAATCTACCTCAACTCTACTCCCACACCGTTGTCGATCTTCACGACGGTGTCTCGGAGTTGATGATATCGTGTGCTGATCAGATCAGTGGCTTGGTCTTCTCGCCTTTCTTCAGGTCTGGCGAGTTTTGTTTCTCGGCGTGTCGCTAGCCTTCATCATTATCCACGGCGGTGTTGAGACGGGGTGAGGTGGATGCTCTAGAGCGAGTATGATTGCTCTAGAAGTGATGAATTTGTCGTTATTCCTCGACTTCACCAATAAGATGCGGCAAATCTTGGTCAAAGGTAGCATGGAGACGTACCTCGGTTGACGTGCCACAACGATATGTCCCTCGGTTCTTCGCTTTGCATCAATTAAACCACGTGCTCAACCACATGTGCAGGCCCCCATCAATTCCTTATTTTCTATTAATAAAATGTGTGGTTGCTTCAAAAATGTGCAAATGCAGATAAAACAAATACGTCCTGATACAAATAATTGTAATCATCCGTGTACTTTGTTCCGGTAAAGGATTATTGTGATCTTTGAGCCTAAGTTGACTTCCACTGCAGAAGTGTCGCTTTTGTGCGTACACTCGACCAGTCTCTCGATTTTCCCCATATCGTGTAATAATGGAACGTATTTGATCTTCCCGTCAACAACAAGTCTTTCTTTTCTCTACCAACAGTGTCATGTTAACTTGCGGCGCCTACCACACGCCCTGCGCTATCTCACATGTGTATGTCCTGTGAAATCTCTCAGCATCTTCCGTTGTTTTTCTTAGCGTAAAGTTGGTCATTGCAGATATCTTGTGTACTTCCGTTATTTATTTTGCGGTAGATCGAGACTGTTGTTGGTAACAAATTTATCCAGCCGAAACTCGGAAAACACTTGATTTCAATTTGAAGCATATGGATTCCGTGAAAGCACGTCTAAATTATGGGTGATAACCACATGGGGTGGTACGTCAGCTACGTTATACATGGTCTTTGTGGAAATTACACACCTTTTTTTTTCTCCTCGAAATGGGGTATATCCATAACCTCTGCATCAAGCAATGCATACGGCCGCTTTTATTAGAATCAAAACAGTCTTACAACCAGCATCATCAATACTTATTACAATTCATGGATCACTTAACTATCAACAAAAACAAGCCATCTAAAAAGATGTAACATGAAGCGCCTTTGCATCAACATGTCAAACGATGACGCATCGGCTGTAAAAATCCCATGCTACTGTTGCCAGTCGGTTGCACCCAGTATCCATAGCATGGCGCTCCTCTTCTGGCTGGAGAAGACCACATATGGATCCAGTGAGTAGCCAAAGGGATAACCTGCAAAAATGATGGAATTTTTTTGTTAAAGATACAATCATTGCGCATATTCCATATAGCCCAAATCAAAGCGCACACACCAACTCTAATGTGGACTTTGTCTTTTTTGCAACACCATTTAACCAATTGCCAAACATCTTTGTAATATTCGAGGGAGGGCGTATGTTAATAGCGAGATAAGAGCATCTCCAGCCGCCATCCCCCAAAGCGTCCCCCGAAGGGATTTAGGGCGCGTCGGACAAAAAAACCGTTCCCAGCCGCGCGCCCGAAAGGCCCTTCCCGTCCGGTGCGGCCCAATATGGTGTCCGGCGCCCCGAGCCTGTCCCCGCTACACACGGGACGCTCCGAGCACGCCGGACACAAGGAAAATCGAGGCGAGGAGACGCGGGCCCAACGCGTCAGCGAACGGACGCTCAACCGCCGCCTAGCTAGCGACGGTGCAGTTGCCGGAAAGGAAAACCATCACATTGGCAACCGCGTCGATCGACGCGCAAACCGTCGGAATGGAGCAAGAACTCCGCGGAAGAGCAACCGCCGCTCTCTTCAATATCTGTGCTGTCATTCATCCGCGCTCAATAACACCCATACATATGCGCTTTCCGATCTACAACCGGCCGGCGCCATTCATCTCTCCTCTCCTCTATCACAATGAGCGACCTCTCTCAGCTGCCATCAGACACCGACAACGAGGGTAAGCCGCCAGGATGGCGCCATTGGTGGGACAATGTTGTGACGCCTAGCAGCGATGATTCCCCGCCGCCGGGCAGCAAGAAGGAATGGGAGGCCGATGAGGAGGAGGAGGAGGAGGAGGAGGAGGAGGAGGAGGAGGAGGAAGAGGCTGAGGAAGCAGCAGCGGTGGCGGCCCGGGCGAAGGCGGAGGCGAAAGCGAAGGCAAAGGCGCAGCCGGCGAGCACCATCGACGACGAGGAGGACACAAGTTCCTCTGATGTGTCGAACGACACCGCCTCTTCGGAAGAGGTGACGAGCAGGAAGCGCCACCATGAGGATGACGAGGCGGGGCCATCAAAGAAGAAGTAGTTTATTTTTTCAAATGTTTTATATGTAATTTGTTTATGTTTTTTTTGAAGTTTTTATATGCAATTTGTTTATGTTATACCGCTTTGAATACACCTGGGCATTCTTCGGGCCAGGCCGGGTTTCGGGCCAGGCCCGAAAAAACCCGAACCTAAATTCCCAGGCCCGAGCCCGGCCCGGCCCGACCTCCAGGCTTAGAAATCAGGCCCGAGCCCGGCCCGGACAGAGAAAAACCTGGCCCGGCCCGACAAGCCCGGCCCAAAGTAGGCGTAAATCTCGTTTTCTGCAAGCCCGAGCCCGACCCGGCCCGACGTTCGGGCTCCAAAATGAGGTCCGAACCCGGCCCGACAGCAAGCCCGACCCGGCCCGGTCCGGGATTTTCGGGCCGGGTCGGACCGGGCTGTCCGGGCCGGGCTACCCATGCCCAGCTGTAGCTTTGAATATTAGTACAGCGTTACCTACACCGTACCTACAAATTTCTTCTATCTATAAAAATAAAAATATAGTATTTTAAAGTTTTGGGGGCGCATTTGTGGGACGCGGGTGGGGAGCGACGTTCTCCAAGCGCGGCACGAAAGAAACACATCCCCAAACGATAAATCCAGCGCCGTTTGGGGGCCGCTTTGGGGGACACGAAGATGCTCTAAACAATCTCCAAATCATCTAAGAAAAAGGGCATGAAATAAAAATATGTTGTATTGTCTCATCTTGCTCACAAAAACAACATTTAGCACAACCATGCCAATTACGCTTAGCCAAGTTATCTTTTGTAAGAATCACTTTATTATAAAGAAACCACATGAAGATCTTTATCTTTAGTGGAACTTTCATCTTTAGTGGAAATTACACACCTAATTTAGGCCTAAAGAAAAAACGTTCTCCCTCTATCCCTTAACATAGAGTTGATATCATAAAACTACCACAATAGATAAAATTTACGAAATAATAACCTTTTATATTTTGGTAGCGTAAATCTACCACCCTCGCCTCTCTCCCGCTCATGGCGGTGCCTGCTAGAATGGTGGGTGGGGGTGCCGAAGCTCAAGCTGGCAGCAATGGCCGCCTTGCACAGGCTCCTCTCCCGCTCGTGGCGCATCCGTGTGGCGGCGGCCTCGGATGAAGGCGCCGGAGGTGTTGCCCTACATAGAGGAGCTCTACAGGGATGAGGTGGCGTAGAGCATGGCCAACAGAGGAGGTTCCACGAAAAAGGGGCACGTGGCGGCAACGAAATCGAACGGCGAGCTCTAGCCTGCATCGGGGAAGAAGAGGTCGGGGGAGTCAATCCCGGGCTTCGCGGTCCGATCCCGGAGTCTAGGAAGAAGAGGAGGTGGAGATGAGGTAGCTCAGCTAACTCTTCTAGGCGTGGGTGGGGGGATGGGAATCGACGGCAATTTGGTGCGGATGTGCCGTGGCCAATGTTGAGGAGGTGGGGAACTCGGCTGGCGTCCGTGAGAGCCATTATAGACAACAAATTCCTAGCCGTGGGCAGCGGCCTCGCGCCAGCGGGAGTCAAACATGCAGGGAGAACGTGGAGGTCGTGGGGGATGGGGGTTGGGAGACATCCCTCTGCGTGATCAAGCCAACGGAGAGAATGTGGAGGTTAGGGCGACAAACAGGGATGGCTGGCGGGAGGGAGGCGACACCCTGCCTTGCCGAAGGAGGAAGGCGTAGGGGCCGCGGCGGTGCTCACACGCCGATGGTGGGGCTAGTAGTCCCTCTCACGGCCTGGTCGGAGGATGGAGACGACTTCCTTCTATTTCATTTTTAGTCTTTAGAAATTCAGTTTTTTTAATTGGGTTGACATGTGGGACCCAATCCACCTTATCAAATTGCACATGATTTTACCGCCTCAGAGCATCTCCAGCCGCGTCCCCCAAAGCAATTTGGGGCGCGCCGGACCAAAAAAACGTTCCAGCCGCGTCCCCCAAACCCGAATTTTGTCCGGCGCGCCCCGATACGTTGTCCGGCGCCCCGAGCCCGTCCCCGTCCCACAGGGGACGCTCCGGGGACACCGGACACACCGAAAAGCGAGGCGGGGAGTGGCGGGGCTGACCCGTCAGCGGCAAAATAAATTCTAACCTAACCGTCGCCTACCTCGCGACGGAAGTTATTGGCTTTGCAGCGACGGTGCAGTTCCCGCAGCGACGGTGCAGTTCCCGCAGAGGCGCAGCGACGCGTCCCGTCGCGCCTAGCTCTGCGTGCCGGCGTTAATGAGCGCCACCGCTCCTCCTCCTCCCTCCGGCCTATAAAAGGGCCGCCTCTCATCGTCCCTCTCACACACAAACCCTAGCGCCTCTCTCCTAAACCCTAGCCGCCACCATCTCAACAAGACTCGACGCTATGTCTGGTAGAGGTGGAGGCCGACCTTGCGGCCGTGGTCGTGGTCGTGGTCGTGGCCGCGGCAGAGCTGAACGCTCGCCGTCGCCTCCCGCGCCGTCGTCTTCATCGTCGGAGATGGACGTGGAGCCGGACGTGCTGTTCGAGTTCGTCCTCGTCCTCAAGGGCGAAGACCCGCGCGGCATCCAGAGGCTGCCGGACTCCTTCGCCGACTACGTCGCCGGCGACGACCGCCCGCGCACGATACATCTGCGGGAGGCTGCGTGCGGCTACTACCGGTGGATCGTCGACGTGATCTACGACGCGCGCGGCAAGATGTACCTCAACATTGCCTGGGAGAAGTTCGCACGCCACCACAGCCTCGAAGCCGGCTTCATCCTCCTGTTCTCCTACTTCGGCGACAGGGACATGAGCGTCAAGGTCTTCGACGAGACGCGCTGCCGTCGGGACTACCACGGCGATAGCACCGACGAGGAGGACGACTGATGATGAAGCGTGTTGTTTCTTCGCAGCGAATACGTGCATAGAAGTTTCTGGATGTTCGCCTCATCGGTAGAACCAACAAGGGCACCATCCTCCCGCTGGATTTTCCAGTTTAGGTGACTGGGTGTGCCCTCGAGTGTTCTTTCTTAGCAGCGAACACAGGAAACCTTCGATGCACGGCCTAGTTAGGTTTAGTTTTTTTGCAAAATTTTATATTTGTGTCCACCATGGTTCAAACTATGTATTACTTTGTGGAAAACCATGTTCCAAACTGTGTCCTCATGTAAACCACGTTCCCAATTATGTATTAGTTTGTGGAAATTGAAATAAAAATACCAAAAAAAGTATTTTAAATGTTTGGGGGAATCGTTTGAGGTACGCGGCTGTGGAGCGACGTCCCCCAAACGCGGCACGAACAAAACACGTCCCCCAAACGCTCAATCCGGCGCGGTTTGGGGGACGCTTTGGGGGACGCGGCTGGAGATGCTCTCAACGTTGGCAAATGGAGCTCTTAATTCGCTCCAAATGCACCATTACTCGAATTGCAAAAAAAAAGACACCCATAGTGGTAGATTTACGCTACCAATATGTAAATTGGCACTATTTAGTAAATCTTATCTTATGATAGTTTTATGCTATTTACTCCTTAACATAAGATGTTATTAAATTCAATACACAAGTAATTTGGATGTAATTAGTTAACAGTATAATGGAACTAGCTAGGGGCAATCACAGCCATTTGAAGCCCTCTTCCGTTGGATCCAACCACCCAACGCTTCAGATCGTCCATGTATTCCCGCGGCATCGCTAACCTCGTTTCCTTCATCGATTAGCGTTAAATGGGCCGGCCTATCGTCTCAGGGCTGCTACTCCGGAAGTTAAATTAGGCGAATTCTGGTTAATTGGGCCACAAAACTTCATACGAATCATGGCCTCTTTCTTCCGCACCGGAGGCCTCACATAAAAAAAAGGAACACACGTCCCCTAAAAAAACATAAAAAAACGAACACACGGATGACATTTCTTTCCTTTCCATATTATTTTTCCCATTGTCCGTCGTTTCCCATCCCTCCTCCATGTGCGATTGGCGCCTGCCAAGAAACTGAAGGCGAGGCAACCACCGCGGAATTATTTCTGGTTTCGCGATTTTGTCTGGATATAGATACCCACTGCAGAGTTTGTGCCCTTGTTTTCAGGTGCCGACGTTCGTGCCCTTCTTCTCTGGCGTCGGCGTACAGAGGATGGTGCGCTGGCTACAAGGGCTTCCTCGATGCGTAGGCTTATGATTCCTTACTGATTTGGGGATTATTTGTATTATCGGTGATTCGGAATTGAGGAGAAAGGAGTTGTCCCATGCCACGGTTCCAATCGGCTGGTAATCCACGTGCTTCTTTCTCCTCGTGCTCTAAATTGGTTGCCAGTATTAAGATTTACTATATAAACCTTTTATTCAAGTCCTGGCCAAGTCTTTTGTTGCTTGGATCCAAATACCCTGCTGGGTTGGAGATCTGATGGACTTCCTCTCAGATTGCAAATTGATATATTTAGCTGAAGACTATGTACGTACTGTCAATACTGAGCAACTAATCTGGAACAACGACGGTGCAAATTTTTTTATATGGTATTTTTTGTGAGGGTTCTTTTTGTGGCACATATGATACTGGTTTTATGTGTGTACGATTGTTTCTTATATTGAAGTATGAAAAGGAGGGAGTATATATTTTATCAGTTCCTTTTAGAGCAATCCTAACTGTTCTATTGCAGGTATCTTGAGAAAACACGCCACAGAGCTGTGTACACAACTAGAAATTGAACTTGTGGTTGTTCGACTCTCTGCAGCAGCGAGTTTAAAGGGATATACACTTGAGTTAGGTGCACTGGTTTTTCTAATAGAGTCATATGCTTTTTTGAGGAATTTGATAAGAAGAACGATCAAGGTAGCCATGAAATACACATTGATGTTGTGCTACTAGAAATTAGTTCCGACGGTATTAAATATTAATTTCTTCTCCTTCTGCTTATTGTTCCAGGGTGATTATTCCTTAAGGCATTCAGCAAAAAGTATCAGTAAATAAAAGTCAAGAATTTCCCACCCCTGCAAGCATGATATCCAACGTTATTGCTGCAACATACTTGAGTTGGAGGAAGGTAACTTGAGTTGTTTGCATGAAAGTTATGTTGCCACTCTTAAATCTATGGGCCCCTACGCTCACACAAATACAAAGATTGTCTCCAATTTAAAACAGGGTCGCTTTTAAAATAATTTTAGGAAGAATTTACATAACATTGAACATTCCAGTAGTATTGCTTATTTATAGTTCAAGATTTTTTGATGACCTGCTATTTCTTCCGTTGAGTTGCAGGTATGTCCTATCCTATGAAACCAACAAAGTGCACAGAATGATGTATTCTCCAGGATGGAAGTGTTACCTGAAGTGCTAACCTATCTGTTTTGACCATATTTTGGGTTTGAGCTGATTAGATGTTTTCCTCTTTTATGGATGTGTCACACATTGAAAGTAATATGGCATATATCATGTGACTAGGAAATCCAAAGGATACAGATTTCTCAAGTTCCTTAAAAAAAGTGATGTAGTGCATTGGAGAAGAGGAGTGACAAGGTAAGATATGTTTCATTGCTTTCCTGGATATAGCACATGTCATGTTTTGCAGGATAATATGCAACACTCAGAACGGTTCTCCTTATGCACACAACTTTGACACATATATTTGTTTCAGCTTGCTTGATGGAAGGAAGATATGATGCGCCGTGCAAACAACCAATGATCTTTGTTGCTTGTTGAGTTAGTATGGTTCTTATTCCATATCATCTGTTGCATTCGGAATTTATGATACTAAATGGAGTTATTCAGTCCTGGACATCAAGAGAAAATATACCCCAACAACATAGGAGCCACCACAGCCATTTGAAGCCTTCTGATGTTTGATCCTACAACCCAATGGCCAATGCTCTAGATCGTCCTAGCACTGTAAGTTTAGTCTTATGCCTAATTGCTATTATAGAAATAGACATTTTTTCTTGTTTTCATCTTGGCATTGCTATATTTGATTGGGCTATCTGAGCATATCATTTGTGGAAGGAATTTATGTTACACATGTATTGGTTATTAATTTGATTGGGCCATCTGAGCATATTATTTGTAGAAGGAGTTTCTGTTACACATGTATTGCTCATCCTGGTTTACTAGACTTGCCCAAGAAGTTTAGATGTGCACATCCCTTAGAAATCTTTTCGTGCTTTCAGTTGGACGATTCATGCTTTGGTGTTGTTTGGTTTAATTTGTATGATTAATAAACCTATCCTGTAGAATCTTGAGCCTCTCGGTGTATTCAATTTCTATTCTACTATTGTTCTTCCCATTGTTTGGAAGGCCTACCAAATTGTCTTGCGGGCGAGATGACCCTATGAATTGAATTTACCCTTGGATTTCCTGCAAAACACGTTGTTTTTCTTTTATGATGGCTACTTGCGCTGCCTTTTTGTTGAGTGTCCTTTGGGGTATGCACTAACATTAAAGAGGATTTCCTTCTAATTACTTGCATGATCATTCTGGTGGAGTGGTGGAAAACGAGAGTAGTAGGATGTGTGAGCTTACCAATGCATATGGTGATTTTGAATTATGCTAGATGTGTACCGGAGTGGAGGTTACTTTCCACATCAACATGACAATTGTATAGAGCTCACCTCTGCAGATTAACCAGTGATTTTATTAGCTTCAACACCTATTCTTATTAGTAACCTAGCTATATACTTTTATTATTTGTTCTTTTTTAATCAATAGACAGTAAAACTCACATAGCTAGGAGCCACAACAGCGATTTTACATCCTGGACCATCGGATCAAGCTGTTTAACACACCAGATCTTCTTATCATCCCGTGCACGCGCTAGGTCGTTTTCACCGCACTATATCCCCGCTCCACGGCCAGCCAATATACAAGGGAATCTACTCTGAAATTCTACCTCGATGACTTTTGGTGAACCAAGCCAAAACGCGGTGGATTGTACGGCCACGAGGGGCAGCTTCTCGTTTAGTGGGCCTGCCGCTCGGCACACCGTGAAGGGCTCGCCTAGCAGCTTCGTTTTGGTGCACCCTCGGGTTGGTGGAGGTGAAATAATGGCGATGAAACTTGACTTTGTTCCTCCCGTAACTACGGAGTGGAGATGTGTTACACTTTATCTGCCTCCATATAAGTCGTCGGCGCGGATGCGTTTCCATTCATGCTAATTCGTTTAAACGAAATATCGACCACCGGCTCACTACCTACATGCACAGATTTGTGCCGCCATGACGGTATCTCCGCCTCGGTCACCAAGATTGATCTCATGCCGGGATTCCAGGTGCTGATTGGGAGGGCTAGCTTCGCCACCATGTCGACGATGGTCAGGAAGTCGTTAGCCTCTAGCGGAGGTGAGCCTGGCCCCTTACAATTTCTCCCCACCCGTCTGGCTCTCCTTTCCATTTCCCCTTCGCATCGATGTTCCCGGCAGCGGACAACAAACCCTATTTGCACCGCCGGCAACCCACAACCACATGCTCCCCATCTTCCCCTGAGTGCTCCGCCGACAACCCACAACCACATGCTCCCCATCTTCCCCTGAGTGCTCCGAATACACACCCCAATGCTACGTCCATTGTCATGCTTCTCATCCTCTGCAACCTCAGCGACCAGATACATGATGCAAACCTTCCAGCCATGTCACTCCTTCCCGTTGCCATCTCATCACCCAAGGAGTCCGTCAAATGCTTGGCTCCTCATCCCGAATGACCAAATACAGGTTGCAAGGTGGATCCAAAATTGCCGACCATGTTGCTCCTTCATTTCATTGCTGAATTTGTGGCTAATTTTCCTTGTACGAACTAGGAAACACATGCTTTGGTTATTAAATTTTATAGTTAAATGGTATACTGAAAAGTTGTTAGTAAGTTTTGCTTTGATTGTGAAATAGATCTTGATGCGGTAATTTGGCTTACCAAGTTTGTGCCGAATGTATGTTTGAAAGATCTTGAAGGGAATGATCACTTGGCCTCAAATTTAAAGGCAGACCGTCTTAAATTTCAGTCTTATTTATCTTCTCTGTTTTCTTAGATACGATCTATGAACTACATCTTGTTATAAGTATTTGTGCCTTGCATAGTGATAAATAATCTTAATCAACCTGGATCTTATAAGTATTCTTGCCTTACAAAGTGACAAAGAGAGTTAGGGACAGAGACAGGAAGATACTGACCGGGAGAGAAGCCTATGCATCACATAATATTCTTTTATAAACAAAGAACGCACATATATGTTCCATATATCTTCGGTACTATTGTTGAATGTAATAACAAGTTTGCATTTGAGGAAAAATATCTCTATCTTCAGGAACAAAATAAGTTATCTTCACCATTACACCATGAGACAGCCTTTTGTTGCAGAAAAAACTGGAATTTGTTTGCAAGGCGTGATGAAGTGATTAGGAAATATAAGAATGTTTGATAAGATGACATGCCAATGAAAATAGAGGTATTTGGAACTTACTTTGATAAGTTAAGTGTTATGGATGGTGATTCTACAATTATTCGATGTACCTGATAATTGTGTAACGTACAAGAACACGACACACTTCCATGCAAGTATTTGTAGGGAAATTATAATACATCATGTAGGTTGCACATGATACTTTAGTACGCTCATAGTTTTTAGGTGTATTAACAGAAGAAATTATGGTTCTCGGGTCTAAGAATTCATCTATACTTGCATAATTAGTTTTTTTTAGTTGAATTGTCTTCCTGCTATATTAACAATGCTTGGTGGACAGTTCCGTAGATCCAACAGCAATGGGTTTCTACATTTCTTTCATGTATCTTTCAAATCCTTTGTTAGCGACAAGATATTTCTACATTTCTGCTCTTCTCAGTTATGGTACAGCAATGGGTTTTATCAGGTGTGCATATTTTTTTACTGTTTTGTTTTGTTGGTGACAAAATAATCCATTTTGTCATTGTCAATGCAACGAGAGAGCACTAGAGTGTCGTATTGGGATGATTGTTGACTTGTTGTGATAATAGTAGAAATCTCAATTGTGGCCTTGATCAGCTCTTATACTCTTTTCTTTGCAAGGAAATTTCTATAAAATAACTGTTATGATTTGTGTTGCACAGGTCGTATCTTGAGCTATTGAATGGACATTTCTTCGCTGTGATATTGACAAAATGGACTAGCCACCAGGGCAAACAAAGCAGGGGTAGCTTTTAAAGTGGAGCACATTGGTGGCATCACACAAAGAGTTAGGACACATGCAAAACCAAATGTCTATGAGCTCATGTTGTGAAAATGACCCAGAACACAACTGTAAGTGGATGTGAGGTCGTGAGCGTCAATTGTTAGCCTCCCTACCCTTCTTCCCAAGTCCCATACCCCTTAACTGTACTTATACCAATGATTGTGATCAGACTTAAAAATTGTGCATGCTAACATGGATTTTTTAGGAGTTCAATTATTTGCTTCAGTAATACAAATGGACCATATGTTTATGCATTTACCACTCGCATGCAAGAAGGGTTAAATACAGCTTGTATTTCCTGTCTAAAAAACCATAATTTGTTCAAGTGAAGAGTTCCAACTTGTGTTTCAATGCTCCAGCCCCCAAACTATGTGTTTGACATAATCAAGATCCATTTCAAGCGATAACTTAACAATACTAAAATTGTAAAATTGTTTTAGGTGAATTTATATGCCAAGTGATAAAAGGAGATAATGTTTTCGTGAGTACTCTTTGTACTTTCCATCTTTGTTATGAGCATATTGACACACAAACAACAAATTTATTTCCTTGGGATTGCATCTTCATGTTGACACTTCACTTCTCTATATATACTGAGATTGAAAGATTGAGACCTTGATAACCCTAAAAGGCGGTAAAGAACACACAACATCTCAACATTCATGTTTCTGCTGCTATATTATTAGAACAAATCCCACCAAACTGGACGGGCGTGGCAACGCGCGCTATCATGGTCTAGTAATATCTTATATTAAGGGACTGGAGCGAGTACATGCTACAAAATGGACAGTCTAAATTAAGATAGAACTGACACAAATAGTTCTGGCCGTGTGGATCCGCGCACTATCTGCCAGCTGCCGAACTGGTAGTTGAATTCATCGGAATGACTGAAGTTAACAGCCAAGAGATATGTCTTGCACAAAATATGCTGATTATTTTTATATGAGGTTATAATTAGGTATGGACCCTACATTGGGAGGAAAAGGAACGGTTGCTCATCGTTGCTTGGAGAGAAGCAAAACCTAAACTTGTTTGTGTGTGTCAATGTCAGGATCAAACCCCCAAATAGGGTTCCATGGTGGTCCTAAACTCAATCCGAAAAAAATATCCCTTCACCTGCAGGGGTATATATGAAGTTGTTTCATTTACTTCACTACTTTAGGGCGCAAGCACTTCGAAATGCAGATGCAGATGAGATTAGCTCGAATATAATTCCAACAGCTATGGGAGAAAACGACACGGCTGCGCTCGTATTAAACACTATGCCCCGCGAATCCGTGATCAATCTAGGAATATATAGCGAACAAATGCGTAAAATTGTGAGGGTATGTCATGCGGATCCGTGGACACGAGTATCATTCAGACAAGTTGCTGAACAATGTTCTTCGTTCTTAGCTGGTGTCTAACAATGAAATTAGTTTGAAACCTTTTGAAGGTGGTGACTGGGGGAGAACTCTACGTGCATGGCATCTTTTCATCACCAAATATTCCACTTTTTAAGAACATTTTACGAAGACTACTTCAGGAATATAACTTACACTTGATAAGTTCTTTTTCATGGATGTTTCTAGCTTTTTTTTGCAAGGAATATGAATCTTTCCTGCTTATAACGTTAGAGTGTAATAGTTCCAGCTTGGAAAAAAAGTCACAATAATTTTTGTTTAGGCCAAAAAAAGTCGTACAATTTTGCCTCTGTAGGATTGGTCCCAACTTCCCTTACCAAGGAATTCATGCCCATCTTCTTTCCTTAGTTGGCGCGTCAAATGAATGAACTTAGACTAGTCATAGACTAGTATAGTATAGTATAGTATGCTAGTGTATGGTATTATCTCTACATTATATGGTATTATGTGCATGTTACTACTCTATATTACTTTTCTAGTCTTACAATTTTCTTATATTTATTGATTTATACTCCCTCCGTGCGGAAATGTAAGACGCTGAGAGTTTCACGGCCAACTTTTTTTGCGCTACGAACTATTACAACTTTCCCGTTTTGCCCCTTGGTCCCGTCGCGTCTTGTCCGGTCGTCCACTCGCGCAGCACACTCTCATCCGCTACACTCGCTCCGCCGCCGCACCCCACTCTGTCGCGCGCGTCGGCGCCGCCCCTCTTCCTCGCGCGCGACGGTGCCGCCCCTCTTCCTCGCGCGCCGGTGCCGCCCCTCTTCCTCGCGCGTGTAGCCGCCGCCCCTCTTCCTCGCACGTCCTCGCCTCTCCCATGATATCCAGCAAGGTGGAGCTAAAAACTTGGGCTTTTACCACTCCGGCGGTCCAATCTGCAGCGGCGGGGCTCGATCTGTAGAGCCAGGGTAAGGGTGGATCTGCAGCCACCGTGGTGGTGGTGTGGAGCTCCACTCGTAGCAGGAGAAGACCTCCCACTTCTCCCAGATCTCTGCAAAGGCACGGAGGCCGACACTGGGCTTCGACGACGCCACTGTCCTCGTCGTCCCCGCCAGTGTCTGCGGCCATCGGCGGAGGCAGGGCGGAGATCGACACCTCGGAGTCGGTGCGGGAGGCCAGGAGCTGGTGGGGATTGGCCGGGAGGAAGTGGAGTTGACCGAGGAGGAGTTGCGCGCCAACGATCAGAGGCAGGAGGACGAGGTAATCCGTTGGCCCCTCTCTCACCCTCTGCTACTCGTGAATTGTTCAGTAGAATTGCGAAGCATGAGCGAGTAGCTTCTGTCATGGATATGAGACCGTGCTGAACTTCATGATTCTGCTTTACTTACTGATTCTTCCAGGGCCAACTGAGGTCTGGAATCATTTTTCTTGTCTCAGAGGATGCTCGCTGTGAGCCCTATAGTTAATTCATGCCTACATTTGTGGTCAATACCGTTGTTAAATTCCTAAGATTGGGTGAGGGTCATGGATTCATGGTGTGTGCCATTCATAGGAAATGAACCAGAGAAATTCAGACGGTGTCATGCACATTCAGTGGCCTAGTTATACTAAGTATCAAGTAGGGTGTCTTCGGAGTAGTTTTTACCTGGACATGTGTTTTCACCTGCTTTAGTCTGATATAATCTCAATCAATCCTCAGATATGTGCCTTGGAAGCAATTTGCGGCGACAATGTAGTCATGTTCAACAGAGAGGAGGGCCATAGCTAGAGTCGATTGGTTACTGACCTGAACATAGAAATTTCTTCAGTCACCCCCTCGTCAGTACCCGATTTGACTTTAGGAAGCAGTAGCACCACTTAAATTACACCCGGACTGATGTGTTGTGATGACATTTAAGCTATTTTCGCTTGTACAACGTCAGTATTTAACAGTGTTGTCAATTGCTACACGATGGAGTAAATATTGCAAGTTACTGTCAATTGCCAATGCTATTCTTCGGTTACTGTAACTAGAGTCATGTCCTCTACTGGTGCATCTTGGTCAATTGAGTCCTTGCTCTCTCCCTGGATGTATATTAGCATGATTAATTCGGAAAAATGAATCAAGTTCTGTGATTCTCTTATTCTATTTGTATACTTGATGCATACTGTACTTTGGAAGTTACTGAATGACTATGTGGTGTCATTGTCACTAAGAATAACCCTGGCTGAGGTTCCTCAATTACTTCAAGTTCACAATCTGACAACACCAATACAGTAGAAGTAGTTTGTGTAGCAACAACAACAGTACAGTAGCACTAGCAGTAGTTTGTGTAACAACAACAATACTGTAGCAGTAGTCTCTCTTGGCTGAGCAAGTAGTTTGTGTAACAACAACAACAGTACAGTAGCATGAGCAGTAGTTTGTGTAACAACAACAATACAGTAGCATTACAGTAATGTACTCCAGTAGCTTGCATTTTCTGGTGTCAATGGTTGAAGATCAATAGGTACAAATTCCAGTAGCTTGATTCCACTGCTTGCTTGCAACAAATTCAGTTAACAAATTCCTGTAGGTTGCTTCCACTTCTGATGTAGCTATTTGTGCTTGTGCTTGCTTACGCTTTTTGCTTGTGCTTGCTTCTGCTGTAGGTATTTCTTCTTGCTCTCCTTCTGCATGCTTTCCTTCTTTTCTCTTGCGCTTGCTAGATTGATTGCTTTTTCTTCCTTCTTCTTTTTCTTGCTTTGCTTCTTCTCTTGATTTCTTTGCTTCTTCTTTCTTTCGAGCTTCCTCTTGCTTTGCTTCTTCTCTTGATTTCTTTGCTTCTTCTTTCTTTCGAGCTTCCTCTTGCTTTGCTTCTTCTCTTGCTTTCTTTGCTTCTTCTTTCTTTCGAGCTTCCTCTTGCTTTGCTTCTTCTCTTGCTTTTTTTGCTTCTTCTTTCTTTCGAGCTTCCTCTTGCTTTTCTTCTTCTCTTGCTTTCTTTGCTTCTTCTTTCTTCCGAGCTTCCTCTTGCTTTGCTTCTTCTTTCTTTCGAGCTTCCTCTTGCTTTGCTTCTTCTTTCTTTCGAGCTTCCTCTTGCTTTGCTTCTTCTTTCTTTCGAGCTTGTTGTTGCCTTGCTTCTTCTCTTGCTTTGTTTGCTTCTTCTTTCTTTCGAGCTTCCTCTTGCTTTTCTTCTTCTTTCTTTCTAGCTTGTTGTTGCCTTGCTTCTTCTTCCGCTTGCAATGCCTTTGCTACTTGCCTTTAGTGCATTTTCATAAACTAGAGCAGGACAAGGAATGTTGGTAGGTAGCAGATCTTGTTCTTCTAAGCTTATCTTGCCCAAATGAGGGATTTTATACCCATTGCCTCCACTATTGTTCAATACTTCAGTCATACAAGTTTGAAGAGATAGGAAAATTCTATTCAAGGTAGGCGCATCATATGCAGCAAACTCTTCCTGCACATCACGGATGAGGTCGTTTAGTGTTCTAGGGCTTCGCGGTGCATTAGAGATTCTATGGAGTTGAAGAACCCTAGATCATTAACATTCAAATCTGGGCTATTCGCTGGCTGCTGCACCAGCTGGATGTCCATTCCAATTTTAGCTACAACATCTTTGAATTCTTTATCGTTAGGCAGTATGTGCGGCTTGGCGTTATCTTGCTGTACAAAGATAGTCTGTCCAGCATCTTCTGTGGGCCAAGCATCTCGAATGGCTGGCAGCACCTTATCTATTAGGAACTCTCTCATAACATCCCTAGTGACCTTGATTGACTTTGTTTCTAGGGTCCCTTTAGGCCGATTATCGCTTTTTCCTTTGCGCTGGCAATTGCTTAACAAATGGCCACACACTAATCTTACCAGAAAAGGTCACATTTTTTGCACTGTCGAATCTTGGTCTTGCAACTGCTGTAAGAAACATGACCTTACCAATGCACTGTTTGTTTGTGACTGCTCTCATTGGTTCCTCCTCTTCTGGTAGCAAGTAATACTTTCTGTTTTTCTTGGTGAGATTAAACCACTTTTCATCTATATGTACATAATTGTGCATACTTTTGAAAATTGGGTTTCCCTTTTTTGTCTTAGTCTCACCAATCATTGAGAGGCAAAATTGGAGTCTCGCCAACATATTAGCTTACGTTAGTAGTGGCTTCAGAGAGTTTGAGATCCTCTTGATATGCTTTGCTTTAAATCTTGTGAATAATGTACTGGGGCTGACTCCCAACTGCCAAGCTAATGATCTGATAGTTGACCTTTGATTTAGAGGTATACTAGGAACAATGGAGGCGAGCAAGAACAATTTGTTAGCGGCAGGAGCCTGGAGCAACTGGAGCGGAGCTGTGCGTGCTGGAGATCGAGGCGATCCTGGTGTCCTGGGCAGCGAGGAAGAGGATCGAAAAGCAGCTCCCAGGTGTTCCTGGGCAGCGAGGAAGAAGATCAAGCGGAGCTGCGCGTTACAGGGATCTCGGCGACACGGGTATCGAGGGGACCAAGGGATTGAGGGGGCCAAGGGACCAAGGGACCATACGAGAAGCGGCGCCCAGGTCCGGAGGCCGGGAGGAGCGACCGGGGAGGGGAGAAGCGGCGACCTGGGGAGGGGGATCCCTTCTCGGCGAGGGATCGTGGAGGCCTGGGCGCGAGGGCGAAGGGCGATCGACCAAGCGCAAAGGCGGAGGCGGAGGGCGATCGACGAAGGGCGAAGGCGGAGGCGGAGGGCGATCGACGGAGGGCGGTCGAGGAAGAGCGACGGCGGAGGCGGAGGGCGGTCGAGGAAGAGCGACGGCGGAGGCGGAGGGCGATCGACGGAGGGCGATCTGGGAAGATACCGATTCAAAATCTGGCAAGGGCAATATTGTCTTTTTACCTGTTTTCACCTGGTCGGAAATATGGTCCCAACGTCTTACATTTCTGCACGGAGGGAGTACATCTCAATGTAAAATTGTGCACAAGATTTTTTTGATATTTTTAGTTCTACATGCTATGACATGGTATCTACCTATAGTACCACTATGATCTCTCTCATCATTAGTTAGTGACACATCGGCTTTTTGCATGCATGAAATACATGATACTACTTATGATATCTCTATTGTGGCTAGTTATCTTTGGAGATAACGGGTGGAGAAAAATACATGACACCTTTTCATGAAAAATATTCCACTATTTAAAGCATTTTTCCAATGACTAAACTAGGAAATTAACTGACGCCATGGTGTTATGTCTTTGTAATCCATAAACACGGGAAGATGACACTATTAGCATGAACACTGGTCTTGGAATCACTAAAAGTTCATAACATTTATGTTGGATTTCCCTTAGGATATATTTTCTATGAAATGCCTTTGGATCAAAGGTATGGTATTTCTACCTAAATTCCTATTGACCGAACTTCCGTGGCTTAATTTTCTAGGAAATTTGAACAACCCCCTCAACCCCTCTTCCTAAGATTCACATAATCAAGATAGTCTTCATGTGGTTATTTTATGTTTCATCCGAATAATTATTTATAGTGTTCTCATGTGTTTTGCAATCCTCTTCTTTGCACTAGCACCTATATCATATTCATGTGTTCTACTGCCTACTCCTCAACCTGTAGGATTCTTTCTGGCAATATCCTCTGATCAAGCTGAGATACTTGGCCCAGTAATCAAACAACAACCCGCACAGATGGTGTTTCTAATTGACATGTCACATGTTGCATGTTATAAACACGACAAACAAATAACAAAGAACGAAAAGGAAATTATAGCCGAGACACAAGATTTTAACATCTCTCCAACAAAGAGAGGTAGAAATCAGGGCGCGAAACTTCACCATATCGGGAAGTGTTTACAAACACCGTGAGTTACCTTATAATCGGATAAACCATAGCAAGCGGCTTACAAGAGATACATATAAGCGGTGATGACGATCCGTACTTATGAATTTGAATTAGAATATAACTAGTCATCAACCCGTGCTACCACACGGGCTAGCAAGAAGAAGGATCAACTTGCACCTTAAGTTTTTCTAAATAATATTTGTTCCATGAAATATGCAAGAAACACGCAAAGGTTTTCTCAGCTAATATTTGGCAGATAATATTGTTGATAGCATAAAAATTTGTAGTGGATATCTAAATAACCTTTTAAACAAATAATATATACATACTAATTAAGGAATATAAAGGGATATAAACTTGTTACTTGAAGAAATGAACCACTTATGTGTCCCAGATTGAGTATTCAATTTTTTTTGGGTTGTAACAAAACCGGTTGGGATACATAGTATTTTCAGAATCTTCTTTAGGTAATATAATTTATGAGAAAACTTTAGTCTGGAATTTTATTAAGAAATAATTTCCCTTGAACTGGCTTTCCCGGTTGGCTTCTTGGTATTCCATGATATTGTGTGCACAACATAAAAAATGCATCCGAACAAACCCTAATACTTTCCATGTACAAAATCTTTATTCTGACTGAAAAATAATTAGTCACCATGGCTTTGCAAGAAAGAAAGTAGCAGTTATTGTAGGGGATAAAGGCGACGGGTAGAGGAGGCTACAGACGTGCATTAGCATATCCAGCCACATCTGGAGTACAGCCACCGTGGCGTAAGGAACGTCAAAGTTATTCGAGATCCAATTCAATACGTATGTGGAGACTCAATTACACCTGCAAAGGCATAAGTTTCTTATCAGATATCTAATGAGACCATATAAGAAAAATGTTGACAACTTAAATCCCTCAATCCTTCTGGTATGATTACATCAATGGCAATTACGTTCAATGCCAATTACAGATATTTAAATTACATGACAGACAGTGAATTAGTAACATGAATAGGCCATCCACTTTGAAATATTCACCATTTTTCGCTTTGTTGTTGGATCCATCAAAGTATAATATTTAGCTAACAACAACCAAATATTAAAAGGTATATAACTTAAAACACAAATTGACATGATGTCTCAAGTACTCAGCTATTTCAGTTTCAGCGCACCGGTGAATGCAATATGATATGTAATTAGAGC
This sequence comes from Lolium rigidum, assembly GCF_022539505.1. Lineage (NCBI taxonomy): Eukaryota > Viridiplantae > Streptophyta > Magnoliopsida > Poales > Poaceae > Lolium > Lolium rigidum. The sequence continues at coordinate 193,810,355 of NC_061508.1, forward strand.
ATATATATATTCTTATAAGGATATTATATTGCTTTTGTGTCATGTCATAAACCGTATATAATTTTATTAATATTATACGGGAGGAAAATATCGGTTGGGAAAAAACTAAATATGCAGAAACTAATGTTATGCAATCCATATATATTTAACAATACTAATGTAAGTGTTTTACATTAAGTCTTAGACTTTGATATATAAATGTCCCGCTTTCTATGTTTGCATTTAGTATTTTATTAATATTATATGGGAGGACAATAGCAGTTGGGAAAAAACTAAATACGCAGAAACTAATGTTATGCAATTCATATATATTAACAATACTAATGTAAGTGTTTTACATTAAGTCTTAGACTTTGACATATAAATGTCCCGCTTTCTCATAAGTAGAGATGAAAATCTGAAGATGAAAACATAGATGTAACCATTGACTAAATGCAATATCATATTTGATTACTATAAGTCAGTTCGTCATTTATTTTGATGTTAAATCGCAGGCCAAAGTTAATTATCCTTGAACCAACTTTGATGTCATCTTCGGAATATCTGATCATAGCAGAGAAAATACTTACTTAGTAGAATCGAATGTTCCTGAACCGGCATAACCTGATAAATAAAACAATCTCACAACTAACTCAACCTGAAGCGTGCAATTATCTCCATTGTTAGAATGCTTTTGGCAGTACGGTACCCAGCCATATTGCATCAACAGAAAATAAATCAAAAGATCTGATGAGAAACTAAACTATCCACTGGTTCCGACCTAGGTGGTTTCCCTGTTAAATTTATCATTGGGTTGTCGTCGGTTGCCCTTGCGCCGAAAAACCTAAAAAACATTACAGATAAGACATGGTGATAAATAAAAATTTAACTGAAAGGCACCGGTAAGAACTCACGTTTATAAAACAAACATGAAGTTGAGTACTGCATGATTTCAGTTATAAGCAATTTTAGGAGTAACATGTGAACTGAATCCTCGATGCAATCTATTCAGCCACAAAGAAATCGTAGGTATATTAAGATTTTAGTTACCTCCTATAGTTATATTTCCTAAATGTACATTGGTACTAAATATTCCAAAATAAAGTGAGTTGTTGATCCTTAGTTAATTTTTATTTTCTTATTAGAGGCATTAAAAAAGGTGGCATCTACTTTTTTTTATGAAGTTAGTGATTTAAACATCAAAGTTGTAAATCGAAAGCTATTTCCTGTGGTTTTAAAAGGTAGTGAAATATTCTTCTGTGTAGCTAGAGATTATAATTTCAATATATACTGCTTTTTTTTTTCTTCGAAAGGAATCTGTTCAGTACTGCAATTTTCATATGAAGCAATAAGAGGAGCCATACCGCTGAAAACCAACTGTGAAGCCAGCTTATTAGGTCAGATTTCAAAACCCTTCAAAATGTAGCTACGTGTAGAATCAACGTCAGTACATCACTGCCACCGCGAAGGCTGAATAAAAGGGTCAATCTTCCTGTCACTCAGCATGGGAGATTTCTTCAGCAAGCATGCCTCAATTGGCTAGATGTTGCACGCTGCCGCAAAATCTTGTATCGATGCGAATGGCAACTACATGTATCCACTCGATTGTCACCGTATATAGTGGTTGCAATTGACACATATCAGACTAATTACAGTCCACGCTACTGGAACACGTCATCCTGGTTTTACTTAGGAGTGCTCAGTAATTACCAAAGATACCCTATAAAAATAGAACGCAGCTTGCTGAAAAATTGGGGATGACATCACATACCTTAGAACGATCAGTTAAGCTGGTACGGGAGTTGCATCCTTGCTGAAATCTGCGTCCGGGATCATGCAAATTTTGGCTGCTGCCACGGCAGAGGTGCAATATCTCTGTATGACGTGTATGGGACATGGTGAGAGACAGCGAATGGCAAGAATCAGTCGGAGCCTTGGACGTCGTTCTAGAGGATGGATAGTTGATATTTAGATCTAATAGATTAGCACGTCGCGACAGGAGGCGGCGGTTAGGGAAGGAGAGAGTCCCGACTGCCCAACTCGAGATTAGGGAAGGAGATTGGAGATCGTGAGCGCTACTTTTTCTGTTTTTTTTTTAACTTCATCCAGCAATTGATGATGAGTTTAATCTAATGGATCAAAATTACTAATCTCTAGGATTAACGTGAAGTCAGATTGGGAGTCTCCAATTAGTAAATATATATATAAGACATTGCACTCGATGAATACAATCCCATGAACGTACTCTCAAGTTTTTGTAGCCCCCGTCGATCCAAGCTAGGCTAGCGCCCAACGTAGCATAAAGAATAGAGAGGAAATACACAAGTAGCTCATGCTCGTGTATCAAGCTAGGCATGCCAAGACGTCAGGAAAGGAAGAACTAGACATGCCAAGATCCATGAATGAGTAAACCCAGTGACAAGGTGACAAGCAAGTCCGAGGGGCATCGAAACCCCGCGCGCCTGGCCGCCGGGTACCAGACAACGCATCGCGCTCCGGCCACTCTGCCATTGACAAGCCAGCACGGCGACTGGCTGACATGGCGTCGCTCGCTGTAAAGCCATGGCGTTGGTTGGTGTCGTGCCGGATGCCCCGATCGATGCCGTGGTGGGACGGGACGGGGGAGATGCCCCCTCGTGGTGCCCCGAGCTGCCGGAAGACGCAACCGTGGTGGTGGTCGTCACCGTCGTCGACCGCCGTAAAAATTCTAATTCTTTTCGTTCTGATTTTGGTGGGTGGGCCTTTGCCCCTTCAGAGCCACAATCCATATGGCCGGAGATGCACCAGACCGATCCCGTGGTCGAATTGCTCTTTTTTGGGTGGGCACCTGAGTATCGATCGTCCTCCACTGGTAGTGGTAGCTACTTGACCTGTGGAATACTTCGATACGTCGGAGGCCTTCCCGATAGGAGCATAATTGAAAAGCCGGCATATGTACAGTACTATATATGTTAAAATGTGCAGTGTCACCATTTTGTATTATACCTTACTGTTAGTCTTTCTACACACGAGTCGAATTTGTACATGAAAATTTTGAAGAAAAAAAAGTGTTCCACCACACCAACCAATTTCAAACATATTCACAACATTGGTTGGAGGTGAAAGACCCCTCTCCAAAAAAAAAAAAACATCTAGAAAGGTTCCATCAGAAAACCTTTGATCCATGGGTTAGATGGAATGACATCAAACGTAGCAGACTAAGTGAATCCCTCCCGGTCAATTGTCATGGTTAAGGTCCGTCGAAAGGACCTGTCCGCTTCAACAGGACCGGCGGCATAACATCCGCTGCTAAGACATGTAAATGTTAAACTGTTAGAGTACACATACAGTTTAGGTAATCTAGGATAGAAATAGATCTCGTGTCTTGTCTTGCACTTCAAGATAATTCTTGTACGCCTATATATACTCGTCCATAGGCTCAATAATACATCCAACATATTCATCGTATTACGCCAGTCTCTCTCCCTTTCTATTGTTCTACATGATATCAGAGCGGCACAATGATTTCATTTTTTACATTGAATATTTTCTAGATAACGTCGGATATTGTTGACACAATGGTTTATCTCCTAGCCACAAGTCTTCTCAAATACATATATTAGAAACATTCCCAAAATAGAAACTCCTATGTTAAAGAACCTATTTTTTTCGAGAACCTGTTGAAGATTTGCGCGTTATTGTACTAAGCTCGAAAGAGAATGTTTGTTAGAGCATCTCCAGCCGTCTCCTCAGGAAGTCCGAGGACCCCTTTTTTCATCCGGATGGACGAAAACGGCCCAGTCACGCCCCCGGAACCTCGTTTCCGTCCGGAATTGGGCTTTCATCAATCCGGCGAGCCCAGGTCATCCCCGGCCCCCCGGGGAGCGCTCGGGGACTCCGGACGAAACGAAAGCGCGGCAAACGTCGAGAAAACTTCCCGCGCGGATGGTGGCCCCGACTTGTCGGCGACAGAGGCCAATCATCTTCTGCGCGCTTCAAAAGCCTGCCGCCGGTCAGACTTCGCCGGATGCGTAGCTTCCACGCGCGGCTCCCTCTATTTATCGCGGAACCTACCGCGTCTAGCCGCATTCAACACCGTCGTCTCCCTCCTCTCCCCAGCCCTGTCTTCTCTCCCCAATCCACCTCCACCAGCGAGCAATGGCGGGCCACGGAGCGGCGAACAAAGGCTTCGGCCGCCGTTCCCTACACCAGTGGGAAGCGGGACTCCTGCACATGGCGAGCTACCTGGCGCCGCCGGACTTCCGCGTGCCCGGAGGATAGCGCCTGAGCGCGGGGGGAGTCCCGATCTCGCCGCTTCCGGTGGGAGGCGACGAGCTGGACGCCGCTATCGACGCTGTGCGGGTCACCCTCACCGACGAACAGCGTGCGGAGGAGCGGTACCATGCCGACAAGTACGATGCCTGGAACGAGTTCTTCCGTCTCCGGCACGAACGGGAACTCGCAGCGTACGACGGTCCTCCCCTCCTCCAGCGCGTAACAACGCCGCCGGCCGCCGCCGTTGGTGGGGTGCGCCGGCCCGCACGCCCGTGTGCTCGCGCACATCGAGGCCGGCAACTCCCCCCCCCCCCGCTCCCCCGGGGATGCCGCCGGCGGCGCCGCCACCCGAGGACGCCGGGAACTCGAGCGACGACGACACACTACTAGGGAAAAACCTATAGGTGGAAGAAAACTTGCCGGCGCACCATCATCTGCATGCGCCGGTGGAATGTGCTGCCGGCGCACCCAATTTCTGCCGCGCCGGCGATGCGGGTTCACTGCCGGCGCACCAGCGGAGACGACGCGCTGGCGCTATTTCCTGGCATGGGCTCGCCCGATTCGGGCCAGGCCCAAGAATCACTGCCGGCGCACCAGCCCAGGGGCGCGCCGGCGGTAATGTGCTATTGCCGGCGCACCCCTGGGCTGGTGCGCCGGCAGTGATTCTTCGGCCTGGCCCGGAGCGGATATAGCCGGATGGGCTATATACTGCCGGCGCACCCAGGTCCTGGTGCGCCGGCAGTAACCTGGGACTTATTGCAGCCACCAGACAGCACTCCACACCCACACTACACTTCACACCTCCACACAAACCCGAGCCTTCTCCCAACCCAGCTCATTTTTTGCCCATTTCTACCCCCAATTTAGCCAATTTGACCAAACAAAATCATATTTTTTGAGCAAATCTTCCCTTTTACATGCATCTCCCACATCCCCCTATGTAGATCTAGATCTACTATCCCGCATTGACTGCTCAATCTAGATCTAGATCTAGAAAGTCGGCTTCCATACGCCGTGGTCGCGGCGCGACGTCTCGATCTCGTTGACGAATATATCAAACAAATAGGTGATTAATGAACAAATTGAAGAATGAAATCGATGTATATTGGACATTTGAAGCAAAGCTCGTGTGTGGCATATATATATACATTTTTTACATAGACATATGCATGTATTTCGGATATATAGTGCAAACTATGGGTTCACTTGCATTTTTTTCACCAAACTTGGTTTGGAGTATCTTAGATATAGTATACGAACATACTCAAACCGATAAAGTATCGTATATACTTCCGTACGGAAGTATATAGATATGGGTGTAACTACACCCATGGGTAGGAAGTATTTATCCTATATATATATATATATATATATATGTTGTGTTTGTGCTTGTGTGTGTTGGCGTTGAAAATGAGTTGCCAATGTTGCGCCGAAATGTTGATTCGTTAAGTTTCCGTTTCGGCACATTTCTGGCGCTCCTATGTCCTACCGTGTAGGAAGGTCATGCCGAAATTTTCCGTGAAAACTACCGACGGATGCATGGTTCTAATCAATTATATAATCTTACCGTGCAGGCGATAATGGTTATCGAGATGAGTGAAAGCGTCGTGATGCGATATCTGAAACACGCGATCATCGACATGTATGAAAATAACAGCACGGAGGTATTGTGTCCGTGCCGAAGATGCAAACGAGGGAAATGGTTTGACCCCTATTCAGGCAAATTGCAGGGGCACCTGCTCACTAATGGTTTCATGCATGGACACACTCAATGGATGAGTGATGATGGCACGGAGGTCAATGGGGCGACGGCAGTAGGTGGTAATGGCCGGCAAGAAGGAGGGCATCATGATATTGATGACGATGAAGAGTTTGTCGCACAGGATGATAACCTTGACGAGGACAATAACCTTGACGACGACAATAACCTTGACGACGACGAAGAGGTGCGCTAGCTTCAGTCGTGCGGGACCCTCATCTTCAAGATCTGCTTCTCGAAAAGACGAAAGGCGCCAAGCGGAAATCAAAGCTTGAGCAACTAGAGATAGACTCGAATACTCCGTTGTACGACTCAGGTCGCGGGTTGGGGGAGTCCCGCTTGAGAGTAGCGCTCGATGTGCTGCAGATGAAGGCGAAACACGGGACGGACACAAGCGTCGATGACATTCTGGAATACGTGAAAGATCTCCTTCCTGCCGGGAACACGTGTCCTGGTAGTCTAGCCGAGGCCAAGAGAATCACGTGCCATCTCGACTTACCCCACAAAAAGTATCACGCCTGCATCAACGACTGTATCATGTATCGCAAGGAGCACGTGGACAAGACCAAATGTCCTGTGTGTGACGCTGAACGGTACAAGAAAGGGAAGAAGAAAGCTCCTCGGAAAGTTGTGTGGTACTTCCCGCTCGCCCCCCGGCTTCAACGGTTCTACGCGGACCGCAAGGAAGCAAAGCTCATGCGCTGGCACGCTGAAAGAAAGGAGGCAGTGTTGAATGATGAAGAGCGGATTGAGCACCCAATGCTGACACACCCTTCGGATGCAAGCCAGTGGAAATCATTAGACAATGAATTCGGAAGTTTTGGGGCAGATCCAAGAAACATCAGGTTGGGTGCGAGCACAGACGGATTCAATCCATTCAGAAACCAGAGCAGCACACATAGCACAAGGCCCGTGTTTGTATGGATCTACAACCTCCAGCCCTGGCTGTGCATGAAGAGGAAGTACATACAGATGAGTATGCTAATTCAAGGGCCAACACAGCCAGGAAACGATATCAACATGTATCTCGAACTATTAAAGGAGGAGCTTGAAACGTTGTGGGCGGAGGAAGGAGTAGATACATGGGACGCCGTCGCGGAAGAATATTTCCCTTTGAGAGCCGCGTTGATCACGACGGTGCAGGACTACCTCGGATACGGTTATATTTCGTGCCAGGTGTTCCATGGACATAAGACATGTGTCAGATGCATGGAAGAGACGATGTTTTTGCATCTTGGTAAGGATCCCGGCTCTTCGAAAACAGTTCATGGGGCATTTAAGGTGGCTACACAAGACTGACCCGTGGAGAAAGCGTGGAGATTTGTTCGATGGTACAAATGAACCCCGAGGACCTCCACCTAAGAAGAGCGGCGAAGAGATCGATACATTACTGAAAGGTTGGAAGGAGTGCCCTGCGCCGGGAAAGATTCGTCAAAAGCCTGGAGAGAAGAAGAAAAAGGAAACGACGCCGCTCATTGGTGTATGGAAAAGGAGGTCCGTGTTTTGGGACTTGCCGTATTCGGAAAATTCTCGATACACCTCACTGCCTTGATGTCATGCATATTACAAAGAACGTGTGCTAGAGCTTGCTTGGCACTCTTCTCAACATGCCGGACCGGATCAAAGATGGGCCGAAAGCAAGACACGACCTGAAAGTTTTGGGCATCAGGGAAGAGCTTCAGATCCCGTCGACCCAAGACGGACAGTCGGAGGAGGAGACGGACGGCGGTCAGAAGCACAAAAGGATTAAGCAGCCAGACTATTAGTGCCCCCCCTCTTGCTTCACTTTTAGTACGGCTGAGGTCGATCAATTTTTCAATTGCCTTCTAGGAGTCAGAGTGCCCTTCGGTTACTCCGGGATAATAAGCAGATACATGGACCCCAAGAAACGAAACTTCAGCGGCATGAAGTCTCATGACTGTCACGTGATGATGATGCAGATTCTTCTGGTTGCAATCCGAGGTATAATGGACGACCATGTCCATGCAACGCTGACTGGGCTCTGTAACTTCTTCGACGTCATAACTCGGAAGTCGATAAGCGTGAAGAAACTCGCAAGGCTCCAGGAAGAGATCGTGGTGATCCTATGTGAGCTTGAGATGTACTTCCCGCCTGCATTCTTTCACGTGATGGTCCATCTGTTGGTCCATATCATGGATGATATCATCAATCTACGGCCGGCATTCCTACACAACATGATACCGTTTGAAAGAATGAATGGGGTCATTAAAGGATACGTTCGTAATAGGTCACATCCGGATGGAAGCATCGTCCAGGGCTGGCTCACCGAAGGGTGCATCTCTTTCTGCACGAATTATCTAGACATCGAGGACCCTGTTGGTTTGCCTCAAAACAAGCACCTCCGCGAGTTCGAGGGAGTAGGCCACAAAAATGGAAGGAAGGAACTGCACATGCACATGTCTGGTCGGACTTCCGACTTTGACATGGCCAACTTAGTAGCGCTACAACACATTGACTTGATCGATCCTTGGTTGAAAGAGCACAAAACATGATAGAGAACAGTGGCAAGCCGATGATGATGGAAGCAGAAATATTCAGAGAGCGCAACTCCTCTTTCGCGCGCTGGTTCAAAGACCACATTGATGCTAATCCCCAACCAATGGATTCTGACAAGGATAAACTAGTATTGGCCTTGTCACATGGCCCCGCGCCCAACATCATGACTTACCAAGCGTACGATATCAACGGGTACACATTCTACATGGAAGAAAAAGACAAGAACAGTGTTTACTAGAACTCAGGGGTAACGATGGATTCCTGGACGGGTGACGTAAAGACTAGATACTACGGAAGGATCGAGGAAATCTGGGAGCTTAGCTACGCTGGGGAGAAAGTGCCGATGTTCCGTATCAGATGGGATAAGAGCGTCACAAAAGAAGACCGGTATTTCACCACCATGTTTCTACCCGAAGCCAACAAATCAAAGTCCACGAACGCCTCCACGCAGAATGAGCCATGGGTACTGGCAGAACATGTGCACCAATGCTTCTTCATAACCGACCCATCCAGGCCTAGCCGTGTTATCGTGAGGAGAGGCAAGAGGACCATCGTCGGAATGGATGGAGTCGCCAACGAGGAAGACTTCGAAGGACAAGTCGGAGACCCAATGATGGAAGAATCTGAGGATGAAGACTCAACATACACCACAAGAAGAAGCAGGACCACGCTACCGAGGTCAGGTCAACCCTTCAAAAGAAGAAGTCACAACACGGAGCTAAATTATTCAACGACGAGCAAGAAAAGCAAGAAGAAAGTGAAACACTCTTCTCGATCGATGATGTAAAACTTTATTTGCAATGTATTACTCATATTTTGTGTAATTCCTAACTACTCATATGGTCATGGCCAATATTTTATGTATGACTAATTAATATTGTGTTGGTCAATATTTTGTGTGTATGTAACTCACATATCTTTTTGTTTTTGCATAATAACACTCATGCATATTTTCTTTGTTTTCCTATAACTCAAATATAATAGTCATGTATGTATAACTCACATATGTGAATAAAGAAACATAAAATAAAGAAAAAGAAAAGAAAAAGGAAATAAAAGAATAACCAAGGCCTAGCTATCTATGAATTGGGTTAAGTCGCAGCTATAGCAGACTAGTCTTATTGCCGGCGCACCAGGGTATTGGTTCGCCGGGGACAAGGTTGTCCCCGGCGAACCAATACCCTGGTTCGCCGGCAATAAGACTTGTCATATGACTTAGTCGTTTCGGCCGAAACCCATCTCTTCCCCAAACCATCTCTCACAACCCTAGCTAACCACACCGCCGCCGTCGCACCACCGCCGCACCCGAGCCGCCGAGAGGAGGAGAGTCACCGAGAGGAGGAGGAGCAGGCGTCGCCACACCGTCGCCTCAGAGAGCAGGATCGAGCAGGCGCCGGCCACCGTCGCCACCGTCGGTAAGAATCGCCCCTCTCCCTTCCCCTCATCCTTCTTCCAAGACCGCTAGGACCTCCTCCACATTCCCCTCCCCTCCCCCTCTTCCTTCCCCTGTCCCTCCCCAAAATTCCCCTCTCTGCATCAGTTCTTGCAGTAGCCGAATTTTGCAGGAGCCGAATTCTTGCAGTAGTATAATGGAAATGGGGGGGAATTGGATGCTCATGTTACTGTCACATTCAAAAACCATGCACTAATTTTAGTTCTTGCAGTAGCCGAATTTTGCAGTAGCTGAATTCTTGCAGTAGCCCTAATTTTAGTTCTTCAAGTAGCTCCCTTCTTGCATTAGTTCTTGCAGTAGCTCTCTGAAAATTTGTACATTGAATTGCTTGCAGTAAGAAAAATTGAAAATGAAAATAAAATGATGCTCAGATGCTTGCAAATGCTTGCATTATGAAAATAAAATGCAAATGCTCAGTTCTTGCAGTAGCCCTAATGATGCTTGCAAATGCTTGCATTATGAAAATGCTGCAGCTACTGGTTTAGTGTAGGGTTCATTCTCTGGTTCATTTAAAAAATGATGAAATGAGCACTTTAGTGTTTAATTCATTATCTCTAAAGTCGTACACATGTTCTCGCAGGCGCTCTCAACACCATGCACCTTCCTGATGAAAGTGATTGACGAACTCAAAGACGTCGCGAGGGGGTCCATCCTTCGCCCTCTGGATAAGAAGTGGCACACACGAGATATGGAGGATGACGTTTACCGGGTTGAAGTGGATCGGGCGTTACCGGGCTGTCAGGATTTGTTTCCTCCTAATCAACCGCATGGTGCCGATGACGATAGCCCGTTGAATTTTGCCTCACTGAAGGGTTGGGTACTGCTATGGCCGAAGACCCTAATTAGGATCAACACCTACTCGGGGTCGACGACAAGCAAAGGAAAGCACATTGCGGTGCCACAGCCAGCGGCGCCGGTGGTCAGCGCCCCACCACAACAGCTAGCGGCGTCGGTGGTCAGCGCCCCACCACAACAGCCAGTGGCGCCAGAGGTCAGCGCCCCACCACAACAGCCCGCGACGCCAGATGTCGAGGCGTACGACCATGACGACTTCCAATGGGAAATTCCTACGTCTTCACAAGTTGCCCCGGTGGATCCGAGCGCGGCGACCACGAAATATCTGTGCTCTAAGAAGCTGTTCGACTCTCAAGAAACAGCTGAGGAGGAAACGCATGAGGAGGCCGCCACCACCGCCGCTAAAAACATGCTGAGCCCAAACACACTCCGTGCTACGGCCAATATGGCGATGGATGGTCCAGTAGTACATCCCAAGAAGCGGAAGAGGCCAGCGAAGAAGGACGCCAAAGCCAAGGAGGCGGCCAAATCCAAGGACACGGTCCGACACCTTGACAAGTTGCCAAACAATTGGCGGCCTGAGCATTGGATTGGTGAACCGATGCTGCCGGAGCATGTCCTCCAGAAACTCACCCCGGATATGAGGAGCTTGCATAACTCTATCCAGTATGTGGAGAAGCAGCTTCTCGATGCAAAAGAACCTGGTTACCCTTTGTTCTTGGCGAGGGTGCCAACTGGAATGAACTTCGTCGAAAAGTACCCCGCGGACTTGTGCTTCGTCAGGTTCAATGACATCTTCGACCTCTTTCGCATGAGAATGCTCCACTTTACAGTGGTTCGGCTAGTTGCTCTTAGCCTGTCTTCCCAGATCTTTAAGGAGGGGACGCCGGGCATCGCGATAATGGACCCCTTCTATATGCGGGAGAGCATCATCTGCAACGCTGGGGATCGGGCGATTTCCATCAAGCAGGTCGAGGATTTCATGCTGGCGAACATTAAAAAGAGCGGCATTCTCATTCCTTACTTCCCCGAATAAGTAATCGCTCGCTAGTCCCCATTACCGTTCTATTCTATATCTCCATTTGCAATTGCAAAGGTTAATCCGTGTGTTTTCCGCAGAGACAAGTTCTGCATCCTCATCGTCGTGCACCCGCAACACTCGCATGCAATGTATCTCGACTCCGGTAGGGACAAGAAGAAAGACTACGTCCACATTAAGGCTCTTCTCAACGATGCTCTCACCGGCTTCGCCAACAAGGCAGACCCCCTCAAAGTAGAGAGGAAATCCCGAGGAGGCTTGGTCTTAACCCACACAACCAACTTCCCCTGCCTCAAGCAGTCGGCGGAAGACAATGGGATGGACGCGTGGTACGCCATCCTTCAGATGCAGGAGTACATAAAGTACGCAGATGACATGTTGCTGCCAGAGAGTCTCAGAAATAGGTTTGCAAACATGGCGGATGTCCCTGATAGACTGCTGAGAGAGAACTGGGGTCGCATCCAGCAGTTGATTTGCACGATAATCCTGCACGATGTCAACAATAGGTCTGGCGCATTCTTCTACGGCTACGGTCTACCTCCCAATGACAAGATAGAACTCCCGCTTGGTGATGTCGCGTGATGAGAGGCCATTCAACACGCTGAAGGGCTGCCTTCCATTCCCCCTAAGAAGCCTACGGCCTGATCCTACGACGGCAAATCTTTTGCTTAAGCTTGAACGATATGTCCATGAACTTCCGTAGTGTAATTGATATATATTCCGGCCCGATCGACTTGTCGCTTTTATTTAGTTGTATGGATGTGCATGTGAACCTGCGTCTATAATTACATTTACTTGCTATATATTTCTAGATTATGGCGTGTTTACCTTAATTATTATTTGCATTTACTCGACCCCTTACTTGCCTCGTATTTGGAGTTTGCCGATGATTAGAATGTTCGGTCACTCGTACACTCGGGGGTGGAGCCAGTGAGCCTTGGCGTGATGGCCACAAATATCAATCTATTGTGCATCCTACCTAGCCTCACTGACTCCATCCCTGGATGTTAATATTTGTTTCGACCGGAAAAGTATGAGGCACACTATTTAATTCGTACTACTTGTTTTTTATTTGAGTTGGCACTTCTTAATTTCATTGGCCGATGATTAGAATGTTTGGTCACTTGTACACTCCGGGGTGGGGCCAGTGAAAAGGCTTGGTGTGATGGCCACAAATATCAATCTATTGTGCATCCTACCTAGCCTCGCTGACCCCATCCCTATATGTTAATATTTATTTCGACCAACAAAGTATGAGGCACATGCTATTTAGTTCACACAACTTGTCTCTTATTTGAGTTGGCACTTGTTAATTGCATTGGTACTAACGTTTTATTTGTCTTGTGCATAGAGATGCCGACGACATATGTCGTGTACAAGGGGAGGGTTCCTGGAGTCTACGACGACTGGGAGGACTGTCGGAGACAGGTGCACTGCTTCAGCGGCAACAACTACAAGGGATACCCACCTAGAGTGGAGGCGGAAGGAAGATACGCGCGTTATCTAGCGGGAGAGGTGAGGGACATGAGGAGGAACCGGATGAAGACCATGGCCTTCGTGATGATGCTCATCGTGACCATGTTGGTCATGTTCTATGTGATTGTAGTTTAGGTTAGTAGCTACATTGTGAGGTGTATGACGACACTTGTGACGACTATGTACCGAGACTTGTAACTTTGTGAAACTTCGTCGTTCGATGTTGCATATGCACATGTGTTGTATGAATCAACATTTCGAAATGTGACTTGCGTATTTGTGTACTGATACCGAAATGAGACTTGGCTCTCTATGTGCTTCTCATATTGCATGTACTGCTCTATAAATATGAACTGCGTTGTAAATATATACTGCTATATAAATATGCAGATATGAATTGTAATATGCTGGAAAAAAGCGCCAAAATTGAATTTTCGAATAGTACTGCCGGCGCACCTCAGTGCCCTTCTGCCGGCGCACATGGCACGCGCCAGTGCTGGCAGCCCTACTGTCGGCGCAGCGGCAAGCGCGCCGGTGGAACAAGCCCTTTGCCGGCGAAGCTGTGCTAGTGCGCCGGCAGTAATTGACCTACCGGCGGCGCACAGCGTGGTGCGCCGGCAGTGGCCAGTTATCACCGGCCCGTTCGAACCGGCGGGCTGAGGTGCGCCGGCAGTAGCCATATTAGGTGCACCGGCAGTAGCTGTTTTCCTTGTAGTGACATGTAGTAGTTTATTACTTTTAGTTTATGTTTCCATCTGGGCAAATTCAAATATATGTACGAATTCAGCCTATATATATGTACGAACGCGCCTACGTATGTTAAATATTTTTAAATTTTGCTTATGTTTGAACGAATTTCACCTTGTTTTGTCCAGATTCGCCGTTATTTATCAAAAAAAATCATCCATCCAGAACTCGCCGCTGAAAAAATGGGCCTCCTCAGACCAAAAATTATATCCATCCGGCGCTAAATAGCGCTGATTTCGCCCTGGGGAGCCCAAGGGCTGGAGATGCTCTTTATAACATGTTAGAGCATCTCCACTCGTGCCCCCGTCGAGGCCCCCGGCGAGCGTTTTTTCCATCCGGACGGCGAAATTCGGCCCAGTCGCGCCCCCGGTTCTTCGTTTTCGCCCGGATTTGGCCCTTCATCCATCCGGCGAGCCCACGCCACCCCCGGCCCCCGGGAGCGCTCGGGGACTCCGGACGAGTGAAAAGCGGGGAAGGGCCCGATCCGTCGCGTGACTCGACGCACGAACCCCACCGCCACGTCGCTCAAAATCTCCCCCACCCCTCGTATCTCTCTCGCCGCCGGCACCACCCCGCCGCCTTGTTGCCCGGATTCCGCCGCCCCTCCTTCCCCACCTGCCTATATTCCGCCGTCTTTCGACGACGGCCTATCCGGCTGCTCTTCCGCCGGCCTCGCTTGCTCGTCGCCGCTCGCGGCTCGGGCTGCCTCGACCACGCCCGTCGTGTGTTCGTCCATTTGCCTCGCCGGCCATGGACTCGGACGAAGAGGAGGAGCAGATGTTCGTCGAGCTTATGCAAGAAGAGATGGCAGCAGCCGCCCAAGACGACGAGCACATGATGATCCTTGGTTGCTTGGCAAGCATGTACGCCGGACCGGCAACTCGTCGACGTGGTGGGTCGGCACGAGGTCGCCGGAAGTGCAAGCCGAGACAGCCGAATGGAGGGCTACCGCATGTTGTACGCCGACTACTTCGCCGACAATCCATTGCACGGTGAGAGTGTTTTCCGGCGTCGTTTCAGGATGAGCAGAAGCTATTTCTGCAAATTGTGTATGCCATCCGCCACTTTGATCCCTACTTCGGATGCAAGGCGGGTTGCACCGGTTTGGTTGGATTTTCGTCACGCGTAAGTGCACAAAGTGGCTATGAGGATGCTCGGCGTATGGAGCTTCCGGTGATACCGCAGATGACTATCTTCGGATGGCGGAGTCCACCGCAATTGATTGTTTCTACCGGTTCCGCAGGGCCGTCATAGCAGTTGTTCGGGGACTATTACTTGAGATCACCCACTCGTCGAAGACACTCGGAGGATCCTTGCAACAAATGAAGCTAGGGGTTTTCCAGGGATGCTTGGAAGCATTGACCGCATGCATTGGCAATGGAAGAACTGTCCGTTTGCGTGGCAGTGGAATGTACAAGGGTCACAAAAAGGCTGCACCGTGATACTTGAAGCAAGTGGCTACCCATGATCTTTGGATTTGGCACTCTTTCTTTGGTATGCCCGGATCCAACAATGACATCAACGTCCTAAACTGCTCCCTGGTCTTTTCCAAGCTTGTTGAGGGTCATGCTCCTCCGGTGGACTATGTGATCAATGGTCGGCACTACAACAAAGGATACTACCTTGCAGTACGGTATCTATCCAAAGTGGGCAACATTTGTGAAGACTATCTCCAACCCCGCCACCCCCAAACTTTGCGAGTTTGTCAAGAAACAAGAAGCTTGCCGAAAAGATGTCGAGCGAGCATTTGGTGTCCTCCAGCCAGAGATTTGCTCGTCGTCCGGTTCCCCGCTATGACTTGGTCCAAAGATCAGATGTGGGAGGTGATGAACTGCTGTGTGTGCCTACACAATATGATTATTGAAGATGAGCGAAAGCATCCGGTTCCTCTGGCTGAGCAAGAAGCACCATATGAGAGAGAGGGTCCTCTTGCACAGCCCTAATCACCAGGTGCCTCCATCATGGGCCGCCTTCTTTGCTATGCGCCAGGAGATTCGAGACTCTACAATGCATCAGCTCGCTGCAAGATGATCCGGTGGAGCACATATGGAGGCTCCGAGGCAACGCCAACGCCGACGCCAACTAGTCTGTCTTAATTTGTTTGAAAAATTGTGAAGTTGTGTGCTTCATTTGTTTCAGCACTTGTTAAACATTGTACTGATTATCGCCGAATTTGTTTCAGCAATTTTCGTACTCTTGTTTGCCGAACTTGTTAAATTTTATGTTGAATTTGTTTGAAATATGTCAAATGGTCGAGGTTGGGGGTTTCCTGCCGGGGGACGGCTGGAACTTCGGCGCTCCCCACGCCAAATCTTCATCCAATCCGGACGAAAATTTCGCCGGATTTGGGCGTGGAGAGCGCCAACGAGTGGGGATGCTCTTACAGCCATGGATCGATCCACCAGTAGCCGTACCGCAACTTTGTGTGGTAGGCTGACCTTCAGAACTACTTGACATTTCTCAACCGCCCGGTGGGATTGCACGAGAGTCTTTCTCCCCCCAACTTGCTCTCCTCCATCTACAGTTCCTGCGGCCTCCTTCTCTCTCGCCGGGCCTCTCCCTCCTCCTCTTCGCCGGGGTAGCCGGCCGGAGATGGAGAGGAGATGGCGCCGGAGTAGATAGGGTTAGTTCTAGGTTTAGTTTTTGGTCCTCTATGGCGTATGGCGCTCATGCCGGGAGGGAAGTGGCAGATCTCGTCGGCCGGATCCGCACCGCCTTGCTCTCCTTCTTTTCCTCGTCGAGCTTCGGAGGTCGGAGCTGGAGATGAGGCGGTGGAGGGAGGCGAAGATCTCCATAAATAAGGCCGTCCCGGGCGGATCTGGTGGCCTGATGTGTAGCGGCAGGCCCCTTCTTCTTCCTCGTCGTGGTGACGAGAAGAAGAAGTTGCTGCTTGTTATTTTCAGATGGTCGTTGCATCTGCAGCAGAGAAGATTGGCTTCTTCTCGGAGGATCCACACGGCGCCTCTGTCGCCGGATCTTATGGCTGGAAGGCAGCCCCTCCTTCCTTGTATGGTGGTGACAGGCCACCTGCAAGACCCTCGGAGGATCTCTACGGCGCCACTGCCGCCGTATCCCATGGCCGAAGGGCGGCCCCTCCTTCCTCGTGCGACGGCTACAAGCCGTCCTCAGAGCAGCAACTTCCTCCGTAAAGCTTTTTTGCCGACTCGGAGGTTCTTCAAGCTCGACGGAGTTGGCTCCCACCGCTGTGTCCCAAGTGGTTTCGTCCCCGGCGACACAGAGGTTGACTCCGACGAGCTCTGCAGTGGTGAAGCTGGAGCTGGACCTGATTGCTTTTTTCAATTTCTTCTTGAGGTCCTCACTGTAATTTGCAAGGGCTTGTCTGTAATTTCCTATTTTCTCTTGGCCCTATCTGTAATATGTATCTCTACCGCTGATGAATCGAAGCCCTAGGTTCTTCGGGACCCTTCCTGTTAAAAAAAAAAAAAACCGCCCACGTCTACAGCTAAGACATAAAGCCCACTCCTTGCAAATGCAGTCCAAAATGTTAAACACTGGCGTAGATACATCATCGAGGACCCGAGCGTTCATTCCAGCCAGATCGAACGCATGGTTTTAGCATGACCGAGTTCACCTTCTTCGCATCTTTCGTGCGCAGGCGGGCTACAGCCTCAGGCCACCCCTCTGAAATTGTGCTTTGTTGGGACGGGATGGCCAAGTTTAGATCAAGGTGTCCAACAAGGCTATCCCAAATTTCGCCAGCATACGGGCACTGAGCAGGGAGAGATGGTCGAGCGTTCCATCGATCGTCAAGCACAAAGGGCAGAGAACATGTGACGGCATACCACGCATGAGAGTCCTCTACAAAAGGAGAGTCGATGGGTTTCATGGTCACTTGAGATAACGTTTTATTCTGGAGTTGCTAATGACACTCACTAGTGGATAATAGTCTATTTGAGCATCTTCAGCTGTCTCCCCGACGAGGCCTCCAGCAACCCTTTTTTCATCCGGACGGCGTTCGGCCAGCCGTGTCCCGACTTCTCATTTCCCCCCGGAATAAGCGTTTAATCCATCTGAAGAGCCCAGGCCATCCCCGGCTTCCCGAGGCCTGGTCGGGGACTCCTGACGAAACAAAAACGCGTGAAACGTCGAGCGGGCCCGCGGTATCGGCGACAGAAAGGATAGTTCCCTCCATTTACTTTTTCCCTCCAAAATGCGCCGCATAGAACCATTTTCACCGCCGAACTTCGGAGGAGCTACCGTCATTCCCCACAGTTGCAACTCCTCCTCTTCCCTTCCACCACCATGCCGCCGAAGAAGATCGCCGCCGATGGCACGCCGAAGGCGCGCCGAAGGCGAGGAAGCCGCGGGCACCAAAAGAGAGGCCGTCGGGCTGGACAAACGCAAGGTGGGCGGAGGATGTGGAGCGGCGGCGAAACGAAACTCGCGGCAGGGCGGAGAGGGAGAAGAAGCTCGCAGCGAAGAGGGTGGCGGCAGACGAATAGGCGAGGTTGGTCTCCATGAACTTTGGTCAGCCGCGCGTCGGCCAATTCCCCGGGCCATGGCCGACCCAAGGTACGATTGGCTCTCCTTCCACCTTCTCGCCAGCGTCACTGGCCATGTTCCAGGACACCTATGTCGCCGGCATGACGAGGTTTACACCGTCGCCGCCGGAGTACGATGGTGCGATGTACAAGGGCATCTTGCTTGCCCTGCGCCGTGGGCAGCTCTCCTTCTCCAACCCCGGGATGCCGCCGCCGAATGACGGAGTGATGCACGAGATGATCACGTCGGGCTCCATGGCCGCCGCGTCGAGCCCGGGTTTCTTCACACAATAGGAGGCAAGGGCGACGGAAGCCGTCGCGTCGCGCGGTACGTCTTGGGTGCCGTCTCCAAACCCGCCTGAACCCATGACGACGTCGAAGGGGAGGAAGAAAAGGAAGAAGACCTCGCCGCCGACCGAGCCGCGGATCAAATGGACGGGCAAAGAAGAGGAGTGCCTCTCCGAAGCTTGGAAGACCGTTTCCATGAACGGCATCACCGGCGCCAATATAAACTACGACACGTTTTGGCAGCGGGTCAAGTTGGAGTTCGATGAGTGCAAACTCGTCGATCACTACTTTAACAAGACGGTGATGATACGTGGCGAGAAGGCAATGGGAACCCATTGGGGAATCATGCAGGTGGCGTGCAGCAAGTGGCACGACATACAGGAGGAGATCAAAACTCGTCCGGTGAGCGGCGCCGACTGTGAGGCCAAGGTATGCTCACTCGCCGTGTCTCGTCCATCGACCCGGGATCACCGAGGTTTCAATTTGATTCGCCGGCCTGTGTTTGTAGATGCGGCGGGCTTTCTACATGTACATCGACGACACCGACGACCAGACGTTCAAGTACCTCAACATGTTCACCCACATCAAGGGGTGCCAGAAGTGGAAGGAGGTACGCCGGAACCTCGCGAATAACAAGGGCGAGCAGTACAACCCCAACGATCCAGCTCCTGGTGCATTGGCGGGCCGCCCCGAGCTCGGCCAGAAGAAGCTCAAAGAACTGAAGAAGACGAGCCATCCAGCCGAAAGATTGCAGGCGTCCTTCGACAAGTGCTGGGCCGACGCGAGGGTGCACGCCGCCGGGAGGGATGACAAGTACGACGTGCGGTGGAACGAGATGCTCGCCAACAAGGATGTCCGGATAGCCTTGCTGAAGGCAACCTCCACGGTGAAGAACAGGAACACCGACCTGGCGTTCCTAATCGGCAGCAACGACAGCAAGATGGACGATGAGATGAGGGCTTGGTACGATGCCCATCGCCAAGACATCCCCCGGCCTCCATCGGCTGCTTCGTCCTCCCCTTCAATGTCCACTCCCGCCGCTGCGACACCGGCGGCTGACGATGCATCGCCGGCCGATGCCGCGCCAGACAAGCCTCGGGAAGGGACCGCCGATGAGCCTGTTATCCTCTAGTTTCTGTTTCGATCGCCGGAATTTGGCTGATCCGATCGCTTTTGTGTAGCGGGAAGACGATTTTTTAAACTATCGTCGCTGATGGGCGAATGTCGGGGTGCGACTGGGAAAATGTTGCCCCCCACGCCTTTTTTTTCATCTAATCCGGCGTTTGTTAAGTCCGGATTTTCGTCCGAGGGCCTCAAACGGCTGGATATGATCTTAGTGACGTGTCAAAAAACATAAGTTTTCATGCCAAATCCAATTCATCATCTTTCTTCTTTGTGTATTTGGGGCCTCTTCTTTGTTCTTCAAAACAAAGCTCTCTTTGGAACTTCAAAGTTGAAACAATATCACTTAAATAATACATTAGCATATATATGTTTGAGATCCCGTTCATGAATAGATAAATAGCAAAAAGAAATTACCATGTTGGACATAGTCGAACTGTGTTTTCAGCTAATGCATTGGCAAGTTGTGCAATACCCTGTTTGGCGGACGGGTGAATGCATTTAAAGTCAATGAGCTCATGCAGGTCTCAACCTTTAGATTTGCATCAAAATTTGTACCTTAAGTGACTTGCACGTGGGTTGTAACTGATTTTTTTTCATATACAAGTGAGATACAACTTAGAAAAATAGTTTACGCGGTACAAACTCGTGGGATAACATTACTTGATTGAAAATTAAGTTAATTCGCAGTACGATCTATCTATAAGAAAGTTTCCAGACCAAACCCAGTTGTGCTTGCTAGATAAAAAAAACTACTCGGCCGAAATTGGGGCAACAAACCAAGTTCTGAACTCATTATTCGGTCCCATGTTATGTATGGCTGGTGTTGTAGGTATATCGAGTGAAGCAGCCAACCCCAGTGCAGGTAGCATATGGCCAACAGCAGCCACTCTAATAATTCCCCCCAAAAAAACATAGCTGACACCATACTAAACTCCAAGATAATCTTTTAGGTTGGAGCTAAAGCACGAAACAATGCACACACGTCCATCATATGGTTTCCTTCGCAAGCTACGCTTTACGCCAAGCACCCTATGAGTTGAACCGAGATCCATCTTCCCCAAAAGCAGTAACTTTATGCCCCAGATTGACTATCACATTTCAATTGGTACATATATATCGCTCTGACGTTGTTTTGCATGATCACCTTAAAGAGTTAAAGTAGAATTGTGTCTACACTCTACAGAACAACTTAGCTCATTGGTTGCGTTAGTCCTTCACTTCGATCCCATGAAAAATCTACACATAAGCTTATGATTGGGATTCCATGAAAAATCTCATATTCGAGGCAAAGGGTTGATGGTGAGATAAGTATATATTAGAGGAGAAAACCATGCATCTTGAAATCGTTTCCAGAGGAATTTATGGTTCCTACATTCACTTTCAGTAAGAAAAATGCTATGTGCATGCATCCTATCCACTTCATTTTCAGTAAAGACCGATTCAGTGACACCATTTTTCAAGGGAACAAAGGAATCCTAGCATTATAGGATAATCACATGTATCTTTTTCATGAGGAATAATTGCATGTATTGAAAGCCTAGGAGCACACTATTGTTCGGTACTATCTGATGCATCTCATTTAGTGTGTATCTAGTTAGATTGCTCTTTCTTAGGGAACATCTTTATGGTGAATAACCAAGGGAAAATAGTGTGCTCTGACAAATAAAAGCAGCTATCAAAATTTGCTATTTCCGCGCTACAGCGAGCAGTTGTGCACGAATTCCAAAAGGAGGCATATATCAGCGGTATGGCTTCCAATTATTTTCTTGTGAACGACCATAGGTTCTATGGTTATTTTTCAAAATAAAAGGTGCCCGTGGCGACGTTATCATTTTTAAGGTTGCGGCCTTGGTGCTCAGTACAGGTTCCAGTGTCGACTATTCATTAGAGATTGTGTGAGGACAGTGATATGTACGCACGTGTGTAGGCGTTTGTGTGTACAAGTGTGTGCGCACACGTGTTTGTGTGCACTTTTGCATTTGTACTCTATGTTTCTAAGAAAAAAGAATCATTTTTTTACAGCTTCTTTTGCATCATTGGACAATAAAAAATACTTCTTCCATAAGTGAAAACAAAAGTATAAAGTCATTTAACTTGGCCAAAAAGTTAGTTGGCTAAAGTTAGATAATTATTTGGTCTCGTGTCCGCGGTCCGCCGGAGAACCTCATGCTTTAGCGCTAAAGCTAACAAATTAATTAACGCGCAAGTAAAAGAACGCAGCTAGTAGCAATCTCTGATAACTTCTCAACCGCACGATCCAGAGTCCATGACTTGAAAGACCAATCGCACTTTGCACGTGAGGTCGCTACCATTTTTCCAAATTGAGGCACGTACGGGACAGCCAAGACAAAAGGGACCGTCTATAGGCCATAGCTAGGGCCTAGCGAGACCCAAAACCTAGAGCCCTCAGCAACATGGTTAGAGCTGTAGAGCTTGTTCTTCTAGAAGTTTCTTGTGATCTTACGTAACTATCTTTTGTTTCGATTAATAAGGAGCACGCATCCAAGATGAACTTTAACAAAAAAAAAAATAAGCAACAAAATCTTGGTTATATTGTACGTAATTAGAATCGTTGTATTCGTATTGAAAAACACTTTCTAATGATGCTAATTTTATATCAATAATCTTTATATATTTTGAGTAATTCTTAGTCAAAGAAAAAACACGTAAAACGAGGACGCCTTATTTATTGGAATGGAGGGAGTAACAAAGTAATCACGGTAATAAGGGCATCCTACCATTGCCCCCAAATGTCAGCCGGTAGCAGCGCCAGAATTGGTTTTGAGGGCCGCTGGTTAGAGGTGTCGCGGTTTGGGGGTCGGGTCCCTCACCAGCAGCCTCCCCCATCAGCGGCCCCTAAACCCCAACGAACAACTATGCAATAAAAAAAAAGCTAAACCGCAAATTCTCACCGGAACAAACAAGATTCATTCAAGAAGTCTGGATAAATTTAAACTAAATTAAATCTAATCTAGTCGTTGCAGCGGTCGAAGATACTCCAGTCGAGGCTGTTGTCCACATCGTCGGCGCCACTGTCGCTGCCATCGTCATTCCATAAGGAGGACAAGAAGCCGTTGTCCTCCTACGGCGCCACTATCGGTGGCAGGACACCACATAGCATCATTGACAGACGCTGCCATGGCTTTCGCGAAGCCAGGCGAGTCCTCAGGGTGGGCCGCGCAACGCCGCCTGGTGGTGGAGATTCCGCCAACTTCTTCTGCTTGGCCGTGTCAACCGTGACGGTGGGCCCTGCTTTTTGCCTAGGAGGCTGAAGAACAAGCGGCCCCGAAGTACATGCACCTTGGGGTCGGGCTTCGGCTGAGGCTGCCGGAAAACGATGCCGGAAGAGAAAGGTCGGGCGGGGGGGGAGGCCGATACCCGTGGCGGTACAACATGTCGTTGATG
Organism: Lolium rigidum; assembly: GCF_022539505.1. Lineage (NCBI taxonomy): Eukaryota > Viridiplantae > Streptophyta > Magnoliopsida > Poales > Poaceae > Lolium > Lolium rigidum. The sequence continues at coordinate 193,833,694 of NC_061508.1, forward strand.
TCATGGCCGTCCCAGTACATGTGGCAGCTGACACTATTGTGCGGCCCCCAATACGGGCCGTATTTTGCCACGAGAGCTGCCTCGTAGTCCACCTCGAACTGGGGAACCCATAGGAAGCTTGTGGGAAGCCAGGTGGGTCCGCATGCTGCCACTGCAGGAGCGCCGCCCAGAGCAGGGCAAAGTATGCATCCTCCTCCCAGAGGAGACGAGACTACGTATCCGCTCACGCTAATACGATAGCATGTGGGTAGCAACTAGTCCGGCGGTGATTCATGTAAAATTCATGCATGAACTTTGTAGTTTGTTGACACATATTTCCCCATATTTGCAACATATATGATGTTATACCCATGTTTTATATAGATTTTTGAGGATTTACAAATGATCTCCTTTATTTGGGTTGTAACTCTGCAGGACAGGAAAACCTTATTTTATGTATGTTTGACTTTCAGGGACCTTATCGAAGTCAAATTGATCTAGGATTTCTAGGATATCAATATTTCATCAAGAAAAGCATCTGGAGCGCTTGGACTCACAATATGGGCTAGGAGGCCCAAAAGAGGCATGGTGGCGTGCCCAAGCAGGGAGGGTGCACCACCACCCCTCTTTCCATCCTCGGCAATCCGATTCGTCTGATTTTTTTCGCCCACGGACTTCAAATGACCTAAAAAAAACCCTATATATGACTTCCGAGGCTTCCTCGAGGAGAGCACGGTGGAAACAAACAAAAACACTAAAAAAGAGCCAGAACCATCAAAGATTGGAGGGGGAACTTCGCCGGAGCCGCCGCCGGAGGAATCTCCAACATCTCCACCATCATCACCATGATGAAAAGGGATCTGGACAATGGGTTTGTGGTAGTAGATTTATCTATCTCTCTATTGTTCTTCATAGATTGTAGTACCATATGAGTTGAACAACATGATTATGGTCATATATGTAATTCCTATGTGGTGGATCATTATTCTATGATATTGATTTGTGAGATTGGAATCTATTATGTGTAAGATGTATTGATAGATGCATATCATGTACCCCGTTCTTAAGTGTTTGTTCTGATCCAACTTGAATGCAAGAACATGTGTGAGGAGAAGTGTGTATTAGATGGAGTAGCATGGTGGTAGTGATTGAATAGTGACAACAAATTCATAATCTACTATGATATTTACCTTTCTTTTGCTGCCTCACTAGGGATAAAGTGAATACATGTGCTATGTTTTATCATGTGACATTATGATAATCTTGTTTGTTCAAGGTATCATATTTGATATTCAAACATTATGTCATATTGATTGAGGCAATACTCTGTTGATCCTTAATTCAAGATTGTTTTTATTTTTCCCTTTCTTAAGGAGTATAAGAGGGATGTGTTGCATCTTCTCTATATTAGGGCGTAATGCCCATATAAATGTTTATCAAACAGATACTGAAATTCTACCAATATTATGCCATTGATATTTTTTTGTGTCCACTACAACTTAAAAGGAGAGTAGACAATTGAACCCATGAACCCTGGTCCATTTTAAATCACTAGAAAATACCAAAAATACCAAAAAAAAAAGAGTTATTTCCAACACTCTTACCTTGCTTTACATTTTATACTATTATTTAATCCGAAAATACCAAAAATACTATCTACATACACACACACACACACAAAACCCAAATACCCTTAGCCTTTACTGTTGTTTTTATTTAGTTTACATAAGTTGTTTACTTTACTTTCTTTTATTTACTACTTGTATTTCCTATTACTAATATGAAACCTTGTGCTTGACAACCACACGGTGAAGTTGGGGAGACAAGGCAGGAACTTTATTTTGCCGGTTGCTACAAGAGGAGAAGGAAGAATTTAGCTTCTAACCTAATTCCCCGAGAGTTCGATATAAAACCTCGAGTCACCCTTGTGGGCAAAATACGCTTGCTACAACACTCTTCACTTGGAGTCCCAACGAATTGGTACACACAGAATGTTGACATCAAGAATAATTTTCTGGCGCCGTTGCTGGGGAGTTGCAAGAAGCTTTCACAACCGCATCATTGTCAAGCTAGGAGCACAACAACTTCCACTACAACTGCTAGAACAATTTTCTGGCACCGTGAAGTGCAAGAAGGACATCACAACAATATCTTCATCAACACCAACTTTGATGAATAATATTTTGCTAGGTTCAGATACTTTGATGAATGATATTTTGCTAGTGCCTTATATAGTGCTAAATTTTTCTCATATACATGATTGTTTAATACTAAGGAGCCTTGTTGATAATAAACGATTGGCACTATGGACACTATGACATGCTTCTAGATATTTTTGCTAGCCCACAAATTCTCAAAACAAGCTAAGACTTGTTTCCAAATACCTCAAACCAAACACCCACCATACTTACCTATGTGGCACTTGCTACTCCAAGTATAATATGTTCGTACTATGCCTCCAAATACTTCAAAATATCTATTTTGTGTAGTTTTAACCTCATGAGAAAGTAAGGTGTGGAATGATACCACTATGGAAATTTATGTGGTTGACATTTTATAACTTGTTTGTTAGCTCAACCATGTTATTCGGGAGAAAGCTTTCATTTGATATCATGTTATTTTTTCTATGGATGCCCATCGGTGTGAAATGAAGTGGAGCATTATGGAGTTCTCGTATAATGAGAGAGATGTTTGGGCCGCCAATTAAAGACATGTTGAATCATGGTGGAAATTTACAGCATGAGCATTCTGCGAAGCCTTCTAATAAGAAGCTATGAAAATAGTAAATAAAATAAACTGATGATGTGATTGATTTATCTGTTGTCTTGTCTTCTAAAATATGGATATGACCTGTCAACCATGAAAATAAGAATTCCAAAAGGATATTTCCTACCAAGGGGAAAGAGGTACCCCAGTTGATGCTCTTGAGGACATTATGTGTTTACGATGATAGGCTTAAGTGTCCTAACTATCTAGCATGAGGTGTGGGTACTCATGGTGAAGGTGCATGAGACATTCAACTTGTAGGATGTCAAGTCAATAAACCATAGAATCTCTAAAACAAAGTAAAAAAAGAGAGATACTTGGAACTCCATCCTTATGAGTACCATTGACATGAACTACATATCTCAACATTTTATTTTATGCTCTCAACTATCTTTTACTTTATTGGAGGTCTAGCACATATGTTCCCTATTTACTTTCTATTATCCAAGAGTCAAAAGAATCAAAATAAGAGTATACAAGAAAAAGAAGAAAAGAAACAAAAGATTCTTCCATAAAATTCTACAGATTCATCCAAGCATGCTTTATGGTCTATAATACTTTTCATTTGTTTGAACATAAGACCACTTATTGTTAAGTATGTTTTGTAGTTGTAAATATCACTTTATATCTCACTTACTTATTGTTATTCTTTAAGGATTGAACCTTGTGAACTTTGTATGATAATGAAAAGAAGCAAAGCAACAAACTAAAAAGTCCATGTTAGTTTTATCACCTTTATGCTCGAGGACGAGCATAGGTTAAGCTTGGGGATGTTGATGCATCTAAAATGCATGCATGAAACTTTTAGTTTGTTGAAACATATTACCACATATTTGCAACATATATGATGTTATATCCATGTTTTATAATAATTTTGGGGGATTTACCAATGATCGCCTTTATTTGGGTTATAACTTTGCAGGACATGAAAACCCTGCTTTGTGTAATTTGTTTTTGACTTTCAGGGACCTCAACGAAGTCAAATTGTGCTAGGATTTCGGGGATGTCAATATTTCATCGAGAGAAGCATCTGGAGCGCTTGGACCTCATGAGATGGGCCAGGAGGGCCAAAGGAGACAGGTTGGCGCGCCTAGGCAGGGAGGGCGCACCACCACCCCTCTTTCCCTCCCAGGCCGTCCGATTCGCCTGATTCTTTCGCCCACAGACTTTGTTTGACCTAAATAATCCTATATATATGACTCCCGAGGCTTCCTCGAGGAGAGCGCAGCGGAAACATAGAAACACCGAAACAGAGCCAGAACCAGCGAAGATTGGAGGGGGAAACTCCGCATGAGCCTCCGCCAGAGAGATCTCCACCATCATCACCATGATGAAGAGGGAGCAGCCACTCTAGACTATGGGTTTGTGGCATTAGCTTGATCTATCTCTCTTGTTCTTCATATATTGTAGTCCAGATGAGATGCCCAACATGATTATGGTCATATATGTAATTCCTATGTGGTGGATCTTTATTATATGATATTTATATATGAGATTGGAATCTTTTATGTGTAAGATGTATTGATACATGCATATCATGTAACATGTTCTTAAGTGCTTCTTCTGATCCAACTTGTATGCAAGAACATGTGTGGGGAGATGTGTGTATTAGATGGAGTACCATGGTGGTAGTGATTGAATAGTGACAACAAATTCATGATCTGCTATGGTATTTACCTTCTTTTGCTGCCTCAATAGGGATAAAGTGAATACATGTGCTATGTTTATCATGTGACATTGTGATAATCTTGTTTGTTCAAGGTATCATATTTGATAATCAAACATTATGTCATATTGCTTAAGGCTATACTATGTTGATTCTTAATTGAATATTGTTTGGAGTTTTCCCTTTCTTGAGGAGTATAAGAGGGATGTGTTGCATCATCTCTATGTTAGGACGTAATTTCCATATGAATGCTAATCAAACACATATTGAAGTTCCACCAATATTATGCCACTGATGAATTGTTTGTGTCCACTATAACTTAAAAAGAGAGTAGACAAGTGAACCCATGAATCTCGATCCATTTTAAATCACTTGAAACACATTTCCAACACTTTTACCTTGCTTTACATTTTCTACTATTATTTAATCCTAAAATACCAAAAAATACTATCTCTACATACACACACACACAAAACCCAAATACCCTTAGCCTTTACCTGTTTTTATTTAGTTTATTACTTAAGTTATTTACTTTACTTTCTTTTATTTCTTACTTGTATTTCCTATTACGAATAGGAATCCTTGTTCTTGACAACTGTTATCACCAGATTTTGACCGGATCAGAGGTGGGCCGCGATTAAAGATGGGCTTGAAGAATATACATGGAAGGAATACATGAATCGGCCTTGTATACAAAGTTTGGGCTAGTTTGCCAGTGTATCTGTAAATATAGTAGGATACGTGTCGGTTAGATAGAATTTGGCTCGTGCACGGTTGGGATTATTCCCACGTTAGAAAGTCTACGGACTATAAATATGTATCTAGGGTTTCTGAAATAAACAACAATCACGTTCACCACAAACCAATCTAGGCGCATCGCCAACTCCTTTGTCTCGAGGGTTTCTTCCGGGTAAGCATCATGCTGCCTAGATCGCATCTTGCGATCTAGGTAGTATACGTTTATTCGCTGGTCATGCGTTGCTTGTGCTGAAGCCTTGTTGATGGCGAGCAACGTGGTTATCGTAGATGTGTTAGGGTTAGCATTGTTTCATCGTATCATATGCTTTCGTCCGTGCAACCCTTAGACGTCTAGCCGCCCTTACACCTATCTTAGGTGTAAGGGCGGCACCTCGCTTGATCATTATTTAGTAGATCCGATCCATTATGATTGCTCCTTGTTCTTCAAGGATTGGTTTAATATCTGCATAGTTAGGCCTTACAAACGGGTTGAAGGATCCAGTGGCACGTAGGGTGTAGTTTGCTAGCCCTAGATAGTATGTTCCGGGGATCAACTTCATGTTGGTTTTTAGGTCTTGTCTAGGGTCGGTTTATGATCACCGTGCGTGGCCGCCAGGCTCAATCACGCGTAGGATGTTCCGATTATGTGGTGAAAACCCTAAATCGTAGTAGGTCGTTTTAGCTTTATTTTGATCAAGCAGGACCACCATGTGATCGTACACCTCGTACGAATCGTGGGTGGATCGGCTCCTTGAGCCGATTCACGGGACAACTCGAGAGCCGATCGAGGCTCGTATTTAATGTTTACGTGTATGCCATGCGGGAAACTAAGCGAGGCAAATCCATCACCTTCCGACCGGGTATAGGTCGGGTGGCACGCCCCTGCACCGGCATCGGACGTGCGTGCCGAGTCTTTGCGGGCCGTCGCTCGAGGGACCGGGGCCGGCCCGCGATCACGGGAGCCTCCCGGCTCTCTTGTGTTGCCCGTCGCTGCTCGCCGGTGGGTTTCGACCACAACACATTCGGCACGCCCGGTGGGATAGTCTTCGACATCAGCTGCATCGCCATCTACATCCGAGATGGCGGAAGGTACTCCGGTCACGTACGAGGATCGACCGAGGAGCTCAAGAAGAAGTATGACGAGGTCAAAGCGATCCTCGAAGCCGACCTCATCGGCTCTTTCCGAGAGAACCCGCTCACACGGCATCGGGTGGAAAGGGTTCTCACTGAAGCGCGCTCGATGGAGTGGACCTGTCCGTCCCGTCGGAAGAACGCACCGGGTCTCGCGTCGGGAGATTAATTTCATGGTAGCTCATTCGTCTGCACCGCCATTACGAGAGCACGGTGAACACTTTGGAGCGTGTCGCTCTTCGGGTGATCCAGGAAATCATGAGGCATCAGTACTCTCCGTCAGGACCAGCTCTAGGGACTCACCAAGGAGAGATGCCACTCCAGTCCCGACCACCACTGCCATTCGCGTTGGCAGCACCAGAAGTGTCGAGTTCACCGGCATACGTCGTCTACAAGATCGGTGGTGACCCTAGTGATTACCAGTTCTTGCATGAGGCGCCTGAGGAGATCCCTCACGGATACACGTGCACTTACCCTTGGAGGTGCCAGCCAAGATTCTCGTTCAACATCAACATGGTAGGACCTGGGCACCACCCTGGTAAGGACAGAGACGAGGGCAGCTGCTCTCATAACGAGGACCAAGAGGAAGCCGTTCCACGCGATCGGCTCCGGCACTTCCCAAAAGTCCTGGTTACAATCAAGACGAAGGCCGATTCCAGCAATCGGCCCGTATTGTCCTCACCACACGTTTTCCCTGTATTCGGTGTCGATCTCACAGGTGACGGAAAGCTAGGGTATGGGTTTACATCGGCTGATGAGCTAGAATAAGTCGACATCGGTCCTGGGGATAAGCCACGGCCAACTTTTATCAGCAAGAAGTTAGATCCACATCTCAGGAGTCAGATGATAGCTCTATTAAAAGAATACCCAGATTTCTTTGCATGGGATTACACAGAGATGCATGGGTTAGACAGGAGCATCATTGAGCATCGGCTCCCCCTTAAGAAAGGATTTCGGCTGTTCCAACAACGAGCACGTCAGATGAAGGCCGAAGTCGGAAGAGGTCAAGAAAGAGATCGAGAAGATGTTGGCTGCCGGGTTCATCGAGCCATGCGGGTATCTTGAATGGATCTCCGGTATCGTACTGTAGAGAAGAAGGACGGCCGATGGCGTGTGGCCATAGATTTCCGAGATCTCAACGAGCCACTCCAAAAGATGAATATCCGATGCACTGTAGCGAAAACGTTGATCAATGCAGACTGCTGGCCACAAGGTGTTGAGCTTCATGGATGGCAACGCCGGCTATAACCAAATCTTCATGGCTCCGGAAGACATACACAAGACCGCATTCGAGTACCGGGGTCGGTAGGCTTGTTTGAATATGTAGTCATGACCTTTGGGTTGAAGAATGCTGGTGCAACGTACCAAAGAGCCATGAATTATATATTTCACGATCGATCGGCAAGTTGGTGGAAATCTACATCGATGACGTGGTGGTCAAATCTGTCTCCATGGAGGGACACTTGGATGATTTGCGACGCATCCTAGACCGAACTCGGAAGTTCGGATCGAGAATGAATCCAAAGAAGTGTGCTTTTGGTGTGACGGCCGGTCGGTTCTAGGTTTTCGGTTCATGAACGGGGAATTGAGATCGGCTCTGAAAAGTCAAGAGGCAGTGCGTACCATGCAGCCGCCTACCACGAAGAAGGAGCTCCAACGTCTTATCGGCAAGATCAACTTCGTCCGACGATTCATCTCTAACCTGTCAGGACGAATCGAGCCGTTCATGTCGTTGGTGAAAATTAAATCTGATGACGAGTTTCACTGGGGGGCAGAACAGCAGCAGGCATTTGACGAGATTAAGCGGTATCTGACAACGCCGCATGTGCTAGTTCCACCCCAACAAGACAGGCCGTTCTATGTCTACTTATCACTAGCGGACATGTCCATCGCTTCAGTGGTGGTGCAACTCTATGAGGGTGTTGAAAAGGTCGTTTTCTACCTCAGCAGAAGGATGTTGGACGCGGAGACACGGTATCCTGAGGTCGAGAAGCTATGCCTCTGCCTGTTCTTCACCTGCACCAAGCTTCATCATATCCTTTTGACGGCGAGAGATCATCGTCGTATGCAAGTCGAACGTTGTCAAGCACATCTTGTCGGCCCTGTTTTGAAAGGCCGACTTGGTAAGTGGATGTTTGCGTTGTCGGAGATCGATCTTCGGTATCGGCTGCGAAAGCTGTCAAGGGACAAGCGTTGGCCGATCTTATAGCTGAACGGATTAATACTAATATAGCAGCACTATATGTACGTGCATGGGCTATGTTCTTCGATGGATCGGCTTGTGATGATGGTTGTGGCATCGGCATTCTTCTCGTGTCGCCTCGGGGGGCAACATATTCTTTCGCCATCAGGCTAACTACCCCTTGCACCAACAATGTTGCTGAGTATGAGGCAGTGCGCAAGGGAATGGAGTTGCTTTTGGAAGCCGGGGCAGAGGCGGTGGAGCTTTTGGAGACTCGAAGTTGGTGATCTCCCAACTCACGGACGAATACAAGTGCGAGAGTGAGTCACTCTTTCCATATTGGCTGGAATGTCGTGAGTCGATGACACATTTTCGGTACATCAATTTCAATTGGGTCCCAAGGTCTCAAAATACCGACGCCAATGATCTCGCACGGATGGCGTCGGGATACAAGGACATACCGGACGGGTCGGAAGTTCAGGTGCGGTTCCTGGAACGGGATGATCGGAGAGCCGATATCTTCAATTATTTGAAGGATTCGGCTCGGGGGCACCTAAACGGATAAGATACAAGGCTATGAAATATGTCCTTATAGGAGATGACATGTTCTACGGGACGTTGGAAGGGTTACTACTCAAATGCCAGGACCAACTCGAGTCTAATCGGCTCTTACATGAGGTGCATGAAGGCGCTGTGGAACTCACCAATCGGCTCATAAGATGAAGTGGTTAATTAGGCGATCAGGGTTTTATTGGCCCACCATGCTTGAGGACTGCTTCAAGTACTACAAGGGATGCCAAGCGTGTCAGATGTTCGGAAAAATTCAGATGGTACCCGCATCAGCGATGAACGCCATCATCAAGCCTTGGCCATTTCGAGGTTGGGGCATGGATATGATCGGAAAAATCCATCCTCCGTCGAGAAAAAGCCACGAGTGGATTCTGGCCATTACAGATTACTTCACCAAATGGGTGGAGGCCGTTCCTATGAAGAAGGTAAAATCGGAAGATGTTATCCAATTTGTCAAAGAACATGTCATTCATAGGTTCGGGATTCCCCAAACCATCACGACCGATGGAGGTTCGGTTTTTGTCTCTAAAGAATTCAGAAAGTTCTGCGATGACATGGGGATTAAGCTGATCCGATCATCTCTATACTGTGCTCAAGCCAACGGGCAAGCCGAAGCATCCAATCAAAGCCTGATCAAGCTGATTAAGAGGAAGATTGACGAGAACCCTAGGGTGTGGCATGAGACATTGTCAGAAGCTTTGTGGGCCTATCGCATGTCATGCCATGGAGCTATAAACACTTCGCCGTACCAGCTTGTCTATGGGCAGGAAGCCGTATTACCTTGGGAAATTATGGCTGGATCGAGACGTGTCACGTTTCAGAATGACTCGACACGGAAGAATATGCAGCCACGATGAGTGACACTATTGAGGATGCAACGGAACTTAGACTTTGGTCGTTGGAGAAGATTAAAGAGAACAAAGCCGGGGTAGCTCGTGCATACAATAAGAAGGTGAGACCAAAGGAGTTTCAAGTTGGTGATTTAGTATGGGAAGCCGTGTTGCCACTAGGAACCAAGGATAAAGCATATGGCAAATGGTCTCCTAATTGGCACGGTCCTTACAAAGTCATCCAGGTTCTGAAGGGCAATGCCTACATGCTTGAACAGTTGGATGGTGTGAAGTTCCCAGTGGCCGTTAATGGCCAACATCTCAAGAAGTATTTCCCAAGCATGTGGGATGTTGGGCAGTGAGATATAGGGGCCGATTTTAAATCGGCCAGTAAAAAAAATGTGTACATACAAATCACAGCCGATGCACAGACATCGACTTGAGAAAATACGCGAAGACAACAGTGTGCTAGTACAGCCGATGCACGGACATCGACTTCAGAGTAGTAAAAGCCGATGCATTGCTATCGACTCTAGAGGAACAAGCTCAATTGAGCAGGTTAACAGATCGGTTTCAGACCAGAGATCAGTTGCCCTAGTGGATTTGCTGAGGAATTGAATCTGCGCGTTTAAGGTTGGAGGATGGTTTGGACATGGGCTGGACCTGTTTGACCGTGTGAATAGGCAACTGTTTGGCCTCAAATCGCGTTTATAGTGCAAGCCGATGCACTGCCATCGGCTCTCTGTACAGCGACTTCGTTCGACGATCGGCAAAGTTGACAAGAAAGCAAAATTAATAGGGGAATATTTTCTTCATTAATAATGGGATTTCTTACAAAGAAAGAGCCGATTGCTCAAGGGAGGAAGAACAAAGGAAAGTTCTATTGACCAATCTACTACTACTAGGCCTATACTAGTAGATCCTAGTCTACGGGCCATCGCTACCCTCGTCGTCGTCCTCGGAGCTCTCGTCGGCCCTGCTGTCGGCGGGCTCCTCGTCACTGCTCCCGTAGCCCTCTACGGGAGCTTCATCCTCCTCGTCTCGTCACTGTCGTCGTCATCCCACCAGGTGCGGAGGCGTTTCGCCGGCGGGTAACCCTCGAGGGAGTCGTCGTCGTCGTCTTCCTCCTCCTCTTCCTCGGAGGGGGTGTAACCGTCCCAGGAGAACGAGTCGTCCTCGCTCTCCGATTCCAGCTCCCCATCAGCGAGGAACTGGAGGTCTTCATCTCCGCTGGTCAAGGACTTGTCGTCCTCGGACCAGACGGAGGAGGCGTGGTCCTCCTGGTCCCACTCCTCCGGGGCGCGTATGTCCTCCGGCGTTGGCTCGCGGGAGGAGGAAGACCGGTAGGAAAGACCGGAGGAGGAAGAGGAGGAAGAGTCCATGGTGGGAGAAGGGTTTTCGAGTGCTACAGAGGAATAGAGGATGAGAAGGGGATGGAGAAGCGAATTGCTCGATGCGGTTAAATAAAAGGGATACGGTGGAGATTCAATGCCACAGCAGTTTCCGAGGAAGTGGTGCCCAAAGAAAAAATTAGCCAGGTCACGCGGAGGAGTGGAGGAGGCAAGGCATCATGATGAAGGATACTGCGACGGTTCTGCTCTGCCACGACATGACCCGACGAAGAAAAAGCAGAGTGATTTTGGAATTGTCATTTCCAAAACCGAGGGGGCATGTGTTATCACCGGATTTTGACCGGATCGAGAGGTGGGCCGCGATTAAAGATGGGCTTGAAGAATATACATGGAAGGAATACATGAATCGGCCTTGTATACAAAGTTTGGGCTAGTTTGCCCGTGTATCTGTAAATATAGTAGGATACGTGTCGGTTAGATAGAATTTGGCTCGTGCACGGTTGGGATTATTCCCACGTTAGAAAGTCTACGGACTATAAATATGTATCTAGGGTTTCTGAAATAAACAACAATCACGTTCACCACAAACCAATCTAGGCGCATCGCCAACTCCCTTGTCTCGAGGGTTTCTTCCGGGTAAGCATCATGCTGCCTAGATCGCATCTTGCGATCTAGGCAGTATACGTTTATTCGCTGGTCATGCGTTGCTCGTGCTGAAGCCTTGTTGATGGCAAGCAACGTGGTTATCGTAGATGTGTTAGGGTTAGCATTGTTTCATCGTATCATATGCTTTCGTCCGTGCAACCCTTAGACGTCTAGCCGCCCTTACACCTATCTTAGGTGTAAGGGCGGCACCTCACTTGATCATTATTTAGTAGATCCGATCCGTTATGATTGCTCCTTGTTCTTCAAGGATTAGTTTAATATCTGCATAGTTAGGCATTACAAACGGGTTGAAGGATCCGGTGGCACGTAGGGTGTAGTTTGCTAGCCCTAGACGGGATGTTCCGGGGATCAACTTCATGTTGGTTTTTAGGCCTTGTCTAGGGTCGGTTTATGATCACCGTGCGTGGCCGCCAGGCTCAATCACGCGTAGGATGTTCCGATTATGTGGTGAAAACCCTAAATCGTAGTAGGTCGTTTTAGCTTTATTTTGATCAAGCTGGACCACCATGTGATCGTACACCTCGTACGAATCGTGGGTGGATCGGCTCCTTGAGCCGATTCACAGGACAACCTGAGAACCGATCGAGGCTCGTATTTAATGTTTACGTGTATGCCATGCAGGAAACTAAGCGAGGAAAATCCATCACCTTCCGACCGGGTATAGGTCAGGTGGCACGCCCTTGCACCAGCATCGGACGTGCGTGCCGAGTCTTTGCGGGCCGTCGCTCGAGGGACCAGGGCCAGCCGCAGTCCTGGGAGCCTCCCGGCTTTACTGTGTTGCCCGTCGCTGCTCGCCGGTGGGTTTCTGACCACAACAACAACCACATGGTGGAGTTGGGGGGACAAGGAAAGAATTTTATTTTGCAGGTTGCTAGAAGAGGAGAAGGAAGAATTCAGCTTCAAAGCTAATTTCCCAAGAGTTCGATACACTTGCTACACCACTCTGCACTTGGAGTCCCAATGAATTGGTACAGACAGATTGTTGCCATCAGGAGGCACCTACAGGTGGTTGGCGTGAAGTACCACCGTATTGTCGATGGTTGGGTTGCGTGGCCTATACCCGCTGCCACCAAACCAACACACTTCATCGTTGTTCATCGTTGTTGGTGGCAAGAAGGGAGTATGTGGACAGAGGCGAAGTTGAGCATTGGCCAGGTGAAACGCGAGGTTTAAAAGGAACATTTTTAGGCGATTGGTGCAGTGCCTAGTCTTCACCATTAACGCCGGCTTCGGGCGACGAGCCATCACGCATTGGAGCTCACATGGAGATGCCGCTCGCAGCATTATTTTTTGTTCCGTTGACCAGACGAACAATGTCACTTCCATGGCTAGCCCTTCTTGTTTTTTTTTCCCGAGCCATGTGTTGTCGGATCCCCCTTGACCCCCATGATATGGGGCCGGTATGGGGTTGTCGATCGAGTTATCGGGTCGCAATCCACGCCGGCAACGTTTTGGGGGCACCGGTAGCAGCCGTTTTTGGCCCAGAACATTCAAAGGCCATTTGGGGCCCGTTGCGGGGCACTGATGGGGATGCTCTAACAGTTGTATTATACATTACTTCATTTTTTAAACACGGTACAATGTAGTCGCACGATAAACACGCACATATGCTCACCCCTAGGAATGCACGCACACCCTACCACTATGAGAACCTTTGAGAGACGTGCATGGGTGATGCTCTCCTGGTGGCACAAGCGTGGAGATTGGAGGTAGCATGGGCTCGACACCATGGCGATGGCGGTGTTGTGGATCTCGGCTAGGAGCGGAAGAACCTCCCGGAGTGAGGCGTCCGGGTTCCACCATGGTGGTCAGCCCGTGATGGTCCTCCAAGAGGTGCCTCTGCATGAGATGGAGGTGGCGGCACGGGATGACCTGGGCCCAATTGGGTGCAATCTAGGCAACGGGGCTACAATAGTTGCACCTGTCTACTTGAGTTGCGATGGTGCTAGCGCCTAGATGCCCTTGGACAAGCGAGAGATGGAAGTACGACTTGTTGGTTCTTGATCATGCATGAGGGAGGTGAAAGATGAGTGTGCCTCCTCCGCTATGCTGGGAGTTGGTGGACCACCAGGTTATGGCTGCATGGACGAGGTGATGCAACAACGATGTGAACAACAAGACTAGCTGCCCCAATCTGGTGGGTAATGTGGGTGGTCCGACGGGTTGTGTGGGCGGTGTGCGGCAATCTAGATGAAAGTCTAGCCCGCCTTTGGTCAGGTGCCAGTGGTGATGATGCCCGTGCATGTCGTTCCCCTACTTGGAGACGTCGGTCCCCTACTTGGAGACGTCGGTCCCCTCCTTGGAGGCGTCGTTGAGGTATGTCGACACTTACTGCCCCTGCTTTTGTTTGGTAGTGTATCCGGGTGAAAGCCTAGGTTCTAACTAAATCGGTGCAATGGAGTCATCTCGATGTCGTTCCTGCATAGGGAGCACTGTGTTCGGAGACATGGCATGTAGTTTCCCGTTTCACTTTTTCGATGTCCGTCGTTGTCCAAAGTTGATCTTCCTAGCACTATGTACGATGTCGTCGGAGAGTCCAAGATGACGTCTTTCTCGGGACTGGCCAAGTCCATCCATCTTATGCTTTGATCGTGCGTTGAGAAGGAAGGTCCAGTGTAGTTGTTGATCTTTGGAGGTGACCAACATGGAGACGTGGCTTTGATGTCCAACTTAGGATATGTTTTTCTGTGTTGTAGTCGTAATTTCGGTGGTGGTTGTCATTGGACTAGCCCTAGTGTGGAGTTCATACTGCGCTTGTTGTTTACAGAGGGTACTAGTGGTCTTGTAATCGAAATTTCCCCTTCTATCGAATATGGTACGTCTTTCCCGTACTCTAAAAAAAACACCTTTGAGGGACTGAGCCTCGAGATCTTGACGTTGAGGAATTCATCGCAGGTACCGAGCCTCGAGATCTTGACGTTGAGGAATTCATCGCAGGTACCTCGCTATTAACGGATACACCATGTATAACTGAAAGAATTGCGTTAGCTAAATCTTGAAATAAATTCAGGTAAACGTGAACAACCATGCCAAGTCTAGGAACACAAGTTGCACTTCTCATGTTGTTGAGCTACGTTGCACCATCATCTACAAGACTAAAAGATTATCTAACAGATGATGCAAAATATGGCACTTAAAACTAGTGTCCTATAAATTATAGGGCACCAAAAACTAGAATATAAGACACGAAAGTAGTTTTTTGCATTACAAGATGAGGCTGTCGCACAAGACGATGCAAAATAGGGCATGGTTGCGCAACACTTCTCACATTTTGCATACATATAAATAATATGGAACTTCATCACAAATAATTCTAAACAAATAAAACACATAGAGTGCTTAATTATTACATCACTAAAAAAATAGTTCATTAAATGGCGCATCAAGTAGCACACAAACAACATGGAGGTCATCACATACAACAACATGACATAGAGATAAAACTAGTTGTTTTGTTGGTCATTACACCTCTACCACTTCTCGATGGAATCCTTTTGAAGATGCACATCCAAATCTCGAATGTTATGGTACACATCAACAAAGAGCATGACTCTACGCGGCCATATCGGTTAACCATCAAGTCGCATATATCATAGACCTCATTCTTCCCAATTGTTGGAGATGTGCCCTAGAGGCAAATAATAAATATGTCTTATTATCATGTCTCTAATGTTCATAATAAGTTTTATGCCATGCTATAACTATATTAAGAAAAAAAAACATTAGTACATGTGTGGTATGTAAACAAACCAAGTCCCTAGTAAACTAGTCCAGTAGTCAACTCATGATCAAGGTTTCCTGATCATGGAAATTTATGTGAATTGACCATGGGGTCATGTCATTGGATGAATGATGTGATGGGCACACGCCTAACATGTGTATTGCAATGAGATCAAGTCACAAAGTTCGACATTGTGATATCTAAGAGCACATAGTAACCCAATCCTTTGACCATGAGATTATATCTAATCGCTATTACCGGATGGAGCTTTTACTGCATCAACCATCACACCATAACAGGGTGATTATAAAGGTGTCTCTTAGGTATCCCAAAGGAATAAGTTGGGTCGTATGCATCAAGATCAGGATTTGTCCATCCGCGTGACGATAGGTATTCTGGGCCCACTCGGTGAGATTACATCTATGAAGCTTTCAAGCATGTGACTAGGTCACGAGAATGTAATATCACAAGAACGAGTAAATTTGTTTGTCGTTAACAAGATCGAACTAGGTATAGAAGATCAAATCTCAGGCAAACCAAGTATCATAAGAAAAAGGGATTAGGACAGACGTTTAAAGGTTCAAGCGATAAAGTTAATTTGTGGAAAGCATAGGGACCATCATGGGTTTCCAGTTCCCAATGTTGGTCATTGATCGGAGATGTATCTCAGTCATATCTGCGCATCCCCGAATAGTAGGATGGCACGCTTAAGGGTATACGATGCTTACGGATTGATTCGAGATCATCAGAGTAATAAGAGAAAACTCCGAAATTGTTTTGGAGAGGTAACATAAAAGTTCAGGAGTCGATGAATTGTTCAAAGACTTAAAATATAGATCTTAGTATTTAATTGAATGAAATAAATACTCAAATTAAAATAGGTTAATTCCTAATGCACCAGCAATTGGCAGGGATGCCCTAAAACCCAAGGGAAAGGGGGCGGTGGCCCATGTGGTGTCGCCCACACCAAACCCTAGGTCGGGCGGTGGCCTGAGGGGGGCACACCTGGTGGACGTGCTACCTCCTTGACCACGCCTATATAAGGAGGAGGAAGCCCTTCAGCTCATTCCATCCCCTTGGATGTTGCCTCCCTCCCTGATGTCTACGCACGCTTCTATTCCTGTAGACAGTGTTGGGCCTCCAAGACCAGAGGTTTGTAGAACAGCAGCAAGTTTCCCTTAAGTGAATCACCTAAGGTTTATCGAACTCAGGGAGGTAGAGGTCAAAGATATCCCTCTCAAGCAACCCTGCAATTACGATACAAGAAGTCTCTTGTGTCCCCAACACACCTAATACACTTGTCAGATGTATAGGTGCAATAGTTCGGCGAAGAGATAGTAAAATGCAAGTGATATGGATGTCTATGAGCGGTAATAACAATCTGAAATAAATATGGCAGCAAGTAAACATGCAGTAGAACAGTAAATAAATGGTGATTTGATATTTGGAAACAAGGCCTAGGGATCATACTTTCACTAGTGGACACTCTCAACAATGATCACATAAATAAATAACTTCTCTTCTCTTGTGCTACTTTCTCACACTCTCTTGTTGGATAACAAACACCATTCATTGTGTAGGGCTATAAAAGCACACCTCAAGCCGGAGTAAACAAGCTCCACAACCTCCGGAGTTCATATTTAAGTAACCTCTAGAGTGCATAATAGACCATTGCAATTTAGACCGAGTACTAAAATAGCATACACACTGTCAACAATAGCTATGAAAGGGGGAATAGATCGCATCAATACTATCATAGTAATAGTTAACTTCATAATCTACAAGAGATTACAATCATAACCTACGCCAAGTACTACATGATGCACACACTGTCAACATTACATCATGGAGGAGGAATAGACTACTTTAATAACATCACTAGAGTAGCACATATATTAATAGTGATACAAAGCTCATGATCACATAAAGATCACATGGGAGAGAGAGATGAACCACATAGCTACGGTAGAGCCCTCAGCCTCGGGGGAGAACTACTCCCTCCTCATCATGGGAGACAGCGATGGCGATGAAGATGGCGGTGGTGTCGATGGAGATGACTCCGGGGGCAACTCCCCATCCCGGCGGCGTGCCGGAACAAAGACTTCTGTCCCCCGAAACGGAGTTTCGCGATGGCGGCGGCGTCCCTGGAGTCTTTCTGGAGTTTCGTCAATTGGTATCGAAGTTTTAGGTCGCGAGGGCTTATATGGGCCAGGAGGCGGCACAAGAGGGGCACCAGGGCGCCCTCCCCACCTGGTGGCGCGGCCAGGCTTGGGCCCTGATACGTCTCCGACGTATCGATAATTTCTTATGTTCTATGCCATATTATTGATGATACCTACATGTTTTATGCACACTTTATGTCATATTCGTGCATTTTCTGGAACTAACCTATTAACAAGATGCCGAAGTGCCGATTCTTGTCATTTCTGCTGTTTTGGTTTCGAAATCCTAGTAAGGAAATATTCTCGGAATTGGACGAAATCAAAGCCCGGGGCCTATTTTCTCACGAAGCTTCCGAAGTCCGAAGGAGAGACGAAGAGGGGCCACGGAGGGGCCACACTATAGGGCGGCGCGGCCCCCCTTGGCCGCGCGGCCCCGTGGTGTGGGGCCCCCGTGCCGCCTCTTGACCTGCCCTTCCGCCTATAAAAAGTCTCCGTGACGAAACCCCCGACACCGAGAGCCACGATACGGAAAACCTTACTGAGACGCCGCCGCCGCCGATCCCATCTCGGGGGATCCAGGAGATCGCCTCCGGCACCCTGCCGGAGAGGGGAATCATCTCCCGGAGGACTCTACACCGCCATGGTCGCCTCCGGAGTGATGAGTGAGTAGTTCACCCCTGGACTATGGGTCCATAGCAGTAGCTAGATGGTTGTCTTCTCCTCATTGTGCTTCATTGTTGGATCTTGTGAGCTGCCTAACATGATCAAGATCATCTATCTCGTAATTCTATATGTTGTGTTTGTCGGGATCCGATGGATAGAGAATACTATGTCATGTTAATTATCAAGTTATTATACATGTGTTGTTTATGATCTTGCATGCTCTCCGTTTCTAGTAGAGGCTCGGCCAAGTTTTTACTTTTAACTCCAAGAGGGAGTACTTATGCTCGATAGTGGGTTCATGCCCGCATTGACACCGGGACGAGTGACGTAAAGTTCTAAGGTTGTGTTGTGCTGTTGCCACTAGGGATAAAACATTGGCGCTATGTCCGAGGATGTAGTTGTTGATTACATTACGCACCATACTTAATGCAATTGTCTGTTGCTTAGCAACTTAATACTCGGAGGGGTTCGGACGATAACCTCGAAGGTGGACTTTTTAGGCATAGATGCAGTTGGATGGCGGTCTATGTACTTTGTCGTAATGCCCAATTAAATCTCACTATACTTATCATGTCATGTATGTGCATTGTTATGCCCTCTCTATTTGTCAATTGCCCGATCGTAATTTGTTCACCCAACATGCTTTTATCTTATGGGAGAAACACCTCTAGTGAATCGTGGACCCCGGTCCATTCTTTAATACTCGAAATACAAATCTGCTTGCAATACTTGTTTTTACTTGTTTTCTCTGCAAACAATCATCTTCCACACAATACGGTTAATCCTTTGTTACGACGAAGCCGGTGAGATTGACAACCTCGATGTTTCGTTGGGGCAAAGTACTTTGGTTGTGTTGTGCGGGTTCCACGTTGGCGCCGGAATCTCCGGTGTTGCGCCGCACTACATCCCGCCGCCATCAACCTTCAACGTGCTTCTTGACTCCTACTGGTTCGATTAAACCTTGGTTTCTAATCGAGGGAAACTTGCCGCTGTGTGCATCACACCTTCCTCTTGGGGTTCCCAACGGACGTGTCGCCTACACGCATCAAGCAAATTTCTGGCGCCGTTGCCGGGGAGATCAAGACACGCTGCAAGGGAGTCTCCACTTCTCAATCTCTTTACTTTGTTTTTGTCTTGCTTTATTTTATTTACTACTTTGTTTGCTGCACTTATATCAAAACACAAAAAAATTAGTTGCTAGCTTTACTTTATTTACTGTCTTGCACTCTATATCAAAAACACAAAAAAATTAGTTACTTGCATTTACTTTACTTATTTCATCATGTTTCCTTTTGATTTTACCGCAAAGAACATACTCAGGTAGGACAAGGGTCTATAATTGGGAGGAACAATATAGAAGAATTTTTCACCCATGTTAGTACCGTTGAAGATTTTGAAGATAGACACTTGGTAGACCTTGCTCCCACTTATGAAATTGCTCTGCTGCTGCTTTAGTTCGCTTCGTTGGAAACTAAATTTGTTAATCTCAATCCTATAATCCAACACATGTTTCTTACACTTGGTGATATGGAAGAGGGGAAAAGAAAGATTTTGTTTTAGAAACCCTTCTTAGAGAATTTGGTGGTCTAGCAAGAGAGGCTAGAAAGGTCTTTGCTAAATTTAATATGCTTGGTTCTCATACTAATTTTGTTAGCCTTCTTGAAAAAATGGATATGGATAGGATAAGGTACACTAATAATGCTAATGCTGGTGGGGAGATCAAAGCACCAATACCATGTAAACTCCTAGCTATGAATGATGCACTAGAACATAACTATGCTTGGCTTGTTCCTGAAAATTTGTTCGATGAGAGTAGCAAGCCCAAGACTAATGAAAAGGGAGACGCTGAAACTTATGTATCCAATATACTATGCATGGTTGAGAAAACTCCAAACCCCGCTGTAGGTGCACCACCCTTCGATAACACTTGAGATACACTTTATGCGCCTAGCTGAAAGGCGTTAAAGAAAAGCGCTTATGGGAGACAACCCATGTTTTTACTACAGATACTTTATTTTATATTTGTGTCTTGGAAGTTGTTTACTACTATAGCAACCTCTCCTTATCTTAGTTTTATGTTTTGTTGTGCCAAGTAAAGTCTTTGATAGAAAAGTAAGTACTAGATTTGGATTACTGCGCAGTTCCAGATTTCTTTTCTTGTCACGAATCTGGGTCTATCTCCCTGTAGGTAGATCAGAAAATTACGCCAATTTACGAGCATGATCCTCAGATATGTACGCAACTTTCATTCAATTTGAGAATTTTCGTTTGAGCAAGTCTGGTGGCCTAATAAAATCCATCTTTACGGACTGTTCTGTTTTGACAGATTCTGTCTTTTATTTCGCATTGCCTCTTTTGCTATGTTGGATGAATTTCTTTGATCCACTAATGTCCAGTAGCTTTATGCAATGTCCAGAAGTGTTAAGAATGATTGTGTCACCTCTGAACATGTGAATTTTTATTATGCACTAACCCTCTAATGAGTTGTTTCGAGTTTGGTGTGGAGGAAGTTTTCAAGGATCAAGAGAGGAGTATGATGCAATATGATTAAGGAGAGTGAAAGCTCTAAGCTTGGGGATGCCCCGGTGGTTCACCCCTGCATATATTAAGAAGACTCAAGCGTCTAAGCTTGGGGATGCCCAAGGCATCCCCTTCTTCATCGACAACATTATCGGGTTCCTCCCCGAAACTATATTTTTATTCGGCCACATCTTATGTACTTTGCTTGGAGCGTCGGTTTGTTTTTGTTTTTTTGTTTTGTTTGAATAAAATGGATCCTAGCATTCACTTTATGGGAGAGAGACACGCTCCGCTGTTGCATATGGACGAATATGTCCTTAGGTTCTACTCATAGTATTCATGGCGAAGTTTCTTCTTCGTTAAATTGTTATATGGTTGGAATTGGAAAATGCTACATGTAGTAACTCTAAAATGTCTTGGATAATTTGACACTTGGCAATTGTTGTGCTCATGTTTAAGCTCTTGCATCATATACTTTGCACCCATTAATGAAGAAATACTTAGAGCTTGCTAATTTGGTTTGCATATTTGGTTTCTCTAGAGTCTAGATAACATCTAGTATTGAGTTTTGAACAACAAGGAAGACGGTATGGAGTCTTATAATGTTTACCATATGTCTTTTATGTGAGTTTTGCTGTACCGTTCATCCTTGTGTTTGTTTCAAATAACCTTGCTAGCCTAAACCTTGTATCGAGAGGGAATACTTCTCATGCATCCAAAATACTTGAGCCAACCACTATGCCATTTGTGTCCACCATACCTACCTACTACATGGTATTTATCCGCCATTCCAAAGTAAATTGCTTGAGTGCTACCTTTAAAATTCCATCATTCACCTTTGCAATATATAGCTCATGGGACAAATAGCTTAAAAACTATTGTAGTATTGAATATGTACTTATGCACTTTATCTCTTATTAAGTTGCTTGTTGAGCGGTAACCATGTTTACGGGGACGCCATCAACTATTCTTTGTTGGATATCATGTGAGTTGCTATGCATGTCCGTCTTGTCCGAAGCAAGAGAGATCTACCACCTTCATGGTTGGAGCATGCATGTTGTTAGAGAAGAACTTTGGGCCGCTAACTAAAGCCATGATTCATGGTGGAAGTTTCAGTTTGGACATATATCCTCAATCTCATATGAGAATAATAATTGTTGCCACATGCTTATGCATTAAAGAGGAGTCCATTATCTGTTGTCCATGTTGTCCCGGTATGGATGTCTAAGTTGAGAATAATCAAAAGCGAGAAATCCAAAATGCGAGCTTTCTCCTTAGACCTTTGTACGGGCGGCATGGAGGTACCCCATTGTGACACTTGGTCAAAACATGTGCATTGCAAAGATCCGGTAGTCCAAGTTAATTAGGACAAGGTGCGGGCACTATTAGTATACTATGCATGAGACTTGCAACTTGTAAGATATAACTTTCATAACTCATATGCCTTATTACTACCGTTGACAAAATTGTTTCATGTTTTCAAAATAAAAGCTCTAGCACAAATATAGCAATCGATGCTTTCCTCTTTGAAGGACCATTCTCTTTACTTTTATGTTGAGTCGGTTCACCTATCTCTCTCCACCTCAAGAAGCAAACACTTGTGTGAACCGTGCATTGATTCATACATACTTGCATATTGTACTTGTTATATTACTCTATGTTGACTATTATCCATGAGATATACATGTTACAAGTTGAAAGCAACCGCTGAAACTTAATCTTCCTTTTGTGTTGCTTCAATACCTTTACTTTGATTTATTGCTTTATGAGTTAACTCTTATGCAAGACTTATTAATACTTGTCTTGAAGTACTATTCATGAAAAGTCTTTGCTATATGATTCACCTTTTTACTCATGTCATCACCATTGTTTTGATCGCTGCATCCACTACATATGTTTACAAATAGTATGATCAAGGTTATGATGGCATATCACTTCAGAAATTATCTTTGTTATCGTTTTACCTGCTCGGGACGAGCGAGAACTAAGCTTGGGGATGCTTGATACGTCTCCGACGTATCGATAATTTCTTATGTTCTATGCCATATTATTGATGATACCTACATGTTTTATGCACACTTTATGTCATATTCGTGCATTTTACGGAACTAACCTATTAACAAGATGCCGAAGTGCCGATTCTTTGTTTCTAGCTGTTTTTGGTTTCAGAAATCCTAGTAAGGAAATATTCTCGGAATTGGACGAAATCAAAGCCCAGGGGCCTATTTTCTCACGAAGCTTCCAGAAGTCCGAAGGAGAGACGAAGAGGGGCCACGGAGGGGCCACACTATAGGGCGGCGCGGCCCCCCCCTTGGCCGCGCGGCCCTGTGGTGTGGGGCCCCCGTGCCGCCTCTTGACCTGCCCTTCCGCCTATAAAAGTCTCCGTGACGAAACCCCCGATGCGAGAGCCACGATACGGAAAACCTTGCGACACGCCGCCGCCGCCGATTCCATCTCGGGGGATCCGGGAGATCGCCTCCGGCACCCTGCCGGAGAGGGGAATCATCTCCCGGAGGACTCTACACCGCCATGGTCGCCTCCGGAGTGATGAGTGAGTAGTTCACCCCTGGACTATGGGTCCATAGCGGTAGCTAGATGGTTGTCTTCTCCTCATTGTGCTTCATTGTTGGATCTTGTGAGCTGCCTAACATGATCAAGATCATCTATCTGTAATTCTATATGTTGTGTTTGTCGGGATCCGATGGATAGAGAATACTATGTCATGTTAATTATCAAGTTATTATACATGTGTTGTTTATGATCTTGCATGCTCTCCGTTTCTAGTAGAGGCTCTGGCCAAGTTTTTACTTTTAACTCCAAGAGGGAGTACTTATGCTCGATAGTGGGTTCATGCTGCATTGACACCTGGGACGATGTGACGAAAGTTCTAAGGTTGTGTTGTCTTGTTGCCACTAGGGATAAAACATTGGCGCTATGTCAGAGGATGTAGTTGTTGATTACATTACGCACCATACTTAATGCAATTGTCATGTTGCTTAGCAACTTAATGCTTGGAGGGGGTTCGGACGATAACCTGAAGGTGGACTTTTTAGGCATAGATGCGGTTGGATGGCGGTCTATGTACTTTGTCGTAATGCCCAATTAAATCTCACTATACTTATCATGTCATGTATGTGCATTGTTATGCCCTCTCTATTTGTCAATTGCCCGACTGTAATTTGTTCACCCAACATGCTTTTATCTTATGGGAGAGACACCTCTAGTGAGCTGTGGACCCCGGTCCATTCTTTAATACTTGAAATACAAATCTGCTTGCAATACTTGTTTTTACTGTTTTCTCTGCAAACAATCATCTTCCACACAATACGGTTAATCCTTTGTTACAGCAAGCCGGTGAGATTGACAACCTCGCTGTTTCGTTGGGGCAAAGTACTTTGGTTGTGTTGTGCGGGTTCCACGTTGGCGCCGGAATCTCTGGTGTTGCGCCGCACTACATCCCGCCGCCATCAACCTTCAACGTGCTTCTTGACTCCTCTTGGTTCGATTAAACCTTGGTTTCTAACGAGGGAAACTTGCCGCTGTGCGCATCACACCTTCCTCTTGGGGTTCCCAACGGACGTGTCGGCTACACGCATCGAGGCCCGCGCCCGGGTGTGGTGTGGGGCCTCCCCGGCCCACCTCCGAGCTCTCCTTCGGTGATCTGGAACCTTCCGGGAAAAATAAGATATTTGGTCTTTGTTTCGTCGAATTCCGAGAATATTGCCCGAACAGCCTTTCTGGAACCAAAAACTTCAGAAAACAGGAACTGACACTGTGGCATCTTGTTAATAGGTTAGTTCCAGAAAACGCATGAAATCATTATAAAGTGTGAGCAAAACATGTAGGTATTGTCATAAAACTAGCATGGAACATAATAAATTATAGATACGTTGGAGACGTATCACTCCCTAACGTGTGGTTCCAAACAATATTGGAGCGTGCATAAATGGTTGGAACTATCCACCATACACACACAATCGTGATGCTGGATTATCGGTCCAGATCTTTATTCTTCCGCTACTTCGCCGGACAGGATCCTGGGGGATGCCATCTACACCGGACGTGTGTAGAACCGCGGAGGTGTTTCAGGTTGTAGCACTATATCGCTTGTATGTCTACTCGACCTTGAGGTCGGCATCAACGTACGACTACATCAAAAACGTTCTTTTGGAATGTAACTCTTTCGATCTTCAAGGGTATGACTATCGAACGTCTTTGTTATCTTACATGTGCATAGTATAGATCTTGGGATATCGTTCTCGTTGGTAGGATTTTTTGTTTTCTGCTACGGAACCCTAAACTCATTCTCAAAGATCGTGTTATGCACGATCATGCAAGAATTCATGATGAACCAAAGGATCCCTTGATCCCAAAACCTAGCCATTTTATCACAGTAGAAATATGGCTTGCAAAACCCCAAATGATCTTTGCACAACTTTTGTAACCGCTGTTTTAGCATTATTAAATTGAAGTTATTTCTTACAATGGGAAGATTGAAGCGTCTTCATGAATGTAGTTTACTTCGAACAACTGCCATCTGCAAGGTCGTAGCCCAATTGTAGGTGTGGCCCTTGGATTGAAAATTCATCGGTTTTGACCCACCATTGGCTAGCTTGGAAAAGAGAGGTGACCGTTGAAGAACATTGGTGTTATTGTAAGAACCGGGTATCCAAGAAAGCATGCCTAGTCCACGGCCTCAAGAATGATGGTGGAATCCTTCTAGTGTCATCTGAATTGTCTAGGCCATGCCGCAGGACTGTTCTTTCACCTCCCATGCATGCAATCAAGTAAGCCAAACATATCTGGAAACCCACGTACTGCGTCATCTCCAACAGTCGAGTCGCTTATTGAGCATTGATGATGTCAATAACTCAGGCCCGAACACATCAACCACCACCGATGCAAAGTGTTTCACACACTTGATGCTCTGTCTCTCACTCATTCCCAAGTGACCATCGACAAGATCTTACGGAATACCATATGCCATCATGGTAGTCACCTTTTGGTAGGTGCTATGGTCAAGCTCTCATCGTGCAGCTCCTCCTCTGCTCGTTGGAACGATCCTGCAGCTTGACACACTCTACCATGTGCATGCACAAATCAAGAGACATCCAAAAGGGGCCGAACAAATTTCAGGATACATTGGACAATTAAGGAAGTAGTTTGTAATATCCCAGGATTCGAGACGATTGTGGGGTAGAATTAGAAAAGGGTTGTGCATTGCATCGCAAAACTAGGGAAAATTTCACGCTTAATTGCATAAAACCTAAGAGGGAACAAGTTTCTCTCTCGACACCAGCTAGGGTTAGGGTTTCGAGAGTGCGACAAACTTGGGCATGAACTCTTTTGAATTAGGCTTTGAGAAGTGAGGGGAACCATTGCATCTATTATATTAAGTTGTATGGTTGAATTGAAACAAGTTTTGAGTTGAAATTAAAACTCAAACAACACTAAGTCAAATTATAATTTAAAGAAGGAATAATTCTTATAATAATATTATAAATGATAATACAAATAATAAATGAATATAAATTCATCACAAATAGCTCATTAGAGAAACTTGAGCTTTATTGATCATCACACACAAATACATTGTCATTACAATATTCAAATGAATTAAACATTACATAACACATTTCAGAAATTGGAAAATGAAAGAAGAAAAGGAAAATTACAATGTTTAAGAACTAACTAAACTACACTAAATGATCATCTTGAACTTCTTGATAAACAAGTTGAAGAAGAGATCCTTGATCATCTCTTTGATCCCTGCATACACAAATAGAAAACAAAAATGAACATTAAGCCAAGTGGCAAAGCCACTTGGCAGGTTAGCAAAGAAATATGAATTGGGAAGGATAACACCAAATAGGCCGAGTTGATCTTCACACACAAGTACCAACCATGAGCAGTGTAAGCAGCTCACAAGGTGAGGTGCATGTGCACTAGCACACACAACCAGAGAGGAGTCACCACACACACAGCATCTTGTTGCCGACCAAGGAAGTGACCAGAGAAGGATATATAACCTTTTCAGTCACCAAACCCTAGATTCCATTGACACAGCAACCAACAAGGTAAGAACTGCGAGAACAACAAGAACATGAAGAACACATAGCAGCCAGAGCCACCCAGCAACCAATCCACCAAGGATAGTTTGTTGTTTATCAAGAACATGGAGTAGGATCTCACAGTGATCACTGATAGCGTGCAAGACACACGTCCGTTGGGAACCCCAAGAGGAAGGTGTGATGCGTACAGCAGCAAGTTTTCCCTCAGTAAGAAACCAAGGTTATCGAACCAATAGGATTCAAGGAACACGTGAAGGTTGTTGGTGTTGGAGTGTAGTGCGGCGCAACACCAGGGATTCCGGCGCCAACGTGGAACCTGCACAACACAATCAAAGTACTTTTCCCCAACGTAACAGTGAGGTTGTCAATCTCACCGGCTTGCTGTAAACAAAGGATTAAACGTATTGTGTGGAAGATGATGATTGTTTGCGAAGAACAGTAAAGAACAAGTATTGCAGTAGATTGTATTTCAGATGTAAAGAATGGACCGGGGTCCACAGTTCACTAGTGGTGTCTCTCCGATAAGAAATAGCATGTTGGGTGAACAAATTACAGTTGGGCAATTGACAAATAAAGAAGGCATAACAATGCACATACATATACCATGATGAGTACTATGAGATTTAATCAGGGCGTTACGACAAAGTACATAGACCGCTATCCAGCATGCATATATGCCTAAAAAGTCCACCTTCAGGTTATCATCCGAACCCCTTCCAGTATTAAGCTGCAAACAACAGACAATTGCATTAAGTATGGTGTGTAATGTAATCAACACAAATATCCTTAGACAAAGCATTGATGTTTTATCCCTAGTGGCAACAGCACATCCACAACCTTAGAACTTTCGTCATCTGTCCCAGATTCAATGGAGGCATGAACCCACTATCGAGCATAAATACTCCCTCTTGGAGTCACAAGTATCAACTTGGCCGGAGCCTCTACTAGCAACGGAGAGCATGCAAGAACATAAACAACATATATGATAGATTGATAATCAACTTGACATAGTATTCAATATTCATCGGATCCCAACAAACACAACATGTAGCATTACAAATAGATGATCTTGATCATGATAGGCAGCTCACAAGATCTAACATGATAGCACAATGAGGAGAAGACAACCATCTAGCTACTGCTATGGACCCATAGTCCAGGGGTGAACTACTCACACATCAATCCGGAGGCGATCATGGCGGTGAAGAGCCCTCCGGGAGATGATTCCCCTCTCCGGTAGGGTGCCGGAGGCGATCTCCTGAATCCCCCGAGATGGGATTGGCGGCGGCGGCGTCTCTGGAAGGTTTTCCGTATCGTGGCTCTCGGTACTGGGGTTTTCGCGACGAAGGCTTTAAGTAGGCGGAAGGGCGGAGTCGGAGGGCTGACAGGGGCCCCACACGCTAGGGCGGCGCGGGCCCCCCTTAGGCCGCGCGGCCCTAGTGTGGCGGCGCCTCGTCGCCCCACTTCGTAATCCTTTCGGTCTTCTGGAAGCTTCGTGGAAAAATAAGACCCTGGGCGTTGATTTCGTCCAATTCCGAGAATATTTCCTTTGTAGGATTTCTGAAACCAAAAACAGCAGAAAACAACAACTGGCTCTTCGGCATCTCGTCAATAGGTTAGTGCCGGAAAATGCATAATAATGACATAAAGTGTGTATAAAACATGTAAGTATCATCATAAAAGTAGCATGGAACATAAGAAATTATAGATACGTTTGAGACGTATCAAGCATCCCCAAGCTTAGTTCCTACTCGCCCTCGAGTAGGTAAACGATAACAAGGATAATTTCTGAAGTGACATGCTATCATAATCTTGATCAATACTATTGTAAAGCATATGAGATGAATGCAGCGATTCGAAGCAATGGTGAAGACAATGAGTAAACAACTGAATCATATAGAAAAGACTTTTCATGAATAATACTTTCAAGACAAGCATCAATAAGACTTGCATAAGAGTTACTCATAAAGCAATAAATTCTTAGAAGAAAGCTTTGAAACAACACAAAGGAAGATATAAGTTTCAGCAGTTGCTTTCAACTTCAACATATTTATCTCATGGATAATTGTCAACACAAAGTAATATAACAAGTGCAATAGGTAAACATGTAAGAATCAATGCACACAGTTGATACAAGTGTTTGCTTCTAAGATAGAAAGAATAGGTAAACTGACTCAACAATAAAGTAGAAGAATGGCCCTTCGCGGAGGGAAGCATGGATTACTATATTTGTGCTAGAGCTTTTCATTTTGAAAACAAGAAACAATTTTGTCAACGGTAGTAATAAATCATATGTGTTATGTATAAGACATCCTATAAGTTGCAAGCCTCATGCATAGATTACCAATAGTGCTCGCACCTTGTCCTAATTATCTTGGATTAACATGGATTATCATTGCATAGCATATGTTTCAACCAAGTGTCACAAAGGGGTACCTCTATGCCGCCTGTACAAAGGTCTAAGGAGAAAGTTCGCATTGGATTTCTCGCTTTTGATTATTCTCAACTTAGACATCCATACCGGGACAACATAGACAACAGATAATGGACTCCTATTTAATGCATAAGCATTCAACAACAGTTAAAATTCTCATAACAGATTGAGGATTAATTGTCCAAACTGAAACTTCCACCATGGATCATGGTTTTAGTTAGCGGCCCAATGTTCTTCTCTAACAATATGCATACTCAAACCATTTGATCATCAAAATCGCCCTTACTTCAGACAAGACGAACATGCATAGCAACTCACATGATATTCAACAAAGGTGTAAAAGTTGATGGCGTCCCCAGACACATGGTTACCGCTCAACAAGCAACTTATTAAGAAATAAGATACATAAGTACATATTCTTCACCACAATAGTTTTTAAGGCTATTTTCCCCATGAGCTATATATTCCAAAGACAAAGGATTGAATTTTTAAAGGTAGCACTCAAGTAGTGTACTTTGGAATGGCAGAGAAATACCATGTAGTAGGTAGGTATGGTGGACACAAATGGCATAGTTTTTGGCTCAAGGATTTGGATGCACGAGAAGAATTCCTCTCAATACAAGGCTAGGCTAGCAAGGTTGTTTGAAGCAAACTCAAGTATAAAACGGTGCAGCAAAGCTTACATATGAACATATTGCAAGCATTATAAGACTTTACATCGTCTCATTGTTGTTCAAACACCTTAACCGAGAAAATATCTAGACTCTAGAGAAACTAATCATGCAAACCAAATTTTAACAAGCTCTATGTAGTTCTTCATTAATAGGTACAAAGTACATGATGCAAGAGCTTAAACATGATCTATATGAGCACAACAATTGCCAAGTATCAAATTATTCAAGACATTATACCATTTACCACATGCGGCATTTTCCGTTTCCAACCATATAACAACAAACGAAGCAGTTTCAACCTTCGCCATGAACATTAAGAATAAAGCTAAGAACATATGTGTTCATACGAAACAGCGGAGCGTGTCTCTCTCCCAAACAGAGAATGCTAGGATCCGATTTTATTCAAACAAAAACAAAAATAAAAACAAATAGACGCTCCAAGTAAAGCACATAAGATGTGACGGAATAAAAATATAGTTTCACTAGAGGTGACCTGATAAGTTGTCGATGAAGAAGGGATGCCTTGGGCATCCCCAAGATTAGATGCTTGAGTATTCTTAAAATATGCAGGGATGAACCACGGGGGCATCCCCAAGCTTAGACTTTTCACTCTTCTTGATCATATTGTATCATCCTCCTCTCTTGACCCTTGAAAACTTCCTCCACACCAAACTCAAAACAAACTCATTACAGGGTTAGTGCATAATTTAAAATTCATATATTCAGAGGTGACATAATCATTTTTAACACTTCTGGACATTTCAAAAAGCTACTGAAAGTTAATGGAACAAAGAAATCCATAAAACATAGCAAAACAGGCAATGCGAAATAAAAGGCACAATCTGTCAAAACAGAACAGTCCGTAAAGACGAATTTTTCAGGGGCACTTAACTTGCTCAGATGAAAATGCCCAAATTTAATGAAAGTTGCGTACATATCTGAGGATCACGCACGTAAATTGACAGATTTTTCTAAATTTTCTACAGCAGAGGCGGCTCAATTTCGTGACAGCGAGAAATCTGTTCCTGCGCAGTAATCCAAATCTAGTATTGACTTTACTATCAAAGACTTTACTTGGCACAACAATGCAATAAAATAAAGATAAGGAGAGGTTGCTACAGTAGTAACAACTTCCAAGACTCAAATATAAAATAAAAGTGCAGAAGTAAAATAATGGGTTGTCTCCCATAAGCGCTTTTCTTAACGCCTTTCAGCTAGGCGCGAAAAGTGTGAATCAAGTATTATCGAGAGATGAAGCATCAACATCATAATTTGTTCTAATAATAGAATCATAAGGTAACTTCATTCTCTTTCTAGGAAAGTGTTCCATACCTTTCTTGAGAGGAAGTTGATATTTAATATTACCTTCCTTCATATCAATGGTAGCACCAACAGTTCGAAGAAAAGGTCTTCCCAATATAATGGGACAAGATGCATTGCATTCAATATCCAAGACAACAAAATCAACGGGGACAAGGTTATTGTTAACCATAATACGAACATTATCAATCCTCCCCAAAGGTTTCTTTATAGTATTATCAGCAAGATTAACATCCAAATAACAATTTTTCAATGGTGGCAAGTCAAGCATATCATAGATTTTCTTAGGCATAACGTAAATACTTGCACCAAGATCACATAAAGCATTACAATCAAAATCATTGACCCTCATCTTAATGATGGGCTCCCAACCATCTTCTAACTTCCTAGGAATAGAAGTTTCAAGTTTTAGTTTCTCCTCTCTAGCTTTTATGAGAGCATTTGTAATATGTTTTGTAAATGCCAAATTTATAGCACTAGCATTGGGACTTTTAGCAAGTTTTTGTAAGAACTTTATAACTTCAGAGATGTGACAATCATCAAAATCTAAACCATTATGATCTACAGCAATGGGATCATTGTCCCCAATATTTTGAAAAATTTCAGCAGTTTTATCACAAACAGTTTCAGCAGTTTTAGCAGTTTCAGCAGTTTCAGGCAATTTTGCACGCTTTGCACTAGGAGTAGAAACATTGCCAACACCAATTATTTTATCATTGATAGTAGGGGGTGTAGCAACATGTGAAGCATTATCATTACTAGTGGTGGTAATAGTCCAAACTTTAGCTACATTATTCTCTTTAGCAAGTTTTTCGTTTTCTTCTCTTTCCCACCTAGCATGCAATTCAGCCATCAATCTAATATTCTCATTAATTTGAACTTGGATGGCGTTTGCTGTAGTAACAATTTTATTGTCATTATCCTTATTAGGCATAACTTTCAATTTTAAAAGATCAACATCAGAGGCAAGCCTATCAACCTTAGAAGCAAGAATATCAATTTTATCAAGCTTTTCTTCAACAGATTTGTTAAAAGCAGTTTGTGTACTAATAAATTCTTTAAGCATGGATTCAAGACCAGGGGGTACACTCATATTATTGTTGTAAGAATTCCCATAAGAATTACCATAACCATTACCATTAGCAGAAGGATATGGCCTATAGTTGTTACCAAAATTATTCCTATAAGCATTGTTGTTGAAATTATTATTTTTAATGAAGTTCACATCAACATGTTCTTCTTGGGCAACCAATGAAGCTAAAGGAACATTATTAGGATCATCATTAGATCTACCATTCACAAGCATAGACATAATAGCATCAATCTTATCACTCAAGGAGGAGGTTTCTTCAACAGAATTTACCTTCTTACCTTGTGGAGCTCTTTCCGTGTGCCATTCAGAGTAATTTATCATCATATCGTCAAGAAGCTTTGTTGCCGCCCCCAAAGTGATGGACATAAAGGTACCTCCAGCAGCTGAATCCAATAGGTTCCGCGAAGAAAAATTCAATCCTCGCATAGAAGGTTTGGATGATCATCCAAGTAGTTAGTCCATGGGTAGGGCAATTCTTTACCAAAGATTTCATTCTCTCCCATGCTTGAGCAACATGTTCATTATCTAATTGCTTAAAATTCATTATGCTACTTCTCAAAGATATAATTTTAGCGGGAGGATAATATTTACCAATAAAAGCATCCTTACATTTAGCAACCAATCTTTAGCTCTTCCTCTTAAGGAGAAAGGAAACAATTTTAATTTTATAATGTCACCATCTACATCTTTATATTTTTGCATTTCACATAGTTCAACAAAATTATTAAGATGGGCAGCAACATCATCGGAACTAACACCGGAAAATTGCTCTCTCATAACAAGATTTAGTAAAGCAGGTTTAATTTCAAAGAATTCTGCTCGTAGTAGCAGGTGGAGCAATAGGTGTGCATAGGAAATCATTATTATTTGTGCTAGTGAAATCACACAACTTAGTATTCTCAACAGTACCCAATTTAGCAGTAGTAAATAAAGCAAACTAAATAAAGTAAATTCAAGTAACTAATTTTTTTGTGTTTTTAATATGGAGAACAAGACAGTAAATAAAGTAAATCTAGCAACTAATTTTTTTGTATTTTTGATATAAGAGCAAACAAAGCAGTAAATAAAGTAAAGTAAAGCAAGACAAAAACAAAGTAAATAGATTGGATGTGGGAGACTCCCCTTGCAGCGTGTCTTGATCTCCCCGGCAACGGCGCCAGAAAAAGTTTTGCTGGCGTGTAGTTGACGTGGGAGTTAGAAATCTTCGTGGTGTAACTTTTCTTCAGTTCCCCGGCAACGGCGCCAGAAAAAGAGCTTGATAGCGTGCAAGACACACATCCGTTGGGAACCCCAAGAGGAAGGTGTGATGCGTACAACAGCAAGTTTTCCCTCAGTAAGAAACCAAGGTTATCGAACCAAGGAACACGTGAAGGTTGTTGGTGGCGGAGTGTAGTGCGGCGCAACACCAGGGATTCTGGCGCCAACGTGGAACCTGCACAACACAATCAAAGTACTTTGCCCCAACGTAACAGTGAGGTTGTCAATCTCACCGGCTTGCTGTAAACAAAGGATTAAACGTATTGTGTGGAAGATGATGATTGTTTGCGAAGAACAAGTAAAGAACAAGTATTGCAAGTAGATTGTATTTCAGATGTAAAGAATGGACCGGGGTCCACAGTTCACTAGTGGTGTCTCTCCGATAAGAAATAGCATGTTGGGTGAACAAATTACGGTTGGGCAATTGACAAATAAAGAAGGCATAACAATGCACATACATATATCATGATGAGTACTATGAGATTTAATCGGGGCATTACGAAAAAGTACATAGACCGCTATCCAACATGCATCTATGCCTAAAAAGTCCACCTTCAGAGTTATCATCCGAACCCCTTCCAAGTATTAAGTTGCAAACAACGGACAATTGCATTAAGTATGGTGCGTAATGTAATCAACACAAATATCCTTAGACAAAGCATTGATGTTTTATCCCTAGTGGCAACAAGCACATCAACAACCTTAGAACTTTCTGTCATTGTCCCAGATTCAATGGAGGCATGAACCCACTATCGAGCATAAATACTCCCTCTTGGAGTCACAAGTATCAACTTGGCCAGAGCCTCTACTAGCAACGGAGAGCATGCAAGAACATAAACAACATATATGATAGATTGATAATCAACTTGACATAGTATTCAATATTCATCGGATCCCAACAAACACAACATGTAGCATTACAAATAGATGATCTTGATCATGATAGGCAGCTTACAAGATCTAACATGATAGCACAATGAGG
The DNA here is from genome assembly GCF_022539505.1 of Lolium rigidum. Classification (NCBI taxonomy): domain Eukaryota; kingdom Viridiplantae; phylum Streptophyta; class Magnoliopsida; order Poales; family Poaceae; genus Lolium; species Lolium rigidum. The sequence goes on from NC_061508.1 coordinate 193,868,471, forward strand.
AGAAGACAATCATCTAGCTACTGCTATGGACCCATAGTCCAGGGGTGAACTAATCACACATCGATCCGGAGGCGATCATGGCGGTGAAGAGCCCTCCGGGAGATGATTCCCCTCTCCGGCAGGGTGCCGGAGGCGATCTCCTGAATCCCCCGAGATGGGATTGGCGGCGGCGGCGTCTCTGGAAGGTTTTCCGTATCGTGGCTCTCGGTACTGGGGTTTTCGCGATGAAGGCTTTAAGTAGGAGGAAGGGCGGAGTCGGAGGGCTGACAGGGGCCCCACACGCTAGGGCGGTGCGGGCCCCCCTTAGGTCGCGCGGCCCTAGTGTGGCGGCGCCTCGTCGCCCCACTTCGTGATCCTTTCGGTCTTCTGGAAGCTTCGTGGAAAAATAAGACCCTGGGCGTTGATTTCGTCCAATTCCGAGAATATTTCCTTTGTAGGATTTCTGAAACCAAAAACAGCAGAAAACAGCAACTGGCTCTTCGGCATCTCGTCAATAGGTTAGTGCTGGAAAATGCATAATAATGACATAAAGTGTGTATAAAACATGTGAGTATCATCATAAAATTAGCATGGAACATAAGAAATTATAGATACGTTTGAGACGTATCAATCACCAGCCAGAGGAGGAGATGTACAAGCACATCACCAAGAGCACACAAAACCTCTACAGTAACACAAATTCTAGGAGCTGGAGTGAGGTATACCCAAATTCATGAGCAAGCATCAGTTTTGATCATAACACAAGCATATGCATAATACACACACAAGCCAGAGGGTATGATTACCCTGTTTGTATCATCATTTGGTGTTATACCACTTGATGCTGGCAAAATAGGGAATAAGCCAGAAGAGATGAAGCCTAGTGGTGGTACATTTGGAATCAAAGGAATGGCATGATTTTTCAGCAGCAAAGGCCATCCTTTAGATCATGGAAGAGGGAATTCATTAATGGTTTGTATCTGCATAAGCATAGGGTCAAGAAAAAGGATGTTGCTCAACTTCAGGCTTGGATTGACTCTCTACCTTAGTTTCTTTTTCTGTTTTCTTGTTTTTACTGTACATATGTAACTTTGTTGGGTTTTGCTTTCAATAAATAAATTGCTGTGAGGCTTTGCCTCACAGTTCTCTTTCAAAAAAAAAGTGTATCACCACTACAGCAAACCAAAGAATCAAGCAAGGATTGATCCACAGCTAGCCTAGCCCAACTCGCCTAGCACTAAATGGTTTACTAAACCATTAGAAATAAAGAAAAATTATTGTCTATTTTGATTTTCATCATCAAAAGCTACTGGCAATCCAAAATGGGATCACCCAGTAAGCATCTATCAAGTCACAGAAAGCCACCGAGAGGGGAGCTACCCAAAAACAGCAGATAAGTACTTCCAGGCTCACCTCAACCACAAAACCATCAAGCCAAGCATTTTTATCATCACCCAGATGGGTTCAAAGAAGAGCTAGGGTCCCCAACAATGGTTGGCATCCCTCTAGCTCAAGTAAATTAAGTATAAGATTCATCACTGCAAGCAGTTCATCTCATTTATCCATTAAATCATGACAAGCTATACAGATAAATGAAATACACAAGCAACCAGTAACACATACACTTGCAAATGAGCCAGAGGATCACTGCAAGCATCAGTATATGCCTTATTAAGCAATAGCATCTACCAAAGACAGGGTAGGGAGCTACACAGATACCAAGAGCATCACCAACAAGGCACACATTGAAGCACAACAAGTAACCATCAAGCAATTGATGATCATATGATCATCAAGAGCTTGCAAGAACTTGCTAGAGCCTGCTAGGGTCGAGCATAGTATCAGGAATTAACCAGTTACTGAAGAAATACACCCAAACCATAAATGAATAAACAGAAACATAATTTTTGAATTTATACTTGTATCCAGAAGCACATCAAAGACATGATGCACCACTAGATCAAGTTACACAAGGATAGCACACAGCACACACCACTGGCTCTTGCTCAAGCAAGGATTACTCAAAGTAATCAAGCCAGGGATGAGTTAAATGAATATACATGATCAGACAGTAGCATAGCAACGGCTGGAGCAACATGGCAATGCCATGAGCATCACAGCATGCTCATGAGCAAGGGCATAAGCTTCACAGCAACATAACAAGCACAACTGGCACTTGCAAATGCAAGTATTGCAAGTAGCAGTAAGCCAGATATGCTCATATAAATGGCCTACACATATAATCAAGCTACTTCCACAACTAAAGTGATCAAGCAAGCAATGGAGCAGACCTTAGCAAGGACAGTAGCAAGGAAGGAATGGCAAGAGCAGTTCATGGCATCCAAGGCGTGCAGCATAGCAGTAAGGGCATGTCATGGATAGCATAGCAACAGTCAATAGCACAGCAGTAAGAAAGGCACTAGGGCCAGCACAACAACAGCAACATGCATGGCACACGAGCAGTAGAGCATGGCCAACACCTCAACGAGGAAGGTAAGGCCGGCGACTAGAGCAAGGAGAAGATGAGGAGGAGAAAGAGGACCAGAGAGGGGGCGTACTTGGAGCAGAGGCACCACGACGTCACCGTGGCGGCACTGCCTGGCCATGGCAATGCCACGCCGCGGCCAAGCTAGGCGTCGCCGAGCGCAGGTGCTCCAGCACCACCACGGCGATGCACACGGCATCACCACGGCGACCAGGAGCGCCGGCAGATGGCGAATCGCCGCAGGCACCGCACAACCCTAGTTGCAGTAGGGTTGGGGAGAGTGGAGGAGGCCGTCAATCATAGATTGGCATGGACAATTGGGTGCGTCGTCGAACGGAGAAGCGAAAGCACCCTATCTCATCGCCGGAGACCGTCGGGGTAAATCGGTGACGGCGCAGGCGACCACAGCGTCGCGGGAGCAGAGCGGCTAGGGTTAGATGAGGAGGCGAGGAGAAGGAGTGGGTGCGACCGAGTGGGCCGGACCAGGCTAGGTGGGTTTAGCCCAACCCACTGGGCTTCACCCTGACAGGTGGGCCCAAGGGCAAAATTGTCATTTCACAATTCTATTTAAAACAGTAACTTTGAACTAATACCATAAATTGTAAATAGCTCTAAAAAATAGATAAAAATATGCAAACCACTTAAAATTTATTCTCTATCATAATTAAATATGAAATAGATTTTTCGAAACAAATAAATAATAACCATTATTAATTTCAAAGAATAATGAATTAATAAAAAATCATTAAAAATGAACTCATATTTTTAATGATTAAATAAGTCCATAAATTATTTTGGACTTAAACAAAACTTGGAAACATTCCAAGATAATATTTTCACTCTTAAGGAGTATTCCTAAATTATTCTTATTCGCCACCTCCGACATTAAATCATTAAGCATCGGGAAGGGGGAAACCAAACCCTAAAAGTCAAAAGCATGCATATTTGAATATTTAACCATTGCCCTTACCGGACAATGATGCTATCTTTTAGAAATAGAGGATCAGAGTCAGTCAAAACAATCCAACTGCACTACCTTGCAGTCAGCAGGCAAGTTCATCGCTTGCTCATGTTACTTTGAGTATTTTTATCGAATTACTTGCAAAGTACTATACTTATCACTCTTGCATGAAAAGAAAAAATGCTAATTTCATAACTATGAATATGACTATGTGGTGGGAAATGGAACCATGGTATGAGTATGGTGGAGGTTCCATTGCAAGGGTTTGTATCCATCTAGGATTAACAACAAATATCGTCAAGTGATTCCTGTGCCGTAAGACTCGTGTTAACCATAAGATCTGGAGTGGGACGGAGTAGTCAATTGTACTTCTTCCTATCGTACATCAACGGGTGCACTTACCATAGCAGTTGTGTCTTGCGAGAACAACCGATGGGTGGGGATCCCATTCTAATTCTCCACGGTAATGCGGTCTATGAGGGGTTGCAACGACCGGCGAAGGTATAATGGTCGCGAAACCTGATAGTAGTCGAGGTCGGATGGTATCCTATGGATACGCTGACCGACGAGGACCCAAGATCGGAATTGCAACAAAGGGTGGGTGTGCGGGGTCGCGAAGGAATACAAAATTGGCTAAGACCTTATACCGTGCCTCACACCACGGAAGTGTGGACGGGAAAGCTGCCCGGTTGGCACCAAGGTTAAGATCTCTTATGGGTAAAGCAACACACCTCTGCAGAGTGTAATGAATCGTGACCTGTCACTCCCTGTTCCGGGATTTGGAACTGCCAACGATGCCGGAAAGGAACTCCATGAAGTTCTAGACACCCGGTGAAGGCTGACGGACATAGTTCTTCTGAATAAAAGCAACCTTTGAAGAAATGATTATGAAAACTTCAGTGGCATTAGACTTTCTGGTCTAATACCGTAGTTAGTGCATTAAACACCTCTTTCCTATAATGAACTTGTTGAGTACACTCGTACTCATACCTCTTATAATCCCCTGCTTAGATTGTCTGAACCACCTGGAGGAGGCAACTGAAGGACCAGATGGAGCAGATGGGATCTGCTATGAAGAACCAGACCTCTCTGGAGAAGTAGAGGGGGTTGACTATCTGATAGTGTACGGAACCGGGGATGTTCCAGAAGGAGAACAAGCTTAAGTAACTAGAAGTAGTAGTAGTAATCGAGCAGTACGAACTCTATATTACTTAACTGCTCGAGTTGAATAATGATAAACCTTTTAAGGCCTATATTGTATAAGTTGAGTAGGGTTCACTTAGAACCTAGGAGTAAACCTCTAAGGACCCAGGAGGAGCTCCAATGTGATGTATATGTTTGGTTTGTAATATTATGTGACTGAAATAAAGACCAGCTATGCTTCTGTTGTACTACTCTGAGGGATGTAATATTTGCGGATTGGTACTTCGCATATGTTATGTCAACGACTGTCATACTATAACATAGTTGGCTGCTTTTTTTACCCCAAAGGGTATAAGAGTTAGTTTTTAGGACACCACCCATATTTTTGATCAGTGGTAGAGATGCTATAAACGAGCTTAGGCCCAAAATTAGACATTTGATTGCGCAAAGTTCCCCAGCTACCGAGTGTTGAAGTGTTGGCGTATTAGCAACCAATAGTGTGTCCATCAATAATTCATAAGAAATTTAGATGAAAATTTCTGGTAGATTTGTATTAAAATTATAATACAATTTTTTTGGCCATTACACAATGCGCACAAGAGAAAAAAGTACTCCCTATGTTCTATATTAATTGTCGTAGATTTAAAATATCTATACATAAAATATATCTAGATATTATCAAGAGTTTTTATGCATGTCCCTCTGTTTCTTTTAGGAACTGAACCAGATGGTGTTAGTACACCACCTCTTAGTTTCATCTCCATGTAACTGCCATCGATGAGGCTCTTCCATTGCCTATAAACACGTAACCAAGTACCTCAAATAGGAGCATCACTTCTCAGGAACATCAATATGATTATCAGAACATCCTCTTCCTGAGTCTAGCTAGATCCGATCTCAACCAACCCTTATGCTCGCCGTGGTCCCTCCATCTAAACCAGCGACAACTAATATGGAACAAAGGAAGTACAAGTTATGTAGTGACTTAGTTTCATAATTTCTCTCTCTTCCTACACGATACTCAAGACTAGTTTCATTTCATTTTGCCACAATTTTTGAACCAAATTGGGATTTGATATTTTTTAACATACTACTTATACGAGCAGGATATCGTGGCATCCCGGGAATAAATAGGCGTTGCATAATGTGTTGGATGTATTATTAAGCCTCTAAAACGAGTATTTATAGAGGTGCAAGGATAACTTGGAGTATAAGACAAGGAACGAATCCTATCTATATCCTACATATTTCCATAACCAAATATACCATACTCTAACATCCCTACAGTCGCAATGGTAGTGTCGTGAACAATAGGAACATTGCGGACGATCAGACTGGAGTAGAAACAAAAGTAGGCAAGTGAGCTGACATTCCCCCTCCGCTAGTAGTAGCGGGAATGTCATTGATTGTGTCGCATCACATAAGCTTGACTTGTAGCGGAATATGTTGAGGTGTTCAAGCGAGGTGGTATCCCTTTGTGCCGATGTCGAGGTAGCCGAGAGCGTTGGACGCTGCAAGCTTTGTCGTGGGCGGGGACGGAGAGGCATCGGTGGGCGAAATTTTTGGGTGGTGGCTGGGGCGTCAATTGCGGCCGGGAACTGCACCAAAGGTCACGGAAGGCGGTGGGAAGGATGACGGGGATTGTTACCACACGCTAGGGAAATTTCTTCGTGTGGCGGTTGGCCTTTTCCGCTTCTTTTTTCCCATTATCACAATCCTACAAATGGATTGTCATATTTTCCAATCTCATAGCAAAATATGGGTTCTTACCTAAAGAAAAGCTCTAGGTCTTTGGTAAGCCGTTGGGGCAAATTTTGCTTCTAGACCCCCTTTGTTAGTCAATTAGTTTTTGAAAAAAAAAAATCTCTGCATTCTACCAGTGTTGAAGACGACTTCCATCTTCGGATTTCAAAACTCGGAATAGGTTTGAAAAGGAGATGTGCAACCAAAAAAATGCAAGAGATAGGCACGTGGCACACTGGGGAGCCATGGCAACCGTCCACGTAGCCCCCAACCCCAACAAACCAGGTGCCCTATCTTCCCACTTCTCAACCATCCCGCGGGAGGAACCGCAACCGCCCTTATCTCACCGTGGATGATAATCAGATAATAAAGCGATAAACATGGGCGCTAAGATTAGAACTCTCGTTGCATAATACAATCAGTTAATCACCCTCCCACTCCAGCCTGCAGTTAACCACCGTGTCATTTAAGTATTTCTTCTTCCTCCCCCAAAAGGCGAGGCAGGAGATTCTCCCCACAATACCCTCCGCCGCTGCCGCGGGTATATATACTCCAGCCCCGCCACCTCCAACTCGCCACAGACACATCCGCACACCGGCCAACGGTAGCGCCACACAGATCCTCTCCTCCCTCGCCACGCGCCGGCGGGAAGGAAGCAACAGACAAGATGGTGGGCCTACTCCCCCAGACCAATGCGGCGGCGCAGGCCGAGGTCCTCGGCGACGCCTGGGACTACCGCGGCCGGGCCGCCGCCCGGTCCACCACCGGCCGCTGGGGCGCCGCCGCCATGATCCTGGTGGCAGAGCTCAACGAGAGGCTCACCACCCTGGGGATCGCGGTCAACCTGGTGACCTACCTCACGGCCACGATGCACGTCGGCAACGCGGAGGCGGCCAACGTCGTCACAAACTTCATGGGCACCTCCTTCATGCTCTGCCTGCTCGGCGGCTTCGTCGCCGACTCCTTCCTCGGACGCTACCTAACCATCGCCATCTTCACCGCCATCCAGGCATCCGTGAGTACCCACAACTCTCCCTCTTTTTTCTTGACTTGCTTGCTTTGGCGTTCGTGCCGCCGCCCGCCGTGCTAGTTTTAGTTTTTTACCGCTTTGCCCTTTTCGCATGAGATCCCTTTTTGGTGGTAGGTTGTTGATAGTCATTTTTTTATTTTGTCTTCAAAAGTAAAGAGATAACCAATCAACAGTCCTTTTAAATCTTCTGTTTTTACCAAGTGGAGCACACGGCTTGATTCTGGATGCTGTTGTGAAAAGAACGGACGCCCGAATAACACTGTTTAATCATCATGCCTTCATCACCATGATGGGCCTAATACTTCCAAGATCGCCGCATGGCGTACGTGGCCATGTCGATGTCGCACAGTATAGTAATCATCAAGGATGAATCTATTCTCCCTCTTGATAAATCTGGAGATGCTAGTTTGCATAAGATTAAAAATGAACTTATGTATATGCTAATGTTTCACAAGTTGAGAATCAACAAGAACTGATTTTTTCTTGAAATCACCTACGTGCAGGGCGTGACGATCCTGACGATCTCTACTGCTGCTCCGGGGCTGCGACCTCCGGCGTGCGCGGCGGAGGGCGGCCCGCTGTCGTCGACGTGCACCCGCGCGTCCGGCGCGCAGCTGGGCGTGCTGTACCTGGCGCTGTACCTGACGGCGCTTGGCACGGGCGGGCTCAAGTCGAGCGTGTCCGGCTTCGGCTCCGACCAGTTCGACGAGACGAACAGCGGGGAGAAGTCGCAGATGATGCGCTTCTTCAACTGGTTCTTCTTCTTCATCAGCCTGGGGTCGCTCCTGGCTGTCACCGTGCTCGTCTACGTCCAGGACAACCTGGGCCGGCCGTATGGCTACGGCGCCTGCGCCGCCGCCATCGCCCTCGGGCTGGTGGTGTTCCTGGCCGGCACACGCAGGTACCGGTTCAAGAAGCTGGTGGGCAGCCCGCTGACCCAGATCGCCGCCGTGGTGGTGGCGGCGTGGCGCAAGCGCAAACTCCAGCTGCCCGCCGACACCTCCATGCTCTACGACATCGACGTGGCCAAGGTGGCCGCCGCCGAGGGTGCCTCCACGAAGAAGAGCAAGCTCAAGGACCGCATCCCGCATACCAAGCAGTTCCGGTAAGCTGGCTAATTACCAAATCATCCTACTTGTTGCTTGAGTGCTTTACCTATTAGTAATTCTACAAATACAGTATACTTACTTAGTATCACCTCTCTCTTAGAGGTAGTGCCTCAAGGTTTAGGCAGTGATGAACTCATAGTCAATGGGGGTATATGGGTCAAAGCTGCATGCACGGGCAGTGAAATAGAAACCACACATATTGTGCTGCTGACTAGAGTTGACTTGGGCCCACATTTAGCCAGAGGAGATCCTGCAAGAGGACATGAGCCTCATAAAAAGAGCAAGGCTGGCCAAATTGATTGCTTGCTTGTCATTGAATCAGTAATTGTAAGGTGCGAGGTAGGAGAGGGTCCATCCCAATGCAAGTTGGTTTTTGGATTCAGGCTTTGCCTTGGCTGTCCCCTCCAAATCTGTTCGTCATTTTCCCCCAACTTGGCCGTAGCCAATGACAAGGGCCAATCGAGAGCGACGCAGGAGCCCGTTCTCGTAAGAACACGAGTACCTACCAGCCAGCTTTGGTGGGACGAACCTAGAACAAAAACGACATAGAGTGGCAACCCTACGGCCGAATTAAGACAGCACCTCTAAGGACAGAGGTGTGTACAAGTGGAGTACTAGTCCTAGGTGCTACTGTAGGTGCTATACATACTCCATCCGTGCTAAGATTTTTTGGTAGATGCATGCATGTATCTAATCGCATTTTAGAGTGTAGTTTCACTTATTTTGGTCTATATGTAGTTGCTTTGAAATATCTAAAAGATCTTACATTAATGAACAATTGTATACAAAGAAGGCTGTAAACTTAAAATCATAATGAAAACATCACTGAAGAGTGCCAATACAATAACTCTTGTGGAAATTGGGGGAAATAATTTGGTTGCACATACATAGTGGCCCGATCAGAACCGACCAGCATGCATGCATGGTTAAGTTAAGGCACTCCACTCTATCCAATTAGCAGCAGTGTTTAGGGGAGAGGGAGAGAGAGAGGGGAAGAAGATAAGCAATAGCTGAGCGAGGCACGCGACAAATGGGAAGTTTGGCAGGAACCAGGCAATAATGCCACTATTCTAATGTCGAAAGCACGAGGGGTCACGAGACCATGCTGCTTGCTCTTCTCCGGCCCTGAAACCGACCTGCATCTTCCGCTGCACCTGCGCCTGCATCCAAGGCTGAAGTAACATACAAGGGCGCAAGTCCACGGCGTGTGTCACCTGCTGCGGATTCAGAGATGGATGTACGTGGATAGATAGGGATAGGCTGGCCGAAGATATGGTCATGCGGGGGGAGGATCGGGGGCTCTGCACGCTGCACTCTGGTCGGTAGACGACGCCAAACAGCAACTGTTCTCTAGCGATTTGGGAGTACGGTGCTCCTGTATTCCTGATTCTCCTGCCGGAGGGGGACGGACGGAGCTTTCTCCTACCTACTGCTCGTCCTCCTCCTCCTATCCTTGGAGCTGGAGTGTGAAGAGGCCAGTTTTCCTGGTAGCTTCGTACGAAACCTAGTCAGCACTCAGTAGCCGTGGAATTCCTCTGTTCGAAACGGGGAGCGTTTCGACTGTACTTTGCTACCGCCGACAGTTTAAACAACAACACTAGTAGCGTAGAGCTAATCAAACTGTTAGCTAGGCTCGTGCTACATGTCATTAGCAGCAGCTGCCTCAGACTTATCAAGGCTAGACTACATTTCATTACACAATGAGGTTGCATATCATAGCTAGGGACTTCTAACTCGTCTAAAATGTCATTAGCAGCAGTAGCTTCTTCTTTTTTTAACTTCAGAATCAAGAATCCAGCCCGATTCAGCTCCACACCTATATATTGTCCTATGTGACCTACCCGACTCTTGAAATATTTTCTGTTGCTATCAAACCAAGCAAACAGACATTGCTAATACTCCATGGTGGGCCAGCTAAGAGAGCTAGACAACTGAAGCAAGTAAAATCTGCCATGGATATCCCCCTCAATTATTAGATGTCTGTTTCCGCATAGGACTGAGACGTGTGCTTACCGAAAGCTCTGCATGATTGGGCAGTAGAAAACACGAAAAAGCCCGCCAAAGAAACAACTAGAGAGAACTGAGAAGAAAGAACTGAGTGCTAGCACTTGACTAGCGGCAGTAGTATGTGTCTGTAGGAAAAGCTTAGCCAGGGAGGGCGATGTCGACAAGGAGATCTAGGCAGACCTTTCTTCCTCACATGCATCTGCCCTTCCCTTTTGGCACGGCTCACTGGGAGACCAGGATCCGTGGCACGTCGATCTGTCCAACTCGTGCTCGGAAAGCACTCGAGAGAGTTCATCTTCCCATGGACCATGCTGCACCGTCTATAGGTGATAGGCCCTCACTAAAAGCAGTGAGGGAAACTCAAGGCATGTGATGTATGTGCGCCTTGTGGTTGCCCTCTCTTGACAAATAATTGTCTGGTTGGTGTCTTGGTGAGGTTGATGGCCGAGGAGGAGGTGAAATGAGATCCACCACATAGTTAGTAGCCGTTAGTCGCCAGGTCTACCGCCTATTAGAGCACTGTTGTGCTATTTGAACGAACGAACGGTCCGCGTGTTACTGCCCGTCGCTGCTAACTTTCTCTAAAAGCCAAGTGTCGTGTCTCACACACGTGTAGTCCACCCTAGTTGTGTTTGGCGAGAACACGTGATTTCGTTCAATTTCCCCCCTTGGCGGTCGGCCAAGGCGCAGACATTGTTGGGATAATATTTGAAGGGCGGCTCAGGGATAATGGTTTTCTTGGCAAGTTCCCCTGCCACGATTTCAGTTCCCTATATGGCGGTGAGATGCACACGGCAAGGGGGGAGTTCCTTTAGTTAAATAATCACATGATTAGGTGATCAGGTCAGTTTTAACACTGCAATCAATATAAGGGTAGGATGGTGTCTCCCAAGGGTGATCACATGATAAGTTCATGATGATTCGCGGATCACGGGGATTATGAACTCGTTTTGCCCTCAGGTTCTACCTGGTGCTGCATATATATAGATCATGCATTATCATCGGTTGCATCACATGAACAGCTAATGTTCCTCGAATCCTAATTGGCTGTCACTCCAGTTAAGCATGTGCAGGTGGGAGAGGATATTACCACCTAAACTACTTGTTTTATCACGGCAATTTGGAATAAAATATAAACTCCGAATACTTGGTTGTCCTCAACTTAAGTTTTCCTTCGTCACTTTTCACCTGTAGATGCTCTGCCTAACATGATTGCCTGTTTTAAGTGTTGTGATTGGATTGTCTCGATCTCGTGCAGAATCTTGTTCCTGAGACCACTGCTTTTCGTAATCAGTTGTTGCATCACTAGCCTTTTTACGTTTTTGGTTATGGAAAGTGGAAAGAACTTCGGGTGTTCTCTGTGTCAATCAAAGAAATCCTATGACAGGAAGCAATACTTTATTTCCGGATACTTCAGTTTTCTAATAAAAATTGCACTTATTTTCTGATGCTGTTCCATAATGGGTTTGTTCAGACTTATTTTTCTGCAACAACTGCTTAGATTTGTGAAATAAATAGAGAAAGGATTAGAAAAGAAAGTTATGGCAAGAATTCTTTAAGTGGGTTTAACATGTGTATGAACTCTGATGAAACCAATTTCTGAAACTTCTCTCTGTTTTGTTAGTCTGGGACTAAATGCCTGAAATACAATCTCGTTCTGTAATTATCAAGCCTGATCGTCTAACTTCTGCTGAATCTAAACCAAGAACAAGAAACATAGATGGTTTAATCGTTTCTGAAGTTGATTTTATTTCCACCGTAATGTAATTTTTTTCATTTCTGTAATCAGTTCTCGTTCTGATAGACAAACACACCTGAATCTTTTTGCAGTTTCTTGGACCATGCGGCGATCAACTCGAACCCGTCCGGCGAGCAGACCAAGTGGCAGCTGGCGACACTGACGGACGTGGAGGAGGTGAAGACGGTGGCGCGGATGCTTCCGATCTGGGCGACGACGATCATGTTCTGGACGGTGTACGCGCAGATGACCACCTTCTCGGTGTCGCAGGCCACCACCATGGACCGCCACATCGGCTCCTCCTTCGAGATCCCGGCCGGCTCACTCACCGTCTTCTTCGTCGGATCCATCCTCCTCACCGTACCCATCTACGACCGCATCATCGTCCCCGTGGCGCGCCGCCTCAGCGGCAACCCTCACGGGCTCACCCCGCTCCAGAGGATCGGCATCGGGCTCGTGCTCTCCATCCTCGCCATGGCCTCTGCAGCGCTGATCGAGGTGAAGCGCCTCCGCGTGGCACGGGATTCCGGCGTGCCCGAGGGAACCCCCGTGCCCATGTCGGTGTTCTGGCTCATCCCGCAGTTCCTCTTCGTCGGATCCGGCGAGGCATTCACATACATCGGCCAGCTCGACTTCTTCCTCCGCGAGTGCCCCAAGGGGATGAAGACCATGAGCACGGGGCTCTTCCTCAGCACGCTCTCTCTGGGGTTCTTCATCAGCTCCGTGCTCGTCACCGTCGTGCACAAGATTACTGGTGACCGCCGGCCGTGGATCGCCGACGACCTCAACAAGGGCGAGCTCTACAAGTTCTACTGGCTCCTCGCCGCTGTCTGCCTCGCCAACCTCATCGTCTACCTCTTCGCGGCAAGGTGGTACAAGTACAAGGCCGGCCGCCCAGGCGCCGACGGCAGCGTCAACGGCGTCGAGATGGCCGACGCCGAGCCTTGCCTCCACTGACTGACTCCCGCGTCCTCGCGGCACGTGCGTGCGTCCGTTCGTGTTTTGATCGGACGGTCTTGATTTATTCGCATGTTGTACCATCTCTATTAGTAACGGATGGAGCGTCGACGTGTCAGGATGTACGTGCCAGCATGCACGTATGCCATCGCGCGCGACGCCGTCCACGTGTGCCTGCGTGTGTATTTAGTATAATGGGATTAATAACTTCTTAGAGGTAAGAGAGTTGGGGCAGGGGTGTCAGTGACTCAATGTTGCTGCATTTTGTAAAAGATCCTCGACCAGAATGTAAAGTCACGCAAAAGAAAGTAAAAAATGTGGTATTGATTGACCTGAAAAGAGTTCCAATGTTTTCCTTTGTCCCCTATAAATGCAAACGAGGAACGACGCATGAACTACCCATTGGTGTGTGCATCAACTCATGCAAAAAATCTTCATCTATTATTATATCTCATCTTTTTCGGTGACTTTCGAAGTTATACCCACTCTTTATCATAAGTAAATACACCACAAAAGGCGTGCAACTAATATGTTTCAATTTTAGTTATCAATATGCAAATCATATAGGTTTGCATGATGAAAACAAAATAATTAGATTTTTCATAAAAACGATACTCCCTTAGATACTTTTATTAAAGAATAAAATTCAAATCAGCCATGCGCCCCCACCGCCGTTGAGCAACACAGCACCGGCACATATCGCCTAGTGCGACCCGGTCGGTGCGGAGGAGGAGCATGTACTGTGTTGTATTGTGATCCAAATTCATATACTAAAGGGAGGCTAACTTCTGACGAGCGGAGCGAGGCCCGCGGTACGGTACGGATCGTTGGCACCGCCTATATATACATCTTGTAAGCCGCCGGCTAGGGTTTATCAGATTATAAGATAACCCACGGCGTTTGTAAACACTCCCCGATATAGTGAAGTTTTGTTGGCTGGCGCCCGTGGTTTTTTCCCCTTCTGTGTTGGAAGGGGTTTTCCAGGTTAAATCTTGTGTCTCCGCTGCGTTTTCTTTTATCGTTCTTCGTTATTTGCTTGTCGCTTTTATCACATACCGCCGCCTGTGGACCGGCAAACAGGTGTGGTTGCGGGGGTAGAGGGAGGAGGCGGCGAGCGCAGGGTTCCGCCGAGGCTGAGAATCCTGGCGCCGCCGCTAGCCGGACAAGGATCCAGCCTCGTGGTCGTTGGTGGTTTTCTTCATCCACCTCGACAACTTCATCGTGGGTGAGATCATGCGGGAGTGGCAATGGTGGCGGCGGTGGGAGTGGGGAAGAAGATGCGGGCGTAGTCGTGGTTTAAGTACCGCTGGCCATCGATGCCGATGCATGCAGCTTCTAGCGCCATCAGCTTCATTGCCGGCGCAGTAGTTGAGGCGGCGGGCGCAGTGGTCAGCGACGGTCCTGATGGCAAACGCTGCTGCCCGGTCAGCCTTCTATCGTTGGGTCACTTCCAAGTGGGCCTGCGGCACGCGCGGTCGGACACACCGCGCAACGTCCGTGTAGATGCTTCGGTTTCCCAAATTTGGGGCGCCGATGGGTCGCAGTGCATGAGTCCATCCGCTTGCGTCGCTCCGTTGGAGCGTGCGCAAGTTGTCCGTTTGTCCGCTCGAACCGTTTCGGACAACCTAGAACCATTTGGGTCGGCCCCTGGAGATGCCCTTTAGTCTAACACGCCTTCTTTTGAGTTATGATGGTCGACCCGATGTGGACTAAGTTTGGAAGGCTAAAGCACCGATGAGAAGGGGCAGAGGGTGGTTTGGGTGGTCTTATGACTACCCATCCAAGTTGCAAAATAACAATACTACTCCCGTTTCGTTCAATAAAACGCACCCAAATTTTAAGACGAGTTTTGACCAGAAAAAATAAGCAACAAAATCTTGATTATATTCTACGATAATTAGTATCGTTTGATTCTGAAAAAAACTTTCTAGTGATGCTAATTTGTTACTAACAATCTTATATATTTGTAGTACTAGGTCAAATAAAACAAGGAAAACAAGAATGCACTTAAAAGCTGTAATAAAATTTATCAAAAGTCCATAAAAGCAAAGCATGACTAGTGAAGGGAAAAAATATTGGCGTCACCACTATGGGTGAGTTAAAAGTTCATTGCTTGGTTGTGGCGACGGCTACGCAACGCCCCTATGCGATCAGGATCAGGAGACTCTACACACCCGCTTTTTGAATTTACTCTACTGAGAGAGAGGTGTCAGGTGTGGCACTACCTGCTACAGGAGTGGCTGCTTGGTCAACTCAAAGGATGTCAGGTCTGGGCGACTAGCTAGCGAACTGGTGGACATATCAACTCATTGTGAGGAGACGGACGCGACGTTTGACCCTAGTGGGAGCTTTGCAAAGAGATGGTCAGTCTAAATATAGGTGTTTCAACTTTATCAAGATATATATTTTTTTTTTTAACTAAAATACATGTAATATCTAGATAAAAGTGAGACATCTAGAGAACCAACCTGAGGTTGGGTGGTTAGGAGGGTGGTTGTACCCCCAGCCCACCAGAGTTCAAATCCCAGGTTTGACATCTGTGTGTCTCATAAAGGCGGAATATTCTTTCAGTGGGAGGCGACGTTCCCGTCGACAGCGAGGCGCCTGTGGTGACTTCGTCAATTTCAAGATCCAATCCGCCGGCTCAGTCTTCCGGAGGTGCTCATAGGGGTAGGGTGTGCGTGTGTGTCTTCATAGGGGTGAGTGTATGCGCGTGTATATGAGCGTCTGCGTTTGTACTGTGTTTGTCAAAAAAAAAAGTGAGACATCTATTTTTAGATAGAAACGGTAGTTATTTTAAATTTTGGGGTGAGGGAACGTAGAATGTGTATGTGAGAGTCGATGCAAGCCTACGGGCTGTGGACGGGTTTCAGGTACTTTCTTTCTACAAAAATGATTCGTCTTTCCACGACGCGTTCTTGGAAATATAGCATCATCTATAATCCGTTTCTTCTTTTCTCTCTATAATCCGCTTCTTCTTATTTATTTATTTTTTGTTTAAAACCCAATTATGTCTCCAAGATTTTATGTCAACATTCAATTATCATCATCCTCACATCACTCTCTTGATAACTTTTAAGGCCAAAATTTCTTGCATTTTAAGTGACCAGTGCAAAAAAGAATGTTAATAAGCCTCTTACATTGCAATCATAAGAGCATCTCCAGCGCCCCCCTCCCCCAAACCGCCCCCAGGATTTGGGACGTGCCGGACAAAAAAACGTTCCCAGTCATGTCCCCCAAAGCCGCTTTTTGTCTGACGCGTTCCGATACGGTGTCCGGCGCCCCGAGACCGTCCCCGCCCCACGGGGGACGCTCCGGGCACGCCGGACACAATGAAAAGCGAGACGGGCTCCCACCTGTCGGCTACTATTTCCATAAACCGTTGGTTCGCGCCTTTTTTTCTCGTCGCTCGTTCCCTCCCGCGCCTCCCACCCCTCCACCGCCGCTGGATTTGCCGGCCGTTTCGACGACTGATCTCTTCTAAGAGTCGGCACCATCGTCGCGGCTAGCACTCTCTCCGGTCGTTCCGCCGCTGCCGCTTCGCCTGCGCGTCCCAGAACGCGGCGTCAAATCCGCCCCACCTCCGCGCACACAAGGTGCTCGACGACTTGCCAGGTACGCGCGATTGGGCGATGTTCGTTGCGTCGTCTCCCGCAGCTCAATTTTAACCATTGATTTTGCTTCAGACATGGATAGCGACGACGAGATGATTGCCCTACTTCTGGAGGACGAGCAAGCCTTCGACGACGACCTCCGGGAGCATTTGCTGATCATCGCGGCCCTCCAGGACGTGCTTAACGCCGAGGCGGAGAAGAGGAAGAGGCCGCGCCGCGGAGGATCAAGGCCGGGGAGAAAGAAGTCGAAGCCCCGACAGAGGATGGAGGGGCATACCATGCTGCACAACGACTACTTCGCAGATGACGCAACAACATATGTCGACAATTTTCAGCGCCGGCATAGGATGAGCAAGGGTCTGTTCATGAATACCCTCCACGGCGTTCGAGAGTTCGACTCCTACTTCAAGCTCATGCACGACGTTGTAGGCGATATTGGGTTCTCGTCGATTCAGAAGTGCACCGCCGCCATGAGGATGCTTGCATACGGAGCACCTGCCGATACACAGGACGACTACCTTCGCATGAGTGAGTCTACTGTCATTGAGTGCATGTACAAGTTTTGCCGAGCTATGGTGGGAAAGTTTGGCAAATACTACTTGAGAGGGCCAACTGAGGAAGAGACTACAAGGATCATGGCACAAAATGCTGCCAGAGGATTCACTGGAATGCTTGGAATCATTGATTGCATGCACTGGTCATGGAAGAACTGCCCGTTTGCTTGGCAAGATATATACAAAGGGCGTCATGGATATTGTAGTGTGGTGCTTAAAGCTGTGGCAGATTATGACCTCTGGATTTGAAGGGCAACTATGAGATCAATGGCCACCAATATACCAAAGGCTATTATCTAGCCGATGGTATATATCCAACATGGGCCACTTTTGTCAAAACAATCTCGAATCCATCAGGTCAGAAGAATCCCCACTTTGCTACACGACAGGAGGCTTGCAGGAAGGATGTCGAGTGGGCATTTGGTGTGCTTCAAGCTCAATTTGCAATTGTTCGGTACCCTGCTCTAAGCTGGTCTCACGACCAAATGTGGGAGGTGATGCAGGCTTGTGTGATCATGCACACCATGATCATCGAGGATGATCGCAAGAATCATGCCAGGTCATGTGTTGCTCCCTATGAGTGTGAAGACCCTCTTGCGGAGGTTGATCATGAGTTGCCTGCAGATTTTGCTGATTTCCTCACCATGCACGCAGAGATCCGTGATAGCAATGTTCACGAGCAGCTTCAAGCTGATCTTGTTGAGCATTTGTAAAGGATCAAAGAAAATGTCGCGGCACATTGATCTAGCCCTATTTATTTGTTATTTTATTGTTCATTGCATTTTAATTTGAAAACAATCTCCGTAAACATATTTATTTGTATGTTATATTTAATAAATGGTTGTGTTTTCAAAAACCCTTGTTTAATGTTTGGGGGCGACGTTTGGGGGACGAGACTGGGGAGCGACGTCCCCCAAACGCGGCACGAACAAAACACGTCCCCCTAACGCTCGATCCAGCGCGGTTTGGGAGACGGTTTGGGGGACGCGACTGGAGATGCTCTAAGTTCGCAAAAATAGGAAAAGATGGCTTCATGCGGCCGCCGTCGGTAGCATCTCTTCACTCTAGCCACCCCTAAGCCCGACGTGCCTAGATCTAGACTCCCCGCAACTCTCTCGTCCACCTCCGCATGACAGCTAGGCCCGGGAGATGAGCTCCAGCGACTGCGTTGGTTACTCCGCCTCCTTCAACCCACTCTGCCATCACGAGCCCTACTGTTGGGCTGCTAGCGATGACGAGGAGGATGCTGAGGAGCTGGCCCATGTGTCACCGCCACCTGCTCCATCTCCACGACCCCCTTCCTTGCCGCCGCGTATGGCTCTGTCCGCGCGCCCCGTGGTCAAGCCGGCTAGCGTGGTGGTCACCGACATGCCCTCCTAGTTGGAGCTCCTGCCACCTCCGCCAATAGCGTTGGTCTGCCTTGTCCAGGTTGGTTGCCGGCCTATGGAGACTGCCTCTGTGACCCTCCCCGTGCTGCCTACCCATATGACCCCCTCCGTGTCCTGGTTCGGGGCTTCATATGCAACCAACATCGAGGAGGACGAGGACGAGCTCCCCCCCCCCCGCGGACGCCATGGTGTGTTGCTGGCGACAGTGAGACCGGAAAACGTCACCATCAAGACCTTCAACGTTGTTACTGCTGTCAAGGTTGATGGCAAGGAGGTGGAGTGCAGGCGAGCGTGGTGGATGGCAGGAGGTGCCTCAGTGCGGCTTACGTCGGCAAGCTCTGCTAGCCCTGCCAATTGCTCGTCCGCATGTCCGTGATTGGCTCGAGGGAAGATGTTGCAGGTACCTAGCTCCTGGTCATCGTGTTATTGTTTGCATTGATCCTTTAGGTGCTCTCGATGCCTTGAGAACGGTCACCGGGCACGTCACTGCCGTAATGTTAGGCGTCCTCTCAGCTTGTTAGTAGGCCCTGTCGCATTGCCGCCCCACCAAGCGCATGCTCCTCGCTGAATCCAGGTTGAGGTCTCGCTCCAGTCCAATGTGCCTCGCCGTTAGTCTTGGGCGTCAGTTGTTTCTGCTCTTGTTGGCTCTCTGGACTCGCAGATATATATACAATCCGCTTTAGAGAAGCAAGTTGAGTTGTTCCAGGAGGCCTTCCGTCCGCTTGATGAGGTTATGGACTCCTTGCACAGCTGGCTACTAGCGATTGGGGGCTTTCTAGAGCGGGTGAAAGCTGCATTCGGTAGGCTCTCACGGGTGTCTGTCGATCCTTTCGTTCTACTTGATGTTGGCAAAGTGGGTACGAGCGGAGCGATCCTTTATGGATGTTTCTCTCCTCGTGCTAGTACCTGCTCGGAGGCCACAGCTTCGGTCATGCACATCATGCATGAGCTCCTAGAGTTGTGTGGTGGTGTGGTTATGCCTCCTTTTGTCGAGGGAGTGATGTCTGACTCGCACGGGATCTCGGTTATGGCTTCTCCGCCAAGTCAGGCACTTGGCTTTCAAAAGAGTTGTGTTGTTGATGTTGCAGTCTCTCTCTCGCGCGCGCATGAGTCTGGCTGGCATGTGGTTTCTATTGGTGATGGATTACTAAGTCAGGACTATTGGCAACGGTTCTCGAAGGTGTCATCGTCGCCAAAGGCTTGCGTTTTTCTCGCCACCTTAGTTGCTGCCTACCGTGGATTCATGGTTGACAAGGGATTAACTAGTCAATGCCTACGTATTGTAGACTAGGATTTAGTTGGAAGTAGAGGGCAAGTAGATCTCGAAGGTTTCAGCCGAAAAGTACTCGACGATTAAGAAACTAGGGTTCTGTTGACAATGGATTCGATCCTCTCTTTGTCCCTCGACTCCCCCTTATATAGGAGGCGGAGCCGAGGGTTTCGTGTTATACAAGAGTACATATTCCGGGAGACTCTCTAAGTTCAACCCGTAAAGTTACACATCTCTATATTTCCTAATACAACTCTATCCTTCCTTAATACTAATTGGGCTTCCGAGCTTCATATTCTTCGACTTGTGGGCCTTCCATAAACCCCGGGTACCATCTTCGGCAGGCCCATTGGGGATGCCTATGTCAGTGGTTGATTGATGGGTGCCCCGCAATGTCATGTCCTGACTTTGTCAGCGCGGTGTTGGAGTGTTGTGTTTGAAGTGTTCGCTTTGTGGTCTCTTGTGTTGGCTAGAGTGGGTCCAACCATGTTGTTCGGGTCTCTGTTAGACTTGTGGGTGTGTTTGGTTGTGTTGTTAGTATGGGCTTGATCCTATTGTTGTAGGTTTCGCTCGGTTTCTCCTAAAAATTGAACACTCTCTTCTTAATTATGGATGCGGAAAAGTTTTTGCCTTTATTTTAAAATAAAAATAAAAACTTCGCAAAAAAAGTCGTAATGATGCTTTTACATTGAGATCGTAACTTCCTCTAAAAAAAACATTGCAATCCTAACTTCCTCTTAAAAAGACATTGCAATCCTAACTTCCATATATCGTGACGTGTTAGTTGCTGATCCAAAGGACCGCTCTGCATTTATCAGATAATAACTGGTTTGATCCGACGGCACACAACTACACAAACGGCGCGTCCGCATGGGCAGTTGCACACCCCTTCGCCAACCGTCAAGACCCATCGTACGCCGAAGTCTAAAACCTGGACGTACCAAACAGTGCGACACCGAGACAAACGGCGAGGGCAGGCATGGGCGACGACATGTACCAGAGCGATAGAGAGGATGGCGGCGGTGACACAGTCCGCGGATGGGACGCCGGAGGGGAGTCTGGAGTCACGGAAGTGCACAACGGCAGCGATGCGGCGTCGGGAAAGGCTCGGTGCCAAAGCGCCGGCGACTGGGACTCGACGGAGGAGACAACGGCGGACGATGAAGCCATGCCCTGCTCTCTGATCAGGCTCGTCGCGGCGAGGTGTGGATGCCTGCTGCTAGGGTTCTTGGCCGGCGCGATCGCCGCGGCAGCATGGCTGTTCCTGAAGTCTCCTGGGCGTCCGGAGCAGTTTATCGTGCCTACCTGAAGATCAGATCGCTTCTACAGGCCTAACAGTAGGAACAGAAACACGACACCATGTTGCATTCAGCCTGTAATTAGACATGTTGTATTCAGACTGATCACTCAGATGGATTTATTGGCTACTACTTCTTTAAAGGTATCTTTCCCTCGGAAATTCAATTCGGCACATGGGAGCATATGCTCCTGCCACCGGAAAAATATTTTGAAATGTTCAAAAAATTCGAACAAAAAATTTCACGCTTACGTATCAATATTTTACGTGCGCACATCAAGTCTTGCGAAAAACCGACATTTTTTGTGACTTGTGTGAAAAAGATAAACAAAACGTCTCGTACACAACCTTTGTTTACAGAAAAATTTGTCTTTTTTACAGATGACACTCAAAATGTCGGTTTTCTGTGGAACCACTTTGTGAACGTGTAGAATTTCGAAATGTATCCACTAAATTTTGTGGTCAAATTTTTCAAGATTTCAAAAGTGCATTTAAAATGAAGTTTAAAAACCGGGAGCATATGCTCCCGGGTGCCAAAACGCCACTCCGCCTATTGAATGCATAACTACATGGCCGAGTTCACATGACCAGATATTTGCATCGCATTGAAGTGAAAAGCCCTTCTTGAAAGTGAAAGATCTGACGAAATTCACCAACAATCGAGGAAACTGGAGAAGGAAACGGTACCAAATATACGAGATCAGAATGAATAAAGGTTATGGTGAATGTGACATAGGTTGCGACTGTTAAGATTTAAAACAAGTCTACTTCGATATAAAATCACGAAAACCACCACGTAATGTACACAAACCAAAGCTTCTAGGTGGGGCTGATGTTACAAGTTAGAACAGGCGCTCCTTTTAGGAGGAAAAACACAAGGGATAGGGCTACCCCACATGTTGCTATCCTTTCCTGGGGAGTAAAACTTTGTTGGAGACTACCTCTTCTATGTCTTCTTGAGGATGAAACCAGCCACGATGCCAAGAATACCGACGATGATCAAGAAGGTGATCGAGAAACCGCCGTTGCTTTTGCTGCTCTCTTTGCGTAGAAGGTCCTGAATCAAAGAGAAAACATAAACATTTTATCATATGAACTGATAAACTGCGTTCATGTTCACAGAATCCATGAAATACATATAGAAGTACTCAAATTATAAAGCATATGCATCATCATGTCCGCTGTAAGTTTTTACAGAAAAAAAAAGTCCAGCAAATGAAAACTTTGAATTTGTCAGTGGGGACTACTTTTTATATAATTGAACTTAGCAGATATACGCATCACAGATTTATTATCTACTTTCGCCAAAATGAACTACAACTTTAAATTGCATTGCCCATTAATAGGTCATCTGAACTTGAAGCCCAGAGTGAAATATTGTTAACTTTAGACAGGTTTCATGAAGAAAGAAATTTATTAGACATAATACCATAAGGTTCAGTCTAGAGAACACAACATTAGCAATCACTGGCTCTCTCTGAAAGAACACATTTAAAAGATTTTCCTACACCAATGAGCACTCTCTCTTACTGTAAATGGTTATGAGAAATAGAGCATGCATCTTAATTACATCAATTGACAATCTAAATGCCCGCGCAAAAAAAAGACAATTTGAATAATGCTCTAAACATAAGCGTTTAGTTGGCTCGTATAAAAAACCGATGGTATCAACAAATTTTCTTTGTTAAACCGCAAGCAAGAAGCCAAAACATGCAGTAGATTATCCGCATTTCCGTGTATTAGCTAAAGCATTGCGTATGTCTGGAGGAGATCATATCCACTCCGGTACAGTAGTAGGTAAGTTAGAAGGGGAACGCGAAATGACTAGGTTTTGTTGATTTATTGCGCGATGATTTTATTGAAAAAGATCGTGCTCTATACATTTCCCCTATTCATGATGAGCAAAAGGTAAAAAAGAAAAAAGAATTTATATCATTTGTTGAATTTTACATAAATAACTGAGATAAACAACCCCTTGAGTCACCATTGAGATGAAATGGTAAACAAACAAAGAAATGATGGATCTTTTTAAAGGATAATACTCTATAATTCAGCATTAATTTAGAATTATCACAGTTACGAAAGCACTTACCAACTCTTGTCGCAACTTCTGGTTTTGCTGAACAGCAGACATCTTCTCCTCAGTTAGCTTGGAGATCATGGAAGTTGCCTACAACAAATAATTACGGACCGGAGTACATTTTATCAAAAGATAGAACTTCAAAGGCATTCTGAGATGCAGAGTGCCAACAAAGAGATCATGTAATTTGGTTTTCTTTTGTAAGAAGTTTTTACACCTACATACAGTAGCCAATACCATCAAGACCATACAATTTTGTTTTCATATGTGCTACAAATAATCCATATAGTCCAAGCAGTGGAAAGTTTCCAAGAAATGGGTAACTCGTGTAGATCGCAAATTCATCTTGTGTGAGAATAAATCAGGAATCCTAGAGGGACCAAATTTATGAAAGTAGAATAAATACTTCATAATTCATATTCTACTTGGCATGCCTCTTTTTTCTAGGTATTGTGGGGTTTAGTAGTAGTAC
Organism: Lolium rigidum; assembly: GCF_022539505.1. Lineage (NCBI taxonomy): Eukaryota > Viridiplantae > Streptophyta > Magnoliopsida > Poales > Poaceae > Lolium > Lolium rigidum. The sequence continues at coordinate 193,892,298 of NC_061508.1, forward strand.
TGCTAAGCTATTTTTAGATCCCAATTCGATAGAGATACAAGTAATAGTGCATTATTTGAGAGTTAAGAGTAAGTCTCAGGAAGGTGTCGCCTATATCATGAAGTTCTAATGGTGGTAATGAACCTCACTCATCAGTCTTATCACCGCAACAAGATCACAGTGGTTAGGGCCACCTGATGATACCAGGGCAGGGTGGTACAGATATTTATCATTGACAGGTCATGCTACCTAGCAAGCAAGATTCAGAATCGCTTGCAGTTTGCAAGTTAGTCTGCAGCGATCCATTCCGAGTGTCCAGATCGGCATTATCTATGATTTATCTCAAAATTTCTGAACAATCAAAACTACGACCCATAAATAGAAATTAGTCAGTTCCTGCAAGGTCCAAGTATGCAACAAACCAAGGTGTTCTTGCGAATTGCAGCCTTTTTTACTTCAGGGCACTGATGATATCAAATAGATAGGTATTTATAAAGGTTAGATAAACGATACCTCGGAGGACTTCTCCTTTGTTGTATCAACAGAAGATCTAAATACCTAAACATCGGACATTACATAGATTCAATTTACCATGTAAGAAAATCCTTGGAAATTTCATTAAAACTAGAAAAAATAAATGAAAGAGCTAACTTAGTGACTTACAGATTGTGGCATTGTGGAATTAGGGGTCCCATTTTCAAAGGAACGAGCAGAACTTCCTTGTTCGGATTCTTCAGAAATCGAGCCAGGTGTAGATGTTGGAACATATATTACACGCAGCTTGCATTCATCAACAACCTTCCCTGGCTCCTTATTGAACTGTCATCATGAAACCACATAAATGAATGACATGAGGATGTGTGCACCAAGGAACAAACTGACAGAAATTACAACAAATGTAGTGTCAGAGTAGGTACCATTGGTGCAGTAATATCTTGAGTTGCGGCACCATTCTCAGCTGCAACACTTTGAACTAGGAATTTATCCTTACACTGCAGATCAGCGGGTGCCTCCCTCTGTGCTTGCATTGTCACTAACAAGAGAGAAAATGCTAAGGGTACTTCTAAATAGAAATCTGAGCAAGTTAAGCAGACATTTTTCTTGCACTAAGCTATTTATCCCTATATAATAGACAGGCAGCTACCTGTGACATCACAAGTCGATCCAGGTAGTACAACACCAATATTAGGGCGCACACAGTACTGCTTTGGGTTGGTTGTTTTGACCTGCGAACGATGATCTTGTCTATTAGAACAAAATATATGAACACTAATAAAAGCATGAAGCTTGTAGGATTGAAAAAATAAGACAGATTACCTTGAATGCTACATACTGGTCAGTCTTATTGGTGAGTTGCATGGAGCACGAGCTCTGCTTCATCAATTCAACTGCATGTATAAATAAAAGTTCAGGCGCCTTTTGACAATGGAAGACAGTGCAAACCTCTAGATATCCAATCAAAGATACGGTAGGCAAGCAAACTGAAGAAACAAAACAATGATTACTGAAGAAGAAATCTAACACATCGCAATCCGATGCAATGACCACAATATCGAATCCTAAACACAAATGTAAATTGCATGCACATTTCATTTCAAGCAACTCACAAATACCAGATGATGTAGGCATGTAGCTAAGGTACACGTATTTGTTAGAGAGATCCCGAGCTCCTGGAAGGCCAAAAGACTACCATAAAGATGATTGTACACAATGCGCTGGTTGATTTTCATGTACACACTCTGCGATCCATGAGATGTAAAAACTCTGAACTTATGAAACTATGCAATAAATAAGGCTATGTGCATCGATGGATGCAGAGGCTGGGGCTATGTTCCCCATTTTGGAAAAAGAAACAATGTGCAGTGCACATTCGAAGCCTGTTTCATGCGCATAAAAAAAAACACAAAAAAAAAACTAACTGAAATCCCCGCAAAAAGATGAGGAAGAAAGAACAGAACGTCACGCAGTAGGCGACCGATATACAGAAAACACACTATGGCCATGATCTAAGTTTAAATCTAAAGCGCTCTACACAAATCGAGCCGATCAGACCCACGGAATCCAATCGGCAGGGACCAATGGCCTCGCCTCCGTCGTAAGATCCCATCTTTGACCAAGATCCATCGGACGGAGCAGACACAGCACTAATTCCCTGACGCGATCCTAACAATTCGACCGGAGACAAGATCTGTAGACGACTTACAGGGGAATGCCAGCTCGGAGGGCTGGATCTCGAGAAAACTCGCACTTCCGGCGCTCATGGTGGCTCCTCGCGAACAAATCAAGAACTCAAATCACAAACGCAGCCTGAAGAGAATAATTTCTGGCTTCCCACGGATTCGATCGGGGAAGCCAAGAACGAGGACGCCCACCAATCGATTGGAACAAGAGGCGGGGAATCCCAGAAAAAATCGCGTGGGAAAAATAGGAATTTATTGGTCGCCCTCGCTCTCTTGTCCTCCTACTGTCTCGGGCATAAAAAGGTTGCACGGAAATGGTTTTAAAAGTGGAATATTTTATTGAACGGATGAACTGTGATCGTTAAGAGCCTGCACAAAATGACGTGTATACCCTTGGATGGTAGTCTTAGGTGTTGCCGTTCTTCGGCGGTGAAGGGTATCGATGGTATTGCAGCTGAGCTGTGGCAGGCCGTGACATGGCGCTTTAATGGTCGTGCGCAGCTGGCACTTTGCCAAAATTGAGTACTCATTAACTCCTTGCTAATTTGCATTTTCCTTCCATTAGTTGTTTTTTTTAAGGGTTGGTTATTTGATTGATGGGGCAGGGATGATAACCAAGAAAAAGAGAATTTTCCGACATGATTTCTTAGAAACTAAGAAAGTCTATTTTCTCTATTATACCATGTGTTTAACAACATAATTTCCTACTCCCACCATCCTAAAATTGAGTACTCATTAGTTCCTTGCTAATTTGCATTTTCCTTCCATTAGTGGTTTTTTAGGGTAATAGTGGGGTGGGTCATGTTAGATTGATGGGGCAGGGGAAGGAAAGAGAATTTTGCAATATGATTTCTTAGAAATTAAGAAAGTCTGTTTTCTCCATTATACTTTTAACAACATAATTTTCTACTTCCACCATTCTAGAAAATAAGCCCCGCTTTTTTCGCACGATCTTTGATATACAAATTTGACCGCTACATTTGTCTTGCAAACTCTTTTATTTCATACTCCCTTCATCCAAAAAAGGATATCACTAACTTTTCTAAGTTTGGATGCATTTGGAGCAATTTAGTGTATAAATATATCTAAATTTATGCAAATCTGCAACATCCTTTTTTGGATGGGGGAGTATATATTTACAAAATATATGAATATATTATAAGTACACATTATGGTCAAATTTCTGACTCGTTGACCAGTGAAATTTAAAGGTGCCATATATTTTAGGATGGAGGAGTACTAAAATTAGTTAATTCTCATTAATTGTTAGATGTGATATTGAGATATAATATATTGTACCGCTTATAATTTTTGTCGCCTTTGAATAACCTGGACTCCTATGAGAAGACGTGTGTTATCTGCCATTGTGCATGCCCTTAGGTCCAAATGCAAAATCATGATCCAGCCAAATACTGCTAGATTTTATCCTGAAGCATAAAATATGCTTACTCTATTTAACTTAATTCATAATTACTGAAAATTCCAAAGATCCACTTGGCTCATTAAAATGTTTAGTCACAAATTGCGAGATTGCAAGGAGTTTTTTTTTTGAAAACCCCCAGATTGCAAGGAGTTAGACCTCCTTATAAGTGAGGCTCTTCCACTTGTTATATAAGCATGAGAATAGGACTCATACACGCGCTTATCCTCCGTTGTTGCCAGCCTTGCGACGTGCACCACAAGTTAGGACAGTAGGCCTCTGAAACCTTGTCCTTTCGAGTCTTGCACGGGAGAAGGGCCATAAGGTTTTGGGAAGCTGTCATATGGACGAAACCTAGGGGGACAAGGACTTCTCCCTTTCCCGAGCCAGCCCTCCTCTCCTCCTATTTATATAGGTGGAACACCCAAGGGTTTGCCCAAAGATCTGAATAATACCCCAATTCAAAAACTGCCATATGGACGAAACCTAGGGGGACAAGGACTTCTCCCTTTCCCCCTTTAGTGGCCGGCCAAGGAGGTGGAGTCCACCATGGACTCCACCCTCCCACTTGGTTGGCTGGTTAGTGTTGGTGGAGTCGAGTCCAACCGGGACTCCACCTTCAATGGTGATTTTTTCCGGAAAGTTCTAGAACATTCTAGTGCCTTCCATAAATGCACCGGATCATTTCCAAACTTGGAAAGTGACTTCCTATATATGAATCTTGTTCTCCGAACCATTCCGGACCTCCTCGTGATGTCCTGGATCCCACCCGAGACTCCGAACAATATTCGAACTTCATTCCATATTCCATATCTACTTAAAACGACATCAAACCTTAAGTGTGTCACCCTACGGTTCGAGAACTATGCGGACATGATCGAGACTCCTCTCCGATCAATAACTAATATCGGGACCTGGAGATCCATAATAGATCCCACATATTCAACGATGACTTCGTGATCGAAAGAACCATTCACATAAAATAACAATTCACTTTGTCTCGCGATATTTTACTTATCCGAAGTTTGATCGCT